>NC_082594.1:53097044-53408006 GCF_030936135.1 Gavia stellata | reverse complement strand
CAGACATATATTTGAATTCCTTTTCTCCAAACATGAAAGTGTGTTACAGAAAAATTCTGACTGAAGCTGATGAGACTACTCACATCAATCAGCTTATTCACATGCGGAAGTAGTCAGAGAATAAAAATCTACCTTTGAATGTTTGTCTTCATTGCTGTGTTAAATTACCTTTCCGTTAGGGTTGTGAAGTAATATCAAGCTTTAATGATTAAATGATCATTTGTGAGGCCTTACATCAACACACAGAGCCGGAGGTAAGGGTAACTAAGTATAAGACAAACATAAAGAAAAATAGTTTCACTATGTGACTGTAAGTTGAAACTACATAGTATTGATCAGGCCAAAGTTGGGAATTTTTGATATTTCACCATGGATTTCTACATAGAGCAGTAAATAATTCTCAAACATTCAAATAACAAATGAGGTAAAATTAATACATATTTTAACATTATAAAGAATGAGCCCAATTCATTTCGACAATTGTTCCTAAGATAAACATTACAAAGACAAAATGATGAGAGGATGCTTTTTTTTCCATAATTAAACCTCTGATCCTAACCAAATCTAACAAAAGCTTCTTAGTAATCTGAATTCTTAAGAAATATTTAATTACAGATAACAGTCAGTATGTGAAATATACTGAAAATTTTATAACACATTCAGTATATCAAATTACGTATGGATGAAAAATTATTAACCATTACAAATATATTCAATGATGTTTCTAAAAATTGGTGAATTTAGAATCACTATTTTAACTACTTTTCATATTTATAGAAAGAACTTTTCTCAAAAGAGTAGCAACTTCTTATTCTTTAGGAAGAATAAATTGTTAAGGAAGAGTTGATGTACAAGTTAGTACAATATGCATTATTAGAATTCTACCATTTAAAACTTTTTAAGTAATCTATTGCACAATAAACTTAATAGATTATACTGTTTAACATGATATTATGGTACATTGCCACTTACTTGTTGGTAGCTATTACTTGCCGTGCCAAAAAGGTAAAAAGAAACATTTTAGACCCTATCAGAAATTGTCCATAAGGATTTCATTTTACCACTTAAATTACTCTGTTGAAAAGCTTCATTATATAAGCATTGCCTACTTATAAGATAGTTCCTCTTTTTGAGACAAGGTACATTAAAAAAAATCAACTACAACAGAAAGAGCTTCATTCTGCACTGACTGGTGCCCCAGACTTACATACCTATAAATATGTTTATGCATGTATGTATTCATGTTACAGATTTACACTAATGATACTATAGATGATAGAATTTAAAAAAAAATCCTACCTAAAACATAATTTCCTTAGACATTGATGAGGATTTTGCTTAAGGTCTTATTCCAGCTATCAGAGCTACAAAAGCAAACATACACCTCTTCACTGCCTCACAGTGTAAGAATGGAGAGAGAAGGAGAGAAATGTAGACCATGTGATTCTGCTTAGAAAATCAATAGCTATCTAAAATAGTACAATATTTTTCTTTAACAGAAAATATACATACTTAAGAACAATAGCTTAGATCCTTCTGCAGACAATTATGTTCCGTACTCAAAATAAAACTAAAAGCAGACTTCAAAACAAAGGCAAGCAGTTTGATTCAGTAACATGTGGGAAAAAAGAATAAGACAAGGAAACAGAAAATTAAAATAGAAAATGTATAACTGTTAACTCAATTTTAAAGAGTTAGAATGTTTTTAAACATTAATGTTATAAACTTTATGAACCCATCAATTTTAAAATCCATTCCACATTTTAAAATCATTTCCACAACCAGTATTGACTACATCGCATGCTATCTTTGGATGGAAATGAACTAAAAATATCCACCCTTAAAAGACCAAGCATAATTTAATTACTGAAGAAAAACCCAACATTTAGAAATAGCCAAAGTTATAAGTGATAGAGATGTTATAATCGATTGAGATTTGAAACACCTTTGCAGCTGGTATTTTCTCTATGCATGGTAAGCTAATAGTCTCTAGCAGGAAGCGACAAAAACATAAGACAAACTGTAAAGACATGCCATACTTTCAAAAAATGAAATCAGTGGGAGAATTTTCATTCACTTCAAAAACCTCAGACATACTGATTAGCCAATTTTTCCTTTGATGCACTTTTCATCATCACTAAAGGAAGATATTTATACTTGAGAAAAAATCATTCAGCAGAATATTCATTCTTTGAAAGTATATGGTTCAAGTTCTGTGATCTTAATGTAGGCATTTCTTATAAATTTGAAAACAGAAAGATGCACATATTCTTGAATTTTGAGCTTAATGTGAAACATACTGTAATGTATACATTTGGGTTTGCTGTAAATTATTAGATAAAATCTAACTGAATGTGCAGTACTGTATGTAACTATACATAAACTCATGTAACCACATCATTCTAAAAACTATGAGAAAACTAATTAAAATTGGATGACTAATAAATTTTAGATAAGTGTAATGACATATTTGATTCTACTTAATAAACTGCCAACCTGGAAATGCATTTAAAATGTTTAATTTTATAAATTTTAAAATAGAATTTACAATGACAAAACTGTATCATAGCTGAAGAGTATCAATACCGTGAACAACCCTGCTTTAATTTTAGCAGAAAGCAACTGCCATTGGGACTACCATCTTTGTTATATTTGTGACTAAAAAACTGAATAGTTCACCTAAGTTCGGCATTTAGAAAGAGAACAAATCTATGTCATGCAGTAATTACTGCATAATTAAATACAGTTATGACTTTATTCTTTTAAAACAAAATTTATATATCTAATAGTGAGAGCTTTGTAAGAACTGTTTTCATTTTCAAAAATACATTTGGTAGGTGTTTATTTATCCATTTGACTGGACAAACTAATTGTTATTGTAATGAAGCTACAGCAAAGTTAAATTCAGGCCACTCCTGTTATGTGATACTACTTCAAATGTAAAAGGTAGAGTTTTAAGGTGCAGCAATATTAATGCCCCTCAATCTATATTCAGGCAGTTGTAAGCTGGATTTGGGCCTGAAATTTTGTTCCTAGCAACTCCAAACCAACACTTATATTACTATATTAGACAAGTATTAGAGGACTGGAGTGACTTTTTGGTGACTCTGGATATAGCATTTATATGCTTCATATGCTATATGAAGCACTTTTGCTTCATTCCAGGCCTAAAAGATTTCAAAACACATATGGAAATATTCTTACATCACAATAAAGACCATGTTAATTAAAGAAATATAGATAAATGTAAGTATATGCATACATATATATGCATACTTATACATATATATACACATACACTTCCATCTATGCGCACACCCACATATATTTGTTTTTTTAAAATACAGATGGCAACAAAATACAGATGGATAAAATAATAATCTACTTGGTAACTAAACTCTGTTTTCAGAAATTAGGAAACTGTACTACATTGTCATCATTCAAGTTTTATCTTAAGAATCCTACTTAGTCAGCACTTTTATTTAAAAGTATTTTTTAATAAAGTTGATATGATGTCTCTAATAACAGCAATCTCACACTTTGTCCCCTTTCCCAAATAGGAATATAAACTTTTTGCCACAGTATTGGTACAAAATTACCAGAAGGTGTTGATAATCTAATGTTCACAAAATCAGATATATTGTTGAAATCATGAGAAGATATTTATTACATGAAATATTGAACTAGACAATTATTATTTCAACTTTTTATCTTATCCCACTCTAGACATATTTTTGGAAGGTCACCCAGAACCATGTCATACAATAGTAATCATGTGTCCAAACAGAAAAAAAAAATCAATTTACTTTTGACACGGTCTACAGTTTTCTGCAAAATTTAAAAATACTCTAAATATGGGCTGCAAAACTGCAGTAAAAGTGGTTTCATCTTCCATGGCAAAAACACCACAAAGGGAACAATTTTTATCAATAGTTATTTCATCTCAATCAAGGTTTCAGTACCAAGCCCACAGAATTAAATAAAGGTATGTTGTCAGTTCATATGGTCTGTCATTCTCAAGAACCACATCTGTATATGTGCATGTAAACTGAACTTGCCATATCAGGACAATATGGTTCACAGATAAATTTTACAGTGCTATACTACATTAATGTTCAATTAACTTGTCAGCAGATTGGAAATAGATGTAATTCATTTTGGAGGTACGTAGCAAGAACTACAAACGTTTATCATTACCATATTCAATTTTTTTTCCTTTAGAAAACAAAAATGCTAAGAGAATGGCTTATTTCAATGACAAAAAGCCAAACTCATAAGAGCAAGGTAAATGTTTTGTAACTTCCTTAAGTCAATGGAATCCAGTTTTGTACTTAGACAACTAGAAGCAAAATGTGGCCCATTAGCTGTAAGTTAAATAGTTAATTTTATAACCATTTAATTACAAACTTCATTAGACTTTATTTCTTTGTTTATTCAATTAACTAAATGCCTCTTGTTCCTAGGACCTAAATGTGCCTCTTTGCGTTTCCTAACTCTGTTCTGTTCAGTGTTTTAAGAATAAACAATTATTCTAAAGCATAACTGTGCTTAATATTTCTGGAGGATATCATACTGCGAGGTACTCTGAAATGTAGCTGAATAATGAACAGAAAAAAGCAATATAAATTGTACAGACTTGTGATATTTATATTAGGATAGTATTTACACATAGATGGATAAACACAAATCTGTAAGGCTGTATTGCTGGACTGCAAGGAGTTCTATGTGTTCTCATTTCATCAAACCACATTGCAAAGCTTCTTAGAAGGGTCAGGAAATTATGTAAATGAACAAGTAGTATGGCCGCCCCATTCAGAGTGCTGCTATCCTGCCCACTCCTCTCACAGAACTGCCTCACTTGTCTACTCCTTGATCCGCTTGTCACTCCTTAGCTTGAGGTTCTACATTTTCATTCCAGAGTAAATGGATGCTGCAGAAAGGAGGTACAAGTTCCCTACAATCATATAATCAATAAAAATGTGAAGACCGTTTGAAGGCTGACAGCTGTGGAATTGTGTCTGCCATTCACTCTCTCTTCTTTCCCCATTTTTCTTGTTTAATGCCAGTAGTGCAAATAGTGTTCTCTGTTCTGCATAAGACAACCAAAGATTTCGGCCCCCTTCTCTAGAGGCTAGTTTGGAGACACTGCACTTCAGTATGCCAGTCTTTAACCAAATGAAAGGCTATTCAGGCTTCCTGGAGACACTGAGCAATATAAAGAACCTGCCCTCTAAAATGAAGGAGCTCTTGTTTACCCTATCCTTCAGGATGTAGTGCCTTAATGGACTCTGCCCCCTGAGAGGGAGCCATATGCATTAAGCAGACTTAAGTTTCTGTAAGAAACACACAACACTCTGGTCAGACATTTTAGCTCCAGCTAAATAAACATCTAAACAAACTACAGAACCAGGATGTTGCCTTCATATTTTACCAACAACCATGATTAGCTAGCTATTCCTGCCTTTTCAGATATATTTTCTAAATTGTGTTTGCCATGGGTAAGAGGCTCATTTTTAATGATATTTTACCATTAATTTTGTTATATTACTCTAAGATTTAAATTATTATGTGATATGAGAAAAGGTACCACCACATCTAATATGTTTTCCTAAAAGGAATACTCCTCAGAATTAACTATATGCTTTGTAAAAAATGAAAACATAGGAAAAGATTTAGATATTGAATACTGTAATATATGGAATCAACTGAACATGATTTTACAACCTTAAGTGACCATTAAAATAATGGGAGGTAAATCTAAAAAAAAAAGTGTGAAAATTTGGGCCCTAGAAATACAAAAGTGGAAGCTGCATTTATATCAGACTTTTAATTGATGATGGGACTGACAGAGCATCTGGTGTTTCAAGTAATGTGTAAGAATGTCTAAAAATTACAGGCCATACCTTCTGGGATTAACCAGATGAAATTCAGCTTCTTTTACCGTAGATGGGACTAAAGTATGTAATATAGAAAAGAGTAGAAGAGGAGAAAAAAGAAAAGAAAAGAAAAGAAAAGAAAAGAAAAGAAAAGAAAAGAAAAGAAAAGAAAAGAAAAGAAAAGAAAAGAAAAGAAAAGAAAAGAAAGGAAAAGAATAAAAGAAAGAAAAGAAAAGAAAAGAAAAGAAAAGAAAAGAAAAGAAAAGAAAAGAAAAGAAAAGAAAAGAAAAGAAAAGAAAAGAAAAGAAAAAGAAAAGAAAAGAAAAGAAAGGAAAAGAAAAGAAAAGAAAAGAAAAGATAAAAAGGAGAAAGAGAGAGGAAAAAAGGTATCTCACCCCTAAAATCACCATTAGTATTTAGGACATTAAATTGGCACAATATGAAAAAACATAGGAAAGTACAAAGAATATTTCTTTTACATCATAAGAATAAATGTTCTATATTATCACAATCCATGTTTTGATTAGGATTCTTTTCCACCTTTTTTCTTCTTTTATCACAGAATTTCATGCACTTTTGAAATAAAATGTGAGGCCATATGAGTGATTCAGTAAGCTCAATATTACTTGTCAAAAGACTTAAAAAAAAGGAGAGGGAAAAAAATCACTCTAATAACCAACCTAAACCAGTCTGATAGTAACCTAAACCAAACTAAAATAATATTCAGAATCCTCAAAATAGGGATTTTTTTCTTCTTACACTTTTACCCCTTTGGTCAGCACTAACTCAGCAGATCATCATGCAGAAGGTTTCACTGATCTTGTTAACAAAACAAAGGTCATATTCTTATATAAACATTTTTTCTTTAAACAAATTATCCTGTGTTTAAATCAGAAGCACATCTCCCTTTGTCAAGTCATATTCCCACCTACTTTTTCTTGCTATAATTTTCTGCAGATGATATATCAATGTAGCCACTGAGTGGGAAATCTACTTCCATTAAACTCCTCATTCACAAATAGCCCTTTCAGGTGTGTTTCAGGTTAATTATGGACTACAAAATATTATTTCGCATTCTGTATCCTTTTTTAAGGATTTATCTTCAAGAATGCACTTTCTGAAGGTAATTGATTCCATTTAATTTTTTTCTCCAATAATGGAACTGATAATCTTTTTTCTACTGAAGATGAGAAGTTGAAGAGATTAATTGTTCTGATTTTAGTGTAGACCCTTAGAAAAATTCTTCATTACCAGTTATTGTGTGTAGAAAACATGCAAGCAGCACTACTACTGGCCTCAGAAATGGCAGCATCAGAATGTAAGCATAAACTGACTGCCGAGGCATTTCTGTCAGCTATTTCTTACAAATCCAAGCAATTCCTGCTCATTTACTCATTTGTGGATGCTGCCTCTTTGTGGCAGAATGCCATGTAAAAAGTACCTTTCACGTTAAGGACCTAATCCTACATTTGTATTGACATCTATGCAAACTCCTGTTTATAAGTTTAGAATCACAGAGAAAAAAAAAATATATGCGCATGAACGGACACATACTGTTTTCAGGACCTTCTCATTCAAACTTTACTGAGTTAGCCTTTCTCTTAGTGAATGAAGCCAGTGAAGCTGAAAATTTTTACTTATACCTATTTAACAACAGTGTGCCTCTACTGAGTTTAAATGGAAGGAGAACCAGGCCACTGGTTTCAGCAATACTTATAAAGGAGGTTATTCAAAATTCAAAATTAGGCCTCCAGAACTGCACTTCAGGCAGCAACATTCACATCTCTCACTAGTGTCAATGGGAAGTCTGCAGGAGACCAAAAGCAGTGCACAGAATAGCCATGTGTTGTGTCTCTTGTGACAAAAGAACACTCCTCATATCTGCATTTCAAACTGAAATAACACTCCATTTACTAAACTGTCCAAGCTAAATACAGTCATGCTTTTTTTCTCTTTTGCTTTTGCTCAGTGTGGGTGGCATAGAGGGAAGAACACATGCCAACAAAACATTTATCTTGATTTCCAACGGACCAGTTATATAGCTTTGTTTTTGTAGAAAGTGACAGATTGTACATGGATAGGAAAAGCAGAACAGAACAGAGCCCTTTTGCAATAAAAGATGTACTAGTGAACAACTCTGCAAACAATACCAAACATGATAACCTAATGAAGAAAGACAAAATTGCATGTGAAATATCACTTACCCTGTTCCATATATTAAAGAACACTTTGGCAAGGAAACAAAATGCAAATATAAAACTATCCTATTCAATACATTGGTGAAACGCATATCCGTGTGTCACTCTCTGACCCATGTTATACATGCTGGTAATTACCTTATGTTGTGTTTTGAAAATAGAGAACACTTTATGTTTTGCCTAAAAATGTTAGAACTTTTTGATAAGCCACAATTGCTAGTAAAAAGAATCCAACCCATGAACAGATGATTTTGGAAAGAAATTTTAAACTTCAGATACTCATTACTTCATGTTCTTACATTTGAAATATTTATCAAGTGTTTATTCAGAAACTATTAAAAAAAATCACATATGCCTGGATACATATGAGAGATCAGTTGTCCCATCTTACAGTGATGCTGTGTTTATGAATAACTTTGCCATTGCCTGCTGCCCAAAGGGGTAAAGACATTATATATAGATGTGTACAGTCCATCATTTGGTCTTCCAGGATACCAGTAAACACGTGGACCTGTACAAGTGCAATTGTACTTGATTAAACAATCAGAAACTGGCTACAACAGTTGTAAAATAATTATATTTTGGTTAACTAATAAAAAAGAAAAAAAGAATAAAAAAAGGAAACTGACAAATCAAAAATGAAACACTTTTTTCCTGCTAAAATGAATGCCTTCTGCATGTCCCTCACTAGTTCGCCCAACCAGATGCCTAAGCAGGAGGTTGCTAAAAGGTACATTTTTAAATAGAGAAACATGATTTTTTTCTATTGTGATCAGATTATATGTCTTAGATTGTCTGTTAAGATTTGGTCATAACTGGCATTATCTGTAATGCTTTAAAAGGTCCTCCTGATACTACATCAACTTTGGAAAAAAAAGCTCTCAATGTAGTGCAACACTTTAAAGCGATCTGCAGACTTTGGACCCCATCTTGAAAAAAGAAAAAACACTTAAACATCCCAGTAATTTTACTTGTAAGAGTAGTTCTGCATCCTCTATCCTAATGTTTTGGGCATTTGACTAACTTTGCTCAATGAGTGAGTCTACGGGACTACACACATTGGTAAAGTTGTTCATGTGCTTAAGTGCCTGCAGGATGAAGGCCTAAGCTGGGACTTCTTTCACAAGTAGAGATACTCAAGTGAGTAAGAATTTGCAGGATTAGGCCCTAAAATAGTGAAGGAAAGAGAAATGCTAATGTGCATATAAAAATAGGTGCTATAATAAAATACTTTTTTATATTTCATCAATAAGTTATTTTCATTAACCAGTTATGGATCATATATCTCTGCACTCTTTAATGATTTGTCCACATCTACAGTGATCCTTTTAAAGATCATAATATATTTTTTTAATTCAAAAGTCCAGAAAGCATACAAACACATCCTTAAAAAAGGAAACCTTGTATTAAAGTCGGGGTGTGCTAATCTCTCCATAAAAGCCATTTAGACTCACCCATGGCTAAAAAGGGAAAATGTGCGCTGCACTCTTCAACCAGAAAGAAAAAAAATTTAAACAACGCCTGTACAAAAAAAAAGTGACCATGACTTTCGTACTTGTAACCTGAATAGGAGCTGACAAGACCCTCCTGCCACCTTCCCCAAGCGCACATGGACACACACACAATGCCAGTGTTGCGCCCAATTTACACAATAGGTGGTTTCCTACTTCCAAACACAGTAAAAGAAGCAAAAAAAGACCCCAAACTTAAAAGAAAATAAAGAGCACACCCTTTCAGAATCATTCCCCAAAGCTGAAAAATCCTGTGCCAAGGCACTTCACCCTACAGTAAAATGAACTAAAGGGGGAAAAAAAGAGGGGGGCGAGGTGGGGGGGGGGAAGTCAGCATTTACGTTTCTTTGTTTTGCGTGTGGTTGTTAAATACAAATACCCTAGAGGAGGAGCTGCTGTGGGTGGCGGGGAGGCGGGAGGGGGCTGTTTCTCAGAACTGGCTGAATGTGGTCTGTTTTTCCAGCACCTCGAGGTAGTCCGGCTCTGCGTTTAGTTTTGCTTTTAGCTCCAGGTACTCGTTCCTGTTGGGCTCTACATAGACAGTACTCGGGGGACTGTAGAGCACCGTCTCCCGGAGCCTGCTGTCCCCCGGCCCCGGGTGCAAGTACTGGTGGGCACGCCTAAGGTCATAGTTGGGGGAGTAGGTGTAGGCGGCGGGGAGCTTGGGGTAGTCGGGGAGGGTGGAGCCGGGTGTGCCCAGCGTGGAGGAGGAGGAGTGTTTGTCGGGCTCCAAAATGCCCCTGTAAAAGCGATCGGCGTCTTGCACCGGGGTGAGCAGCTCCTCCCGCGGCTCGATGGTGCTCACACTGTACGCGGGGCTGCGCACAGGCGCATCCTCCCCGCCGGGCGCCGGCGGCGGCGGGGGCGGCGGGGGCGGCTGCGCGCCCCCCCCGGGTTGCAGGGGGTGGCTGCTGTAGGTGACCTTGAGCTCGTGGAGGTCTTTGTAATCCTCGCCCGCATTGCCCTCCCGGGAGCGGTAGATGGGGTTTTTGCACATGTGGCCCAGGGGGTGCGGGATGTACTCGTAGACGTGGCCGGCCGGGGTCTTCACTTTGGGCAGCACCGCGCCCCCCCCGCCACCGCTCCCCCCGCCGCCGCCGCGGTGGGGCGGGTGCTGCTGGAGGTGGGGGTGGTGGTGGTGGTGGCCGCCGCTGTAGACGCTGTACTGCATGTTGAAGGAGCTGACGTCGGAGTTGTTGGCGCTGGCGTGGTCACCCTGGCCCTTCTTGCGCCGCTTCATCACCAGGACGAAAAGCCCCGCCGCCACGAAGACGGACATGATGAAGACCAGCAGCAGGCTGAGGATGAGCACCGAGAGCGGCACCGAGGAGCTGCCGCCGCCGCCGCCGCCGCCGCCGCCGCCGCCGCCCGCGGGCGCAGAGCCGCCTGCCGCCGCCGTGCCGTTGAGGCGCACGGTGGAGGAGGAGGGGGTGGTCCTGGCCGGCAGCTGGCCCGGGGACGGCGTGGGCGTGGAGACGACGATGTCCGAGTAGTCGGGGCACAGCAGCTCCGCCCGGACGGCCCGCATGTCGCTCTGGGCAAACTTCTTGGGGGACTCGCAGATAACCTGGTCCACCAGGACACCGGTGTTGAGCTGCTCCAGCCACAGCTTCATGCCCACCACGTCGCACGTGCAGTCCCAGGGGTTCTCGTGCAGGTCGATCTGCAGCAGGGATTTCAGCTGGTCCAGCACCCCGCTCACCGGCAGGTAGGAGAAGTGGTTGCTGCGCAGGCTCAGCCTGTAGAGAGACAGACCAGAAAAAATGTTCCCCGGCAAAGACCTCAGCAAATTGTTGTTCAAAAACAAGAGCTGAAGGTTGGGGACAGGTTCAAAGGTGCCTGCCTCTATCTCCCGGATGACGTTGTACTGCAGGAAGAGGTACTGCAGGCTCTGCAGCCCATACAACAGCTCTGGGCTCAGCCGCTCAATCCGGTTCCCGTTCAGGTACAGCCTTCGCAAATTAGTTAAATCCCCAAAAGCCCGGTCCTGAATGACTGAGATCCGATTATTGCCCAGGTGCAGCAAATCCAGCCCAGTAGCATCCACAAAATCTGCCCTGCGTACCAGAGCAATGTAGTTTTCTGTCAGATACATCTTCTTAGGATTATAGGGTTTGGGCTGCAGTTCAGAAATGCTCTCAATCTTCCTCTCCTGACAATTGACATTGAGGCCCAGGTCAGAAATCTGCAAGTTGCAAGTGCAGGCAGTGGGGCACTCCAAAGGCACCGGGGATTTGGTCTGGTAGGCAATGCTGGGGCCATAGTTGCTGTATCCCAGGTCTTTTGAGGGCAGGCGGGAGGTGGGGCGCACCCTCGTCTTGTTGGGTTGGCGAGTCCCTTTGGGGGGCTTCAAGGGGGATTTGTAAACAGCTGAAGAAGAAGTGGCCACGGAGTTGACCGAAGCCGGGGTAGTGTGGAAATACCCTGTGGTGCTCAATGGTGTCTGCGGTCTCATTTCATAATCCGAGATGAGCCTCCTGGGGCAAAGCTCCTGCTTGGAGACTTCATCCAAGTCTCGACCATGTAAGCGGAAAGGGGTCTCACAAACTACATCTCCCACCAGAGCAGAGTAGGAGATACTGTCTAGCCAATCCTTTAGAGCAATCAACTCACAGGAGCAATTCCAGGGGTTTTCCTCCAGCTGCAGCTCCACCACTTTATCCATGTGCTGCAAGAGGCCCACATAGGGCAACAGCTTCAGCCGGTTACCCCTCAGGTCCAGGTGAGTTAAGGGCACAAAACGGAAAAGGTTGTTGGGCAAACTGGAGAGGAGGTTATCATTGAGAATCAGCACCTGCAGCAAATGCAGTTTACTGAAGGCATTGGGTTCAATGACACTAATATAATTATAATCGACCTGTAGGTATTCCAAACTCTCTAGCCCAAGGAAAGTGTCATCTCGTAAAAGTTCCAGCTTGTTATTGTTCAGGTGCAGCCTCCTCAAACCTCTCAGACCATGAAAGGCCCCGGTTTCGATGTCTTGTATGTCATTGCTCCCCAGATGCAAAATCGAAGCCCCCGTGTAATTGACAAACTGGTTTGGGTACAGCCTGTTCAAAAGGTTCCCAGACAATAAGAGGTGGTAGACAGGGAACCTTGGTGGACTGATCTCAAAAAGGCTGATGATCCCTCTGTTTTCACAGCTCACTGTTAAGATGCTGTCCTTCTCCTCACAAGGACATGCATTATCACAGATTTCCCCATAATACTCGATGCTTTCTGCCCACGAAAGGACTAGCGATGTTAAAGCAAATGCAATCGTCTGCAGCATCCAGATATGCATTTTTTTGTTGAGATCCTGTTCCAAAGTTACTGTAGAGCAGCAAGCGTACATTTTATTTCCTGTAAGGGTAAGGAGAAAAAAAGAAAGCAGCATAATATTATAGCCCCATAAAACTTAAAATGAAAGTCTATATATATCTTCAGTGGGACAGAGAATGGATTGTTAATAAAAAAAAACCCAAAACCTCCTGTCACTTCTAATTCCCACACTTTCAAAAACTGGATGACACACATTGATTAAAAAGTTGATGGGCAACTCCTAGTGAGTCAAATGCCTGCGGTGTTTAAAAAGGTGAGGTCACAGTAGGAATTGTTCTGGTTTTGGTCCTGTGGGGTGCATTTCAATGCTTCCTTGGATTTCTTTTTCAAGACCAGCCCCATAAATATACATAAAATGGCTGTCAGTTCAGTTTCACGGTTCTAATTTAAAAGAAAAGAAGCACCATTTTACGAGGTTTCCCACCTCCCCTATTACCCAGCTCTCCCTTCCCTTCAGAACCTCTCCAGTGAACAGCACACCAAGGTCTTCCCCTCCTTCTACCTTGATTTTTAACCGGTGGTGGAAATGCCATGGTAGGAGTCCAAAGAAAAATGCTCAGTGCTGAAAACGGCAGCTTAATGCATCAGAGAGAATACTGACACATTCTCCACATCACCCATTTCTTAAAACTGTTTTATTGGGGTTTTTTTTTCTATCTATATGTTTACAAAGCACACACCTACCCACACAGACGTGCACCACCCCCCCCCCCCCCCCGATGACTTCTGTGGTGGAATTCTTCAGTACTGAGATCAAATACATTAACCTCCTACTTCAGTGCACTTAACGGCTCTCTTCAGTGAGAGAAATTTTATATCTTTACACAAGTAAATAATTTTAATTGATTTTATGACACACACACCCTGCATGAGTTATATACAATGTAACAGAGCTGACTATCAAGCAGAGGTCTTCAGTTCTTACACACACACACACACACACACACACACACACATGCTTAGTGGAAATGTTTTAACCACTCACCCAAAATTTGTGAAAAATGTAAAACATGCGGATCATCTTCGGAGTCTCAGCCATATCTGACATATCGTTTATTCCCAACGTTCTGCAAAACTAGCCTGGTAGAAGTGGAGAGATCTAAATAGGTCTCATGGAAATATCTCATTGCCAACACTCCAAGCATCAGAGTTACTGATTATAAGCAGCGATGGCTGTCAGTACTCTTCATCCTTTAGGGGAGAAGACACCCAGGCGGATTAAAAGCAAAGGGGGGTGGAAAGGAAACCCTACCACTGACCTACATCAGTAATTTAATACCCGAATTTCACCTAGCTGGAAACAAATCCCATTTCCATTCCTTCTTGCAGGCTTTCTGACTCCTTGTATCTTTCTTCTACTTCTACTAGTCTAAAAGCAATATGAATAGGGAAAATAAATGCATTCTGTGTGTCGGTAGGGGAAGACTAATGAATCATCCAGGCTTAAATGCTGGGATCTTGGAGCAGGCTTGCATTTTCTATCGTCCACCTCAGAGCTCCAACCCCCGTGCCACAACTCTGGTTTGGAGGAACGTATCCTAAAAACCGGGAAGTCTCAGTACTGCAGGACATCTCCTCTGGCATCAGGTTGAAGGCTGCAAATCTAGCACTTGCAGTAAAGGCAGTCATGCAGCAAGAAATCGGAAGTCTCGGTGAATCTCTCTCTAAATCTGACCAGACGTCAACTGGATCGGAATTACTCAAAGCAAACGGCTTCACTGCATAAAGGCAGCAGGAATCTTACTCAAAGGCATGTATCTAGCATATTCTTTCTCAGCTCGATCAGATCCATTCATCCATTAACTGACAGTTCTTCAGAGGAAAAAAAAAAGCCGTTGAAAACCTGCCCGGTCAGTGTTAAACTCCAAGGCATTTTACAACTTTAATTCAATTATGGTTAGTAAAGGAGGCAAATACAATATTCCCTCCCTCCTCCTTTCTCCCTTTCCCTGAAAAAAAAAAATGGGGGGGGGGGGGGGGGGATGGGAGGTAAAGAAAATAAAGTTGTAGCTGGCTATATGCAAGGTTGCAATCCCGCCCTGGAAACCCCTCCGTGATGACTGCGTGCTGCTGTTCGCCAGCTCCCTACAGAGGTTCATATTGGGGCGGGGGGGTGGGGGGGTGGGGGGGCGAAGGGGGGGAGGGGAGAAGAGGAAAGGGATTGCATGGGGATTTTTCTTGTGTGTGTGGTTTTTTCCCCGAAGAGTTCAGCCCTTAGATTACCGCACTGCATATCCGGCTCGAAGCAGCTTTCAGTACCGCCGACAGCAGCAGCAGCAAGCAAGCAGCCCCAGCCGGACACTGCCACCCAACTGAGCAGCACCCAGAGTTGGGAGAAATGGCTTTCCGGGGGGGGCGCGGGGGAGTGGTTGGGGGTGGAAAGCAACAGCAAGGAAAGACCCGGCGGTGAAGGGGCGGGGGGGCGGGGGTGGGAAGGAAGGGAGGAAGAAAAGAGAGAAAGAGAGCGTGACAAAAGTCAACCCCGGTACTTACTTCGCCCGAAATCTCCGGGGCCCAAGCATGGTGGCAGCCCATGAAGATGCCTACCCGCTGCGCGGGCGCTGCGCGGAGCCGCCGGGGCGGCGGCGGCGGCAGAGGAGGCGAGTATCGCAGCAGCCGTGGAGGCTCGGTGCGGAACGCACACAAACACCCCCCGCACGCAGGCGGCGCCGAGACACCAGCGCTCGCACAGGGGCGCACACACACACACGCGCGCACACACACACACGCGCGCACACACACTCACACATGCGCGGGCGCGCGCGCGCGTGCCCAGGCAGCCGCGGGGGCGCGCGCCCCGCACGCGCGCTCCGGCGCGCGCCCTCACGGCAGGGGCGGGGGCGGCCGGCGGAGCGCCGCGCTTTCCGCGCCGCCGCTGAGGCGCAGCGGGAGGGGGAGCGGTGGGAGGGGAGCGAGGGCGGGGCGGCGGCCGGGGGCGCTGAGTGGGGCGGAGGCTGCGGGAAGGAGAGAGGCGGCGGGGGAGGCGGGAGGGAGGGGGCCGTGGGGGAGGTCCGGGGCGGCGGGGCGGGTGTCCCCGGCTGACGGCGCGGCGGGCAGCCGGCCCGCTCGGCGCCGCGCCTCCCGCACGCACGGTCACACACCGCACACGCACACGCGCAGGCACACACATGCCGATAGGAGCGCCGCGCTCCCGCCACCCCCCCACCCCACGCACCCCGGGGCTGTACTCACACTTTCCCTGGCACGGACCAACTTTCCCCGCTCTCCGCCACCGCCCCGGGCGCCGCCCCCGCTCTCCTGCACACCCTCGGGCCGTAGTCCCGCGGCCCGGCGGCCCGCGGTAGGGACCGGCGCGGCAGCGCAGCAGCCCGCGTCCTCTCCCTGCAGCGCTCGCTGGCCATGGCTTGGCGCCGAGCGGAGCGGCGCGGAGCGGGCGGCGGGAGCCGGTCGCCAGGCGGCCGCCGCTGCCGCTGCTCGCTGTGGGGGAGCCTCCGCTGCATCCGCGAAGACCGTGGGGAATTGGGCGGTCGCGGTGAAAGGAAACGGCGGGCTTCGCTACACCCATCCTCCGAAACCGGGAAGGTTCAGTGTGTGACGGGGTCGTTCATTTTACCTTTTCCTCTCTGCCCACCCCAGCCAGGCTGCGCGGAGGGGGTTTGGGGGGGGGGGGTGGGTGGGTGGGATGCAGCAACAACAGTTAAGCGGCTCTGAGGATGCCCTTCATCCCCGCCCGGCCCGCTTCCCGAGGCAACGGGGGAGGCCGCGGTGCCGGCGGCGCTCCCGGGCGCTCAGGGAGGCCACCGCCGCGGGGCTGGCTGGCCGCGGGCTGCCGCCGTGGCGCGGTGCGGTGTCTCCCGCCGCCGCCAGGTGGCAGAACAGGGCGGCGGATGGGCCGCGCTGCCTCAAGCAGAGCGCGCTGCCCCCGGCCGCGGGCAGCCCCGCAGGGCGGGCGAGCCCCCCCCGGGGCACCGCGGAGGGCGAGACCCCCAGGGCCTGCCGGGGGGCGTCGGTGGCCGCGACGGGGAGAGACGAAGTAGGCGACGCTGTGCTGACTGCGTTCTTTTTGGTGCCGGTTGGGAGAACTGCCGCTATTCCGTTTGCATACGGAACATGGAGGGGCTTTTTCTGTGCAAAGCTGGCTGTGGCAGTGGTGATGTTTTTTACGTTTAGCTTTAGGTTTTTATTTTCCGTGAAATTAGGTATGCGGCTGATCTTCAGAAAAAAAGGTGATTTAATTGCATACATGAAAAGATGTGCACATGTTGCCATTTGTGTATTCATTACTGTTATGTGCTGCGTACATTTTAGTATGTAATTCAAATAGGTGTTATGCATACAGAAACACATGAAGTACATCCCATGTGCACAGCACAGAGGTTGGAATACAGCTTTAACTCAAATGTAATGCTAGACATAGTGGTGCCTTCCCAGGTTTTCTTGTGCAAGTCTAAACACTGAAGAGGGAAGAATACTCGGCTTATGATACGTGAATTCATCACATCTATCTCTTCAGCGGACCCCTGTCAGCTCGTATCTTAACACTCCAACATGCTAAATCCTGGGATGATTGTAAAGAACCACTTTTTTCTTAATGCTCAGCCTTCCCCTAAAGGTGTATTCTTCTCTTTGCAAATTTAAAAGGAGTGTGACTCAAATCCTCTTTCCTTAGGCCTGAAATATGCAAGATATGGTGTTTGGATGGAAGACAACTTTCTTCTATAAACCAGGTAATATTCCTGACCTAGTAGAAGCTTTTGGAAAGCTTCTCAGTGGGACCAAGTACTTACTTCTATTATTAAAGAATCTCTGACTTTCCTGTTTTGACGCAAACCCCATTGATTCAGTGGAAGGTTTTGAAAGGCTTTAGATTGAGGTCCAAGATAACACTTTTAGTGAGGAAAAGGATACCAAACCACACTAGGCACTTTTTTATCCGCACACACACGCTCTTTAAAGCTTTTCTAGTATTTGACATGAAATATATGATGATAGCGGAATAAAAAGAATTCACAGATAGTAAATAGGGATGTTTTACAGGAGTTTCTTACGACCTCACTATCTTTGAAAAACATTTTTGTTTTGAATTAATAATTCTGTATTTAGAATATATGGGATTTTATGCATATATGCTTACATTTTTAAGGCCTGTCATATTTACACCATCTGTCTGTGCTTCTATGCTATTTTTCTCTCTGACATTCAAAATTAGACACACAAATACTTTTTTATTCATAAGAGAGAAAAATACTTTAAATAACCTTGGCAGCTAGGCTGAGCTTAACTCTGTCAATGAAACCGTTTTGGAAAAGTTGACATTTCATAAACCTGAAATAGTGTTAAAAACGATTATGTAAAAGTCACTATTGTACATGTGTTTCAGTTTAATTTTTCTGGTCCTGTGCTAATGAGATATTAAAAAGAATAATTAATAGAAAATCCGATTTAGTAAAATCTAAGTTGTTAGACTGCTAGATTATTTTAGTAGCACACATGAGATTTAAGTAGTTATTAGTGTAGAACTATCATGCTGCTGTTCCATTCATTCTTATTATGATTAACTTTATATTTTGGGTAAAATACCTTAAAGTTCTGTAGAGTTTTGCAGAATGTTTATTTCAATATGCATGACTAATATGAGAGGGCACAGCTCTGTATTTCTTACTGAAATCAGTAAGGAATTAGATTCCATTTGAATGGTGTCTACATAGTCTGACAGTATTCCTTACAGTGGAAAGTTATATCTGAACATTTGAACTGGAACTGTCATTATAAACCTGAGCATATGAACATCAGAGAATAAATGCTGCTAAATTTATGAGAAATAAAGAGGTCTTTATTACTATAGTGTGTTGCCTTTTGCTAATTTATCTTTCATCTGCCTTTCATTAAACCAGGAGATCCTAAAAACCTTTAAACTGAAAAACTCAGGAGGAAAGTTGGAAGTAACTTGTATAATCCTCATATGGAATACAAATAGAGGGACGTGAATGAGGGTGGAACAGAAGAAAAGATAGATAAACAAAAGGATACGATGAATACATAGATTATATCTATAACAACTTGTAACTGTACAGGTCTACTCCCTTTCTATAGTACTGTATAGTATAGTATTGAAGTACTATAGAATAGTTGATATAGCTTGTGGAATAGTTCACATATATATCAACAGGAATAGTTGATATAGCTTGTGGAACCAGATGTTCTGGGAAAACAGGAACATGGAGGTACCAAAGTCATAAGTGAAATATATTGGAACTGAAGGATACACACTATTTAGGAAAGACAAAAAAGGTGGTGAAATAATTTCATGTTAATGCACTAAAAACTGGTAACAAGTAAAGACTGTTAAGCAACAGTGCAATAAAGATGTTAAATTTGAGGGTGAAGATGAGATAGTGTCTGCTTGAATTAAAATTATTGAGCAAAGGGGAGGAAAAAAGCTTCACGGGGATGCAATCTATTATGAATCTGTTGGTCCAGATTTCATCTGGAGAATAATGACTACAAATACAGGAAAAAAGTAAAAAATTGATATTTTGTGATTATGCAAATTTATGTAATTTCTCACAGGCAAACACCAGAAAAAAATTAACCAAAGATGTTGGAGATGATACGAATTTGAACATGACAGAGAATAGCTTCTTCTATGGAACAGACACTGAGCAAGCAAGAGGCAAGGATAATTTAGACTTAATTTCAGTGAGTGATAGGATCTACAGGAAAAACTGATGATAGAAAATAATCTTAAATCTGGTGGTTTTGAGCTTTTCCATTTCATGTGAAGTTACAAGACAGAAAAATGTGGATAATCTGTAACTGCAGCCCCAGTGTTTCGGAGAGGCAAACAGAGAGACAAAAAAATATTAGTGAGATAGTCTTGAGTGAGGAGCACCAGAATTATAATTAAGATAAGGCATGATATTACTTTATATAAAAAAATGCAAACACCATTGAATGTTTACATCGGGGGAGAAACAAAAACCCTCCAAATAACAGGGACAAAAAAGAATTCCCAGAAGGTAAAAACTTTAAGCAAGTTAGTAAGAGTAAAGAATGGAGATGAGATATTGATTAGCAAGGAGAAATCTACATCAATAATTAGAAGGTATAAAACCAAACTGACAATGGTCAGAAACCTTGTTAAACCAAAACTTGCACAGAAAACTGAAACATAGTAAAAACTTCTTAAGCCATGTAAGTAAAATAAGAGCTTAAGAAGTGGGATGGATGTTAAAGGATAGGGTGAACATTAAGAATAAAGTAGGCCTGGAATAAATATTGCTAGAAAAGTTGCTTCTGTTTCTGGTAAAACCGTATATGTAAATTTTGATATATAATTTAAAGTAGGAATAGGGCAAGAGAAATCACATCATCAGCATATCTGGTACAGTGTGGCACAAGTATTTGGTCTAGAAAATTTCTGTCCTAGAGTGCTGAAAAGATCGATACATGAAATGCAAGTCCAGAAGTAAGCAAGTCCAAAATGTCCAAGAAGCTTAGACAAGGGGACAGTACATAATGCTGAGAGGGGAGTTATTTGAATGGATGAAAGTCATTAGTGGGGTTTCTCGGTGACCAGTTTTGAGTCCAGCCCTTTGTAATACACTTAGCACTGATTTCAGGTTATAAGGTAAATGGGTATGGACAGTTTGTAGACTATACAAAACTAGAGGTCCAGATAATCAGACAAGACGACTTGTATATACACACATATATGCATATATACATGTATATATCTATACATATATGTGCCTATATATATCTATATATGTGTCTGCGTTTGTTTTGAGAGACATATATATGTGTTTATATATACACAATATATAAATATTTACAAATTTAATGTTACAGTCAATATTTTAACATGTCAATATTTATAAATTTAATTCATGTGTGTCTATATATTATTTTCTTTTGGCCTGGGCTGATAGGAATGGTGTGAAATTGAATAACGCAATCTACAAAGTCATGAATGAAAACTTTTTCTATAAAGTGGGAAGATCCAATTTTATACAAAATTCTAAAAATCTGAAGGTAGTGGTCAATCAGAAAGTGACTATATGTTGCCATTATAAAAAAAACTACTGACATAAAGGGAAAAGAAATGTGATTCTATGATATATTAGGCAGGATTGTCCTAATAGGTGGGAAGGCGTTAATACTATTGTAAAGGATGTACTTTTTCATGAGTTCCTCTTGCATTATGCATGGTTCTAGTCATGCGTTCAAACAAGATTTAAAATGAAATTTAAAGATCAAAAAGAAACTAGGTTAATTAGGACATGTAAAATGTGTCTACAGAAGAGACATTTAAAAAAAAGCATACATAGCCAAATAGATATTGAAAGGGCATGTGCTTCCTTACAAATGCATTTTTAGTTAAATACTAAAAAAACACAGAAAGCGTTTGAACTGGAGTGATGTTGGTATGCCATCAAATAATTATGTATTGATTATATTATAACATAGCCTAGAAATGTGAAGAAATTTGCTGGCCATCTGAGAAGTGAGATACTGGAAAGATCTTCCAAATAGGTAATCAGGCCAATAAACAAAAATTGTTTTAAGCTAGAACTTGAAAAACTTACAGAAAATATTGTGTGATTGAATAGGACAGTTTCTGTCAGGAAAGTGACATTTGTGCAGAGTTGGGAAGGAAAGGGCTTTTTGAAGAAGATGGAATATGGTTGTTCTACGTTTATGCTGTATCTGTTCTCTGCCTCAGGGTTTACTGCAGGCTCTCAGGTAAGGAAGGACGTTTTCTTCACTTATTGTATAATTTAGATTCTGAGTTCTGTTAATTTATTTCTTTCTTTTGTTCTCCTTTGTAAAGTGGGACATGTTTTAATTTCTAGAACATTCTGCAAACAATTTCTAACATATTTCATCCTATTGCAGGGGCCTCAACATTAGAGGTCTGGCTTTTGGTCTTTACCGCAAAATTAAAGGTTTTGAGTCAGTATTGGAAAGTGGGTAGTACCTTCTAGAGTAAAAGTTCTCTAGACTTTTTTTGTTTTAACTACATATCTAGTATATGGTAACCCACAACTGTGAGGATGTAGAAATTTGCATAGTCCCTTCCAGCTCTATGTTCCTATTACTACTTATGAAAATCGTATTCAACTCAGTTCCATTCTCCCAAAAATACTAGCTAAACTTTCTGCATTTTCAACAGGACACAGCATGGATTAAGTGACACATGGGAAAAAATCTCTCTAAAATTTCCTAAACTGTTCTGTCATTATACATTAGATCTGACTTTTCATCTCTTATCTCCTTGCTATACTTAGGATTATCAAATAATTAAAAGTGTATTACATCAAATATGTCTAATATTAGGTATCTAAATCAATCCATAATAACTGAAATAAAAGAATTATAATTTAATGTGGATCTGAACACTTCCTCTGGGGTAGCTTCTTAGTTTTTCTGGTGGAAATTGTAAGAAAGACAGGAATTATACAGAGGTTTATTCATATTCTTACACACAGAGGTAACCCTATGGTACAAATCTATTAGATTATATTTCTTTTCTTTCTGCTTTAATTTTCTTACACTGAGTAAAACAGATTGAACAGGAGAAATGCAGACAATTACCAAGTGTTTTCTGTCTTAAAGGTTAAAACTTTCAGTAGAAAGAGCTGATTTAAAATTTTTACTCCAGATTAGTTAATAGAAATTTGAATATGGTGAGTATACTATCCCTCAAACATGAAGACTGACCTATCTTGTTCCTGTTCACTTTGGGGGAGTTAAGCATCCCATGAAAATTTCTATTGAAATGTTCCTCACAAGTAAAACAAGTGGGGAAGTCAAAAATTGAAAATCAGTGATTATGTATAAATTAGACTTCCAAGTGACTCAGTAGTAACAGCACTAATGTGATTCCTAGTTAAATGTTATAGTCAATAAAAGACATAGCAAGGAATGTAGATCCTTGGGGCACATGAAGGTACCCAGCAAGAACTTTGGCAGTCTTAATGGTTTCTGAATACTGGATCTAGACACTGTAAATGACAGGTAGGGGCATATATATGTATTTGTAAACTTAGCCCCATGAGACTACAAGTGGATACTGGTTCTTAGCTTTATGTTTTATCCTTTGAATAATTTTGCATGAGAAATATCAGTTGTTTCACTTTTTTGGAAGTCTTATTTAAGACAACCTAACTGTATGCACAGTAACTTATAAAAATTAAAAAAAGTAAATCCTCAGTTTTATTTCTAAAACCCAAATCCAGTCTTATAGATTTCTATATCCTATGTTTAAACATATATTTACAAAATATAAACACAGTAGATGTTAGTTTCACATATTTATATACATGCATTCACTTAATAACATAGAATAGGCTGATTCTTAATGAGACAGTTTGGTCTTTATTTAAGATAAATATGAAGCTTTATTCAGACAGTGATAATTAAAAATCAATCTATTGTTTAACCATTCTGCCTAATAGGCACTATAACTATGATATGTTTCATTAAAAGGAAGTGAGAATTTTTTTGTTTTGTTTTTTTTTTTTTTAAGTAAGTGGACTCACTCCAGTAAAAGTGCAGCAGCCTTACAATGAACTGAAGTTGCATGTTCTGGCTATTCAGCGTGATCTGGATTTCATACCACTGGTGACTCCTCCAGGTCTTCTGACTGGGGAGTTTTCATCAGCTGCTGCCACTAGGTGTCCCTATATGCACCTATGTGCAGGACAATGCTTAATGAAAAAACATTAACTGAAGGAGAAGAGAAATTGATCGGGAGAAGTAGAAAACCCAATAGCAAGTTTTCTTTGTCATTTTTAGAATTGTGTTGGACAACTACCTTGCACATTACTAACAAGGACATATTAATAGATTCATGACTGTGCCGTTGGATTTCAAGACAAACTTTTTTAAAAAAGGGATATTAATGTGGTCTTAGAGTGGTCTTTTTGATATTATGTAGTTATATATATAAAATGGGAGAAAACCTTCCAAAACCATGTCATTTTAAGTTTTTTATTTGGTAAATTTATTACAATTTCAAAATTATTCATACAGTTTGGTATAAAAATGGATTTTAGGTAGTAAACACTTTTAATTAATTATATATGTCTAAGAGTGATGAAGAAACATGTGTAGTGTGATTAGCATCTCTAGAACATCCTGATAAATGGGATGTTTTGAGAATTAAAGGGCTTTGACAGATTGTACAGCCATCTAACCCTTACAATTAATGTTTAAATAGATCATTAGTAATACAAAATAATTTGTTTTATACCATAATTCTTTTCATAATCAAGTTGTATTAAATGTTATGCAAACATTCTTCTAGTGGGCCAGTTGCTTAATCAAAGTCAGCAGCCATTATGACATGAGAGCTTTTAAAGTTTTTATTTTTATTATTATTGTTTTTCTACAGAAAAGGAAAAATGTAAAGAGGTGTGAAGATACAGTCTTTCAGTTATAATAAGCAAGATACTTGAAGAGACACCTCAGAGGATTAAATCATTATTTCCTGTAACATCAAAAGGCAGCATGCACAACACAGAGCTGGATTATACTGATATTGTCTGGAAACCAGGAGTTCTTGAGCAGTGCCTTCTCTTTTTAAAAATACAGACCTTTACTTAAAAAACAAACAAGCAAGCTTTCATCCTTTTCAATACTATTCAAAACATGACTACAGAAAAGCTGCTTTTCTGAACCTGCAGCCAGTAATCCTGAAACTGTAATTCCAAGCTTACTTGTTTTAAATTTGTACAGAACAATAATTCTCTTTTGGAGATGTCAGCACTGTTAAACATTTTACTGCTGGACATTTGTATCACACATAGTGTAAGAATTTGGGATTAGGGAAAGAGGTTTTATTTTAAAGGTATTTACTAACAATGTAATTTTGTTGGAATGTCTCTGCTGGTTTTAAAAGAGTCATGGTCTTGGTTTAAAATTTGAGTCCACAGCCTTTTAACCCAAAGGTGAGAGAGTTACAAGTCCACTGCACTGAAAACTCATGAATTGATGACTGCATTAATGAACCATAGCTTATTATTCTTACTCAGCATTAGGCAAGTAGACACTTCATGTTACCCGTTCTTCTTTGGAAGTAAACTAACTGAAAGTCAAAGTGAAAGCAACTTGTATCAAGACAGATATGATAATCTGGTATTGGGCTTGGATTTTCACTTGTCTATTTAAATTAATTTAAATATATCTGGTTAGTTGACAAGACTGAGTGTTGGCAGATCAAGAAAGCTATGAGACAAATTTATTACAAAACTGAAAATCCATCTTTAAAGACATTGTGGTGTGGTCCCATATTCTCTGAACCACAGGATGGGATCAGGCTAGCTTGAGCATCTTTATTGATTACAATTTTTATGGTAATATATAAAAAGAGAAATGGTATGTGAAGACCAGCCTTTTCTTTCTTTAAGCTGTTAACTTACTAAGTGCCATAACTGATAATCAGTTTAAAATTTCTATACAATAGGCAATGAAAGGAGGAGGACTGGTGCTTTACCATTCAAAACGAAGAAATAGAACATGATTTGTGAGCAAGGGATTTTAACCATTTTTATAGACCAGTGGAAAACACAAGTAAGAATCTGCTTGTGTTTTATTATCAGTAAAATAACAGAATAATACCAGTGTTATATTAGTTTACCAGTGAAGTTATTAGTTTAAGTGAAAAATGGTAGTGATATCTGTAAGAAAAGCTTCTATTGTATATATTGTCTATAAAAAGTATACAGATATCTTGCAAGACACTAAAAATATAATACATTGAATAAAAAGAAAAAAGTCATAATAACTATATGACACACCTTAGTTAAGAATATCAAAATAGCCTGCAAATATTGTTTAAGTCTTATTCTATTGCTAGTTATAACACACCAAGCACCCTTTCACACCCTCTGTTAAAAAGAAATACAGAGTTACAGTCTTCAGAGGGAAAAAATGCTGATGAGCAGTTTATTTCTGCATAGAAGTGGTATCAAATTTATAATTTCATATAGTTTCAGCTCTAGGTTTCTATACATGTCCTTGCAGAACATGAACATTCTACAAATCTTAAGTAGAAAGCCACACAGGATTTTTCTATGTTTATTACTACTGTGGTGTCATGGCTAGAGAGCGAAAGTGCACTTCACTTGTAAGAGAGAAGCAGCAATATAATTTATTGATATAAAACAGTGAGTTAACAAAGTTCAATAGCAAATGCAACAGTGGTTTAACAAAATTCGATGGCAAGGTACACTTGATTGCTTACTGCATAGAGGACAGGGTCAGACAACACTGTCAGGGAAACCCTCCCACTGAGTCATGAGGTTCAGAGGGGACCCCCTTGTGTTCTAAAGTGCTTCTGAGAGGAGTCTAGGTGTGGCTGGGTCCAGACTTAGTCCCAGACTCAGTCAATGGTTTATGCCTAAAGGATTATATATGCACAATCAATCCTTTGTATCACTTAGCTAAGGTTTCAAAGTTTCAGCATGCTATTAGTCACTTACCAAGAATTTGTTGCAGCAAGGAATCTCTCAACCTCAAGTAAGCTTGAGAGGTGTCCCTACTCAGGGGGAGATCCTGTTGTGCAGCCTGCTGTTATTTCAGAAGAGCTCAAAGGGCTCTTGGGCTGCTCACTATTTATGGGGGTAAAATGATTGACTCATAGTCATACTTGCATAACAACCAGAGATTTTACATTGACCAGCACTGTAGTTAGGTGGGTGGATTGCTTAAATTAGCCCCTGGCTATTGTGTTGTTATCTGTCTCACCTGAATCCATTTTGGGTGGGGTGCAGCCATCACGACCACCACTGGTTGTTGCTTAATAAAGGTCAGGTTGCGGGGGGAGGGGAAACACACGGACACATATGGTGATACCTAGTAGTTGCAAATGGCATCTGAATTCTCTGTTAGAGATATCTAATCAGACAGTATCAATACCGTGCTATACAGCAGCAATATTGTTGCAATATGTAGCAATACTGTTAGGTGCAGGAGGGTGTCCAGAGAAGGGCAATGAAGCTGCTGAGGGGTCTGGAGCACAAGTCTTATGAGGAGTGGCTGAGGGAACTGGGGTTGTTCAGTCTGGAGAAGAGGAGGCTGAGGGGAGACCTTATCGCTCTCTACAATTACCTGAAAGGGGGTTGCAGAGAGGTGGGTGTTGGTCTCTTCTCCCAAGTGACTAGCGACAGGACAAGAGAAAATGGTCTCAAGTTGGTCCAGGGGAGGTTCAGGCTGGATATTAGGAAAAAGTTCTTTACTGAGAGAGTGGTGAAGCGTTGGAACAGGCTGCCCAGGGAAGTGGTGGAGTCACCATCCCTGGAGGTGTTCAAGGAACATGTGGATGTGGCATTGCGGGACATGGTTTAGTGGGTGTGGTGGTTTTGGGTTGATGGTTGGACTTGATGATCTTATAGGTCTTTTCCAACCTTAGTGATTCTGTGATTCTGTAATACATATTGCCATATTACAACCTATGCCTTAAGAGAAGAATCAGTTGGAGTGAGAGTGTCAGTCCTCTTGAAATCCAGTGGTAACTGAATAGAATGAAGTTACTTAACTGTACTTGGCTACCTGGAAATTTGCAGCCAAAGTAGAAAAGGCAGATGAAGAGAGGTGAAAGGAAATATTATCCCCAGTCTTCATTTCAGGAACTGAAGCAAAATGAGATCAGCTGACTGAAATATTGTGTATGGAATAGGGAATACTTTATTGAATGAATTCAATTCATTTCTCAGAGCTCCCTCTCCGATATTTCATCTGGAAAATTAATCTAACTCTTAATATATTGAAATGTTTGAAATGTTTAATGTCCTTTTATGTCTTGCTTTAATCCATTTTTTTAATGCAAGTGTATTGCTGAAATGGATGGCAACAGAGAAGTTTAATAAATAACAGTATCAGTACCTAAATCATGAAGTCTGTCTTGTCTAAGATAAACTTTAGCTTTTTGAAACCTGTTCAGATTCTGCAAGCTTCAAGCTTTGTTAGGAAGCTGTCTTTCTTTACAAAATGTTACCTACTTCTGAAATGCATCTATGCAGTGCTAAATGAAATTAATTCCTTCCACTTGAACAATTTCCCAACTATTGTAGGAAAGGTAAGAAATATTTTATTTAGCCTTATAAAATAAAACATACTTTTTAAAGGGAGACAGGTAGCGTGTTTTGAAATAATCTTACTAGGCAACCATGAATGGTATCTAAATCAGGGCCAATTCATCTTAAATATTGTTCTATAGATAACAATGTGAGATGCGCATCTCCAAAGGATGATTCTACTTATGTGACCTGAAGTCTGCTCTAAATACATGTCCCTTTTTACTGACCATGGGGACACAATGCATTTAGCTTAGTGCCTGAGCTGATACCTAAGATCAAGTGGGCTTAATACATACTTGGTGAATGGTCAGTCAATATATTAAAACCAGAGATACCTAAATATGACTGTAAAGAGATTAACATATAGTTATGCTTTATGTCATCGGTAGTCTTATTGACCTGGGTGGGACTTTCTGGGAAATATAGTGCTACTAATCGAGAGGCAGATATTGTATCAAAATTCAGACTTGCGTTAGCAAAGTACTTTTAAAAACTTCATATTGCAGGCAACATCTTAAGTTCCCTTTCAAAAAATAGTTCAAATGATCCCTAGCGAGTGCACGTGAAAATTTCTGTATAACTAAGTTTATTTTATGTAGTTATATCTATAATAATATGTATTTTTCATTTGTTATTCTGTTAAATTGATGTGGATGAACATATGGATTGTGGAACACTGCTGTTAGCATTAACGATGTGATAGCAGACATATGTAGCCAGAAGTGGGGATTTTTGTTTGTTTCCTTTTTTATGGTTATACATGGATTAAAATGTCATGTGGATGCCGTAATAAGAAATCAATTTCCTTGTTTGTGCTTATGTTTTCTTATTATAGCAATTACTATTTAGTCAACAAATTATGTTTAATGAAAAAGTTATCTATTAATTAATATTTTATTTTCTTTCACTACATATTCCATTGTTCTTAATAATATTTTAAACCTGCATTTTTTTGTTTGCATACAGTTAACAGAGTTCAATAGTTAACCTTCACATCCAAGATAAAATGGAGTAAGTGTCTTTGTTATGCTGAAAGGAAGGTGTAAAAAATGCTGTTATCAGTCTCGCCAATGACATTTGCAGATTCGGCTGGATATCCAGAACAATGACGGCCATGTGATTTATCAGTAATGGCTGCTGAGTACCACATAATTTAATTTGCTACACTAACACCTAAAATGCTACTATAAACCATACATGGTTTATTTTCTATTTCTGCTTTTAACAAAAACTAATTTAATTGACTTGCATGTCCCATATATATCTTCATTCCAAATTCTTAGCTGGAGGAATCTAGTACTATAATTAAAAATCTTCTGACCCTTGTAGATATCACAAGTGTGTAATCCCTAGTCATTCATCATATGCTGCTGCTTACAGCATACTCTTTCAAATAAAGAGTGTATTTTTAAATATCATATCTTTTACGTAGAGTAAGAAGTAATAAATATTTTCATCTTGTGAAAAGAACATTGTGTCATGGATTCACGTTGCATTATCATATAGTTGTTGAACAGTAAAATAATAATTTCTTATATTTATTTAACACATACTATTTTGGTGCGTCTCCATCTGGTTTTGTTTCTTCTTCTAATCTTTATTAAACTGCAGTTATGATTTTTAAAATTGTATTAATACTTTCAGATTTTGAGGCATAACCATATTACTACAATTTGTCTTTCTTTTCTTTTTATAATCAAGTTATATTTGTGTTTTATTGCAGAGTTTCCTAACTTACATAAATCTTGTTTCATTCTGGACCAAATTCTGACATTATGGGTAGCATTTCAGTCCACTGATACTGTTAGTCCAGAAAAATGGAAGCCCCAGTAACAAGATCTGTGAGCAGAGACACTTCACTTTTCTTTTTGGTACTTCTCCATTGAAAGTTCATATTTTTACTCTTTCAAAGTAGTTGTAATAGACGACACTCACCCCGTTTCCCAAATCCTGACCATGATAATAGGCCCCGCATATGTGCAGGTTAAGATTTGAACCTAAACTACCTTTAGGTTCCTTTCTCACAAGTCTGTTCCCCTTTCTGACTTCTACCTTGCAGAACATGATGTCAGTGGATAGTCAAACCAGTAATACAGAACTTTTAAACTGTTCCAAGATAAATAAAATCTTTTTTTCCCCAAAATTATTTTACCATTATTTATTATATAATTTTCTTTTTATTTTTGCAAGTAGGAATAAAATGTGCATGCCTGAAATATACTCATAAGAAATAGCTCTGGAGATGCCATACAGTTTTGCTTCATCATTTGCACACCTGCAAAAGTTATTGCCTTGAATACTCTTCCCCTATGGATAGAATCCTTTCAATAGTTTTCATTAACGAAACTGTTAATTAAACCTGTTAGTTTACAGACTGACAAAGCTTTAAAGAGTGTTTGTTTAGACATCTGACACATACATTAGATAAATTAGCACCTGAGAAAATGCATCACGTATTATCATTGTTGTTTACTCTTTTTTTTTTACATAAGGTTCAGTAAAAGTTTGTTGATAACAACAGTTTACAAAGTTAAAACTTCAATAAACTACGAAATACATTCAATAACTTGAGTTAAACCTGTGGATAAGTTCAGGGACTTGCATACTAAAAGGGGGCTGAGATGGACTTCCGGTAAATCAGAATATAATTCAAAATAGTTCCGCTCAGAAGAGCCCTACTGTGACACCTAACTCTGAAGAGGCAAGAAATCGCTTCTGTGGGAGACTAGGCGTTCTTACTGGAAAAATTCAAGCACAGCAAATAGGTACTGGAGCCTCGTTTAACGGAGGCTTATTTGCTCTAGGCTGCCTCTGTACTTAATGATAAACAGGTGTTAAAAGCCTCCTTAAGAACTGAATCACCCTCTCAAGATAGCTATTTCTTTCAGTTGACTATGTCCCTTTGTCCCTCAGGGAAAGTAGAGATCTAAGATAATTTAAAGGCTCATTTAAGTGCTGAAAGCTAGATGGGAGAAACTCAAGTTCAACAATCTATTTTTGGCTATTCCAGGACTCACTAAAATTGAGTAAGCATCTATGCTGCTAACCTTAGTTTTGGAAATTAAGAGAAGCAGTTTACATGAAAGATAGCTTACACTATTATGTTATGTTCTTTAAAGGTTAGTAATGAGAAATCTGAGTTTCAGGCTGTGTCTGTGGGAAGCCTTTAATCATAAAACAGATGAATTAACAAATCTGAGGGACAAAAGATTCTGAGGCAGACAAAAATTATATTTAACTGAGTCAGACTGCTAACAGAAATTTTTATTATTAATCTATATCAAAAAGTTTCATGTTGTGTTATAATTCAGTACAAGCCTGTTCAAGAATTAAATAGCCTTACACTCCCCCTTCACATCTCCCAAAAGAAAAACAGTGCACATCAGAAATTCACAGTTGGTTGCTGAGATGTTGTAGGTCTTATAAGCAGCTCTTGACTTCAGATGTCTTTATTGCTCTGATGAGCTTTTTCCAGCACTGTTTTCTGACCTACTATCTTTTCTGCAGTCCATTTGGTTTTGGAGCATGGAGAGTCAGAAGCCGTATCTTGTCAAATACTTAACAAAGCTGTTTAGCATGAGCCATACTTGCATGTATCATCTATAGCCTGATATCTACCACAGAAAGGTCTTGTAAGAGGTCTTTCCTTACCATATTCTTCAACATATATGCTCCAACAAGAAAGTAATAGCCATCATAATGCTTATACCCATTCAGAGAGTGAGGAATATCTCCTCTCTCTGGCCTTAACATTATGTCTCATCACAGCTACCTTGTTCTGACCTCAACCATCAACAACTTAACCAGATAATGGCACTGATACTGAGGATGTTGTAAATACCTAATATTATGCTAGCTCTATATTTTTATCAGATATAAAATTGTTTTTTGAAAAGCAGTTAAAAACAACTGCCATATGAAGGCATTGGCTTTAGTATCAGCCCACAGCATTTTCAGTCTAAATGCTATAAGCTAATATCAAGGTGCTTTGCCTGGAGAATTCTGGGGCTTTTTGATACCTTACAATATTCTGAAAACTGCTAACAGGGATTTTACTTTATTTATTCTTATTATTCTGTTGTTGCTAGTCTGTTGATTGTGACATTGTTCTGGTTTCTTTATAAAACATCTAATATGACTTGATTCTGCCACAAATCCTATATTTATTTCATTATATAAAATAGATTTTCTATGCTTAAATTATAATCTTGGATTTTTTCATTTATTGTTTTCTTTCCAACTCTGTGTCTCTGAACACCACTGTAATTTTATACCAAATTATTGGTTTTACAGATCATTAAAAACAGAGTATTTGGCTCAACTGTCCCAAATATGTCATTCAAGGAACATTCCAGGAAGAGTATAGCCCTCACAGCATGCTCCTTTCATACAGAAGTTCAGTGATAAGAAATTTTGACCAAGGAATTTGATAACATGACTTTAATGGTCTCTTCAAATTGACAGGTTTCAAAATCACTTCTTTCCATTCAGAGGAAGCTCTGAGCATAGCAGGCTAGGCTTTTATATTTTATGAAGCCATTTATGGATCTAAAACTTTAATACGCTGTTTCATTTGGCTTGTTTACACATCCTTTTTTCATTTATAGTAGTCAGTTAATAATCTTTCAAATTATCTGAGCAGCCTTAGCCTGGCATTCCACTCCAGTAATGCCTTTTTAGTCACTGACTGTAGTATTCAATTTGTTCATATAGTAGTTTGGCATGACTTTTTCAAACTGTAAACGAACACAGGGTTACTTTTTCAGTCATATAAATTAACCAATATAAAAAGAGCTCTATGAAGCTGCAATGCTTAGCATAGTGGCTGTCAATGGTGACTAGATCCTCCACACACTGACAACACTGTTTTAAAAAGTTAGTTTCCTTTGATGACTTTTTCCCCAAAGATATGAAATGACTCAAAAACTGAAGGTCAATGCTTGCAGTTACATTTTCAAGTTTAAAAATATATTTGTAAACAGCATAGATTTTACAAAGGTCTGGCAAAGATAACTTTGCAATCAAGGGAAAAATCCTCTTCAGTTCTATCAGAATATAACGCGCAGACATTATTTTCTTTCCTTCCACCCCACATGCCTATCTTACTTTTTCAGTAGAGAATAAATGATCATAATTACCAGACTTTTCAATATTCTCATGTAAATAGAAACCAATTTCAGAGACTAAAGATTAATGTGAGATGAACTTTGAGATCCGGATGAAGTCTACTGTGTGGCATTATATGTTTCCAGCTGATCACTTGTTTTGCAAGATGCTCTCAATTAAAATGCCAGGATACGTAAATGCTCCAGACTATAATTGCTAGAACTTTTAACTGAATAATACTTCAGAATTCAGTTTCACAGTATGGAATTTGCTACTCCTCTGTGAATTAACTTCATGATGAGGATAATTCAGTTCTTTGAAATCAGCTAGTTAATATGTACTGAAAAATTCTGAATACATTCTGGAATACCTACTACATGCTAAAAAATACTGAAACAGAGTCTTTTCTTAATGAATTGCACTAAAACAGGACAATTTTAATTCTTCAATGAATTTTTCTCTGGGGTATACGCTCCTATTCTCTTTCAATACTTTCTATGTTGCAGATATGAGAAAGTAACAACACAAGGACAAATACATACACTTGCCTTTGTTTCATATAGCTTATGGTCACATCATATTTCAAAGACAGTATTGAATCTGCTTATCCCAAAGATTTTTAAGGTCAGTCTGACCCCTGAATAAGGTTCTTCTCCACTGAAAACTGATATAGCTGTGCAATAAGGGAGGAAAATGCTTGCAGCATCAGTTCAAGAGAAACTTTAAGAGGAGTGGCTCTGCAGATGGCAGAGTGCCTATGAAGGTCCTAGAAATGTAACTCTCCTATATGCATACATATGTGTGTGTGTCTGCATGTATGTATAGGAGAGCATGTAAATATATATCTCTCCTATGTATAACTCTCCTATATTATATCTACAAATATAACTTTGTCTTTTTTTTGTGGTGTGCCTTGCTACCCAGTAGTAATGCATCATTCCTTGCTCACCTACCTTCTTTAAGATACCACACAACTACAGAGGAAAAGTGATCAAACAGTTCCCCAAGACAGAGTGGCTGCATTTGTTCTTTACCTACATGCTGGGTATGTGAACATAGGCATAATTTTTCTACAGTCTCCACTACTAATTTGACCTCAAAACAGTAAAGCATAATCTGCCCTTTTAGATGAGATTTTCACACATGCTTCACACAGGGTTGCATGCTTAGTCATTTTGGGTATTTTGATAATTTTTTAAGTTACATACAATAAAGAATTGAATAGATCTGTAGTAACCGCAAGTTGAATATCACATGCCATTTTGTGACAATGAATTTAGACAAAATGGAGGCATTTGAAAAGGAGCAGAGGACCACTGAGGACCACAGTTATCCATCTAGCAGCTTTTTGAAAACATGTTTGAAATCAGTAGAAGTTCAGTGTCTAAATACCTTGGAGAACCTGGGTGTGCAGACTGCCTAAATGATGTCTGAGGTGGCAGCATCGCAGTAATTGCTAAGAATGCCATGTGTCATTCCCAAGACAGGGAAAAATAAATCAAAGCATATGATCAATAGGCTTCCTAAGCTGAAAGGTTGTGGGGTTATAAAAGGAAAATTCAGGGTAAAGGACAGGTTTTAAAATACATTCCTTACCAAGAAAACAGTTGAAATCTCACCAATTTTACTTGAGGTTGAGTAAATAATGATTGAAAAGATACTGTTGAAAAAAAATTTCTATTTCAGCTAGGTTGATCATGCTGTTAAAAAAGTAATTTTTGTTTCTAACATCTTTAAACATTTTGAGGTTATTTTTCTGACTGGGTGCTTGAGCGCTTGAAACCTAAGTTACTGTTTACATTAACTCAATAGCTCTGGGTTGCACTGTGGTTTTGACCCTGCATTTCTATGCTACTCCTTTTACCTACTGACGTTCCTCAGGTTTAAGTATACAGGAAGTGCAAAACAGACAACTTGCAGTCCCTATATGGGGAAAGAAAGGTAGAGTATCGGCAGACTTTACGCACGTTTAGATATGCCTAGTCTGCTGTGCCATCTCCTAGCATGCATTTAGACCATTTTTCAGCCACACAAGAGTGGCTGTTTTGGAGCTTTTCCAGAAGCTCAGCTTTGAGTCAAAGAGAGAAGTCTACATTTACAAAGAACCATTCACAGCTGTCAGAAGTTAGCTGTCTGTGGGACTCAAAGTACAGCTGCAGTTTTTCCAGAATACTGACAAATTCTGTGGCAACCAGAGTCTGTTTGCTAGTACTGGGATTTCTGAAGCTTTATCAGAAAAAAAGTCTCAGTGCCCTATGCCTGTAATTTCCATTTCTATATATTTATTACTCTTTTATTGTTTTGTATTCCAATCACATACTGCTTTTTTTTTTTCCCCAAAGTTAGGAAATTATAAGATATCAAGTTTTGAAATAAAATGCTTATTATCTTCAGGGTTTTTTTTTAAGCTTCCAGAATGATCAGAAAGCAGTAAACGCTGTTTTTTAGTTTCTCTGAGACATATAAAATCGAGTTTGTAGCATTTATGAAGAAGAAACAGCAGCAATATTTAACCTAAATAGGAGTGATGGGATTGTGTCCTCACAATTTTGCTACAGTCAAAAGTATAGTCATATCTTCCTCTTTCTACTTCAGTAAGGATGTTATCTACAACTCCATTTCTCCTGCAGACAATTTGAATGTTCCTCATTTTTTGTTCATATTGAATATACAAAGAAACAAACATATTGTGATGTAATGCAGTATAAAGATTTCATTTTCATTTGTGGAATTCCTCCGCAACTGAATTTCTCAGAAACACAGCAATAACCTGAGCTAAAATGCTTGTGTTATGCCACATTTTCTGATTTTTTTCTAATCCCCTTCTCTCATGGTCTCCTTGAACAGTTTGCAAAATTATAGCAAGGAGATGAAGAACAATTGGGAACAGAAACCGTACTTTCTTATTTATTCTGAGAAGTGCACAGTACATATTAGAATAATATAAAGCTGTATATAGGAAACACTAGCATTTTTTGAACTATATACCACAATGTCATCTTAAAGAATATGTCAAATATGAAAGGACAGGAAAAAAACCTACAATGAAGCCAGAGAGCCCCAATCGTAGATATGACACCAGTCAAGAATTAAAATCAAGATAGTTTTTAGGACCTGCATTTTACATCTAAAGCAGTTTCAAAATTTTCTTTTAACTAATTTCTTTTTGTTTTTTGTTTTTTTTTTAATGAGTAAATCTGGTAGTTTTCAGACTACCATTTTATGTATGAAAATGTTAGGTGTCAATGCAGAGGGGGCTTACAAGCTTAGCCAAGGAACCTTGGCCCAACTCTTTTTTTTTTCCTGTGTGTTACTTGAAAATAGCTGAAAGTGTTTGCCAGTTCATACAAAGGATCACTGTAAAGAAGAAAGAGGGGAGGAAAGAGGGGGATGACATTTTAAGAATCGTGACTTCTCTTTGTTTTGTTATTCCCGACCCTGATTCACCTTACTTTTGTGTTCCTTATCACTTCTAACTTTATTACCTTCTTAACGCTGACCATGTAGCATAGACATGTGGAAGACCCCTGAGGATTTACAGTGAAAATCCCTCTGCCATCAGGGCTGGATGTATGAGGCTATTGAACTGCTCTCCTGTGTGTAGCACAGTAACTGACTGCAGCTCAGTGGGAGACTTTCTAGATGTCCATTTTCTCTGAGTATGCTGTGATTTTATCTTTAAAATCTCCCTCTACTAATTTCTAGAAAAAATTAATGGTCTGTATTCATGTAAAAGGAAAAGACCTGTAAATGCATGTTCTCAGTACTTTTGATGTTAAAAAAACATTTTTTCAAGTTTCTTTTTCTTCTGCAGTAATAAGCAGATGCCACAGGCCAGTGATTTTGGATGTGTCTGTGATATCAGCATCACAGATACAGAAGTACTTGTACGAATGAGTCTGTGCCTTACGACGCACAGGATTTACTCAGGAAGACAATCTCTTGGATTTGAATATGTTGCCATATTCTGAGTAGTGCTGCCTTGCCATATTAAACTGTGCATCAGGATGCCACTCAGTGAAAATTACTTTCCCTCTGTGTTGCCATTACTTGTTAGTTTCACACAGTAAGTTTTTTGGTTTGGTTGGTTTTTATGCTTTTACTGTGACTTTTCCTCTCCCTTCTTTCTCAAAGCCAGATCCAAATCAGAGTATTTTAATCAGTCACTGTTATCAAATCACTCTAAGCATTGTAACATATAAATAAATGGGTGATATGAGCTCCATGATGTTTAAAGAAATATTCAGAAAACACTGTTGAAAAAGGCTGTGAAAATCAGTTGCCAAAGAGAGACTCAAAAAAGGAATTTGATATTTTATTTCAAAAGATATCCTAGTAAGTATATTTTCTTCCCATTTCTGAAAGGAGAGAAAAGCCTATCAACAGATGTGTTCATTACTCTACCCTGTGGAGTCCAAGAAAATCTTTATACCAAATAACATATTATTATTGTATTGCCATCATATTGCCACAGGTTTCTAAGCAGCCTTGAGGCATTCAGTTTCTAAACCATTGGGAGCTCTTTATCTCATAAAATTTGACATGCCCATTTTGGGTAGAAAAGTACTCAAATGAAGTCACCTTTCATCATCTCAGGACTTGCAAGTTGTCAAAAGACTAGGCTTCCAAGGGGGTTATGAAAGAGCAAATATTTGTAATTGTTTGAATTCTGTGTTCCACTTTGGCCACTGTTTATGGAATAAAAGGTGAAATGCTCAGGAAAAAAAAAATGTATCTTGAAATGTTATTGCTGTTTCTTTGCGAAACCCATTCTTGTACCCTGTTTTCTAGCACAATAATAAACTGTCACTCAATTATGCTGAAAAGCAGAAAAGTTGATGATGGAAACACTTTTTAATATTGCCTGATTAGTACAGGGAACTCATTATAACTTGGTAGCACTTGAGCAATGTTTATCAAGACTTGAGGGTCAAACGTTATAAGGATAATGCAAAAATTCAGAGTTGAACTGTCAAAATAGCTAAGAGTTTTGGAATGGAGGTGATCAGTGGGATGGGGGAGAGAACTGGAAGGATAAAAGCAAGAAAAACTAACGGGTCAAAATAAAGAAAGTTTAATAAGTGAAGAGAAACAAAACAAAGCAAAGCAAGTGATGCAGAGGCAATCACTCACCACCTCCCACTAGCAGACTGATGCCCAGCCAGTCTCCAAGCAATGCCTACCTTAGAAAAACTAGACCCACACCCGACCTTCCCTCCTTCCTCCATTTTATTGGTAAGCATGATGTTATACAGTATTGAAGAACCCTTTAGTCAATTTGGGTCAGCTGTCCTGGCTGTGTCCCATACCAGCCTCTTGCTCACCCCTAGCCAACTCCCTGCGGGGCTGGGAGAGTGAGAAACAAAGAAGTCCTTCATACTGTGCAGGCACTGTTCAGAAATAGCTAAAACATAGGTGTGTTACCAACACTGTTTTGATCACTAATCTAAAAAGGCACCATGCAGGCTGCTATGAAGAAAATTAACTCCATCCCAGCCAGACCCAGTACAATACATCATTTTTTTAATTGCAACACTTAGTACTTCTTGCACTATTTTTGTAAAATAGCTGTTCGTAACTGCTGTCAAGGACATGAAGCTAAACTAGGTGGACTCTCCTGTGTTGATACTTTTATTGGGTTTGTGTGGCAAGGTTTTGGTAGTGGGGGGGCTACAGGGGTGGATTCTGTGAGAAGATGCCAGAAGCTTCCCCCATGTCTGATAAAGCCAATGCCAGCCAGCTCCAAGACAGACCTGCCACTGGCCAAGGCTGAGACAATCAATGACAGTGGTACCGCCTCTGTGATAACATATTTAAGAAAGGGGAGAAACAACTGTGCAATGGCAGCTGGAGAAGAGAAGAGTGAGAATATGTGAGAGAAACAATTCTGCAGACACCAAGGTCAGTGAAAAAGGAGGGGGAGGAGGTGCTTCAGGCGCCAGAGCAGAGATTCCTTTGCAGTCCATGATGAAGACCATGGTGAAGCAAGCTGTGTCCCTGCAGCCTGTGGAGGTCCATGGAGGCGCAGATATCCACCTGCAGCTTGTGGAGGACCCCACGCCAAAGAAGGTGGATGCACCCAAAGGAGTCTGTGACCCCGTGGGAAGCCCACAGTGGAGCAGGTTCCTGGCAGGACCTGTGAACCTGTGAAGAGAGGATCCCATGCTGGAGCAGGTTTGCTGGCAGGACTTGTACCCCCGCAGGGGACCCATGCTGGAGCAGTCTGCTCCTGAAGGACTGGACCCCATGGAAAGCACGCACGCTGGAGCATTTCATGAAGAACTGAAGACAGTAGGAAGGACTCACATTGGAGAAGTTTGTGGAGCACTGTCTCCCATGGGAGGGACCCCACACTAGAGCAGGGGAATAGTGTGAGGAGGAAGGAGTGGGAGAGACAATGTGTGATGAACTGACTGCAATCCCCATTCCCTATCCTCCTGTGCCACTCGTGGGGGGAGGTAGAGAAAAATCGGGAGTCAAGTTGAGCCCTGGAAGAAGGGAGGGGTGGGGGGGAAGGTATTTTTAAGATTTGTTTTTATTTCTCATTATCCTACTCTGATTTTGATTGGTAATAAATTAAACTAATTTCCCCAAGTCGAGTCTCATTTGGCAGTGATGGTAATGGTGAGTGATGTCCCTGTCCTTATCTCGACCCATGAGCCTTTTGTTACATTTTCTCTCTGTGTCCAGCTGAGGAAGGGGAATGATAGAGTGGCTTTGGTGGGCCAGAGTCCAGCCAGAGTCAACCCACCACAATACTTCATGACAATTTTCATAAAATCTTAATCCACAGTTCCATAGAACAAATCGTGGGGAAGCAGACTGGACGCTTATGTCTTAAATTCCCTTAAGAAAGGTAAATGTCAGGGAAAGATTAAAAATCAGCTATGCTGTTCAAAATTAGTTGTAAACCAGAGTTTTAAAATTATCCTTTTCTGCGAGCAGGGAGTCATAAAGAGTTGTCACCAAAATCTGCATATAGTTTACCCAAGTGCAAGCATAATAAATATGTTCAGAGAAATATAATCAAGAAGGACTGAAATTAGAAAATATACATCAAAACATATACTCAGAAAGTTTTATTTTTATTGCATTATATTCCTTTGGAAACTGGAAGGTGTTGCGTCAGTGATTTCCAGTAATTGATACACATGTTTTAGCAGGTGTTCCCTAAACAGATGAATAAATATGTATGGATATATTAATATCTATATATACCCACACACACATGACAACCAATATAACACAGAATCACAGCATGGCTGAGGTTGGAAGGAACCTCTGGAGGTCACCTCCTCTGCTCAAGCAGGGCCACCTGGAGCACAGCCCAGAACCATGTCCAGATGGCTTTTGAATATCTCCAAGGATGGAGATTCCACAACCTCTCTGGGCAACATACGTGTATCTATAGTATGTGTCTATAATTTTTTTTCAGTGTTGAATCAAGTAAAAACTGAGAACTCTGGCAAACAGCCAAACAAAAGATTATAATTTGCTTTTAAGGGTACAATGCTTGATCACCTCCACTGGATATGGTTAATATACATATATTTTGTCTTCCTTTTTTTCTGTCAGTGGTAGGATGTTCCATCCAATGCTATTTAAATAATTTTGAGAGAGAAAAAAGAATGTAAAATTGAGACCATTTATAGTCACCTAGTGTTTCAATGTCTTTATGTATTGACAAAGTCTTGTCTTTTTAGGGCTGCATGAAATATTGTGTGTTATTTTGATTAATCTTTCTCTTAGCCAGTCATAAGGCCATTTTTATACCCCTTTCTCTTTCTGAAGATAGATATTAAGACTGATTTACACCTTCTTTATGGACCAAAATTTACTGTTTAATTTAAAATGCTATTTATAAATTTTTATATGCTTATTTGTTATCATGTTACGGGACCATGTCATGATCTTGAAAAATGTATATGAGGCCATTTACTTATCCACCTATCCATCTAATTTTCAGGTCACCCATTGTGACCACTAAAATCAATAAATGGGATTTTTCCATTGTGAAAGTTATGCTGATTTAAGAGGTTAATTTTGTTTTCATCGAAATTCTTGTCTCCTAAGAAATATTTTATTGGGGATTATTTCTTTGGTTCCAATTTTAGTTTTCATACAGCATTTGGAAAGACTTGATTGAGTTACTGATGTTGTTCAAATCATAGAATCATAAGCTCATAAAGTAGGTTAAGTCACAAAGGACCCTTGGAGGTCCTCTCTTCTGACTCCCCACTCAAAGCAGGGCCAACTTCTATATCGGGTCTTATCAGCCTTTTTGTAAATGCTGCACTTGACACAATCGTCAAGGGAGTAACTGAAAGTTTATTTATATCTATGAAGGAATGTCTGTTGACTTGACTTTCAATTAGCCCAGAGTCATTGATAAGAAATGCCTTTTGAGTTCCTTTGAAAATCAGCTTGTACTAGTTTTGAGTGATTGAGTATTTTATATATGTGTGGTGGATTGACCTTGCCTGGATGCCAGATGCCCACGAAGCCACTCGATCACTCCCCCTCCTCAACTGGACACAGAGAGAGAAAATATAACAAAAGGCTCATGGGTCTGTATAAGGACAGGGAGAGAGATCACTCAGCAATTACTATCATGGGCAAAACAGACTCAGCTTGGGGAAATTAGTTTAATTTATTACCAATCAAAATCAGAGTAGGATAATGAGAAATAAAAACAAATCTTAAAAATACCTTCCCCCCCACCCCTCCCTTCTTCCAGGGCTCAACTTGACTCCTGATTTTTCTCTACCTCCTACCCCTGTGCAGCACAGGGGGATGGGGAATGGGGATTGCAGTCAATTCATCACACGTTGTCTCTGCCACTCCTTCCTCCTCACACTATTCCCCTGATCCAGCGTGGGGTCCCACCCCCAGGAGACAGTCCTCCATGAACTTCTCTAACGTGATTCCTTCCCAAGGGCTGCAGTTCTTCTCAAACTGCTCCAGTGTGGGTCCTTTTCCACAGAGTGCAGTCCTTCAGGAACAGACTGCTCCAGCATGGGTCCCCTGCGGGGGCACAAGTCCTGCCAGCAAACCTGCTCCAGCATGGGATCCTCTCTTCACAGGTTCACAGGTCCTGCCAGGAACCTGCTCCACTGTGGGCTTCCCACGGGGTCACAGACTCCTTCGGGTGCATCCACCTTCTCTGGCATGGGGTCCTCCACAAGCTGCAGGTGGATATCTGCTCCACTGTGGACCTCCACAGGCTGCAGGGACACAGCCTACTTCACCATGGTCTTCACCATGGGGCTGCAAGGGAATCTCTGCTCTGGTGCCTGGAGCACCTCCTCCCCCTCCTTTTTCACTGACCTTGGTGTCTGCAGAATTATTTCTCTCACATATTCTCACTCCTCTCTTCTCCGGCTGCTGTTGCACAGCAGTTTTTTTCTGCTTCTTAAATATGTTATCACAGAGGCGGTACCACTGTCATTGATTGTCTCAGCCTTGGCCAGTGGCAGGTCTGTCTTGGAGCTGGCTGGCATTGGCTTTATCAGACATGGGGGAAGCTTCTGGCATCTTCTCACAGAATCCACCCCTGCAGGCCCTCCGCTACCAAAACGTTGCCATGTAAACCCAATACAATACATAAAAAAAGCTATGTATAAAATGCAAAGAGGCTATGAGACAAGTATATATTTTAGCCTGTAACACACCGCTTCTGCAAGACCCAGTTCTACCTGCTCTAGAAATACCTGTGCAAGAACTCTAATAAGGCCTTTATTTCCAGCAGTCCCCTTTCTGCACTTGGAAAAAAAAGTCCTTTATTTTAGGGTTCTTTCAGGCAACAGGAAATTGCCTTTCCTGTCTCATGAAGTTCCTGCAGTAATTCTCCAAACTTCCCAGCTGAGCTAAGTGTGTGAATACATTTACTGTTGATAGAGAACAGAGAGTTCTTAAATGTAGTTCATCTCATCCTAAAATGCATCAGACAAGGTGATCACACGCTATCTCCCAATGGAGAGAAACTGTTCCTCTTTATATTAACTACAAAGGGAACCGAGGTGGACCATATCACAAGGCCTACATATACACTGAAGACACCTAAATTTCAGTGACAGAATTCCTATCCAAAGAATAAATTCCCCATTTTCTTATTTTTTGCTGAAGATAATCAGGATTGTGATCGAGGAAACTGCTGTTTCATAACACTCCCATGTTCTTTGGATTCTCCATAGTGTAGCAGTGGTATTGACCCTTCTTCCTCAGTCTTTTTGTCTTTTTGTTGGCAATAGCTTTAGTTCATCATGCTTTAGCCACATACTTTCATTCCTTATAAAATCCAGTGGAAGGATGGTATAAAGTTACTCCAGACTCTCTGTTCTTCAACGGGTGTGCTGCTTTTGGCTGGGATAGAGTTAATTTTCTTCATAGTAGCTAGTATGGGGCCATGTTTTGGATTTATGCTGAAAACAGTGTTGATACACAGGGATGTTTTAATTACTGCTGAGCAGGGCTTACACAGAGTCAAGGCCTTTTCTGTTTCTCACACCACCCCACCAGCGAGTAGGCTGGGGGTGCACAAGAAGTTGGGAGGGGACACAGCCAGGACAGCTGACCCCAACTGACCAGAGGGGTATTGTTATTGTTATTTTCCTTTTCATTACAATTTTTATTATTATCATTATTATTATTATTTAATTTCATTTCACTTATTAAACTGTTCTTACCTCAACCCATGAGCTTTCTCACTTTTACTTTTCCTATTCTCTCCCCCATCCCACTGGGGCAGGGGGCAGTGGGTGAGCGGCTGTGTGGTGTTTAGTTGCCAGTTGGGCTTAAACCACGACAATGAATTTCCAAAAAGGAAAAAAAAAATTGCATGTGCTATTTCTTCTTGTTCTACATAATATTTATAATAAAGTTCAATGTGATGTCATTTGTTTAAAAGGTAAAACCTTTTTCTCTATTGTAACAGTAGAAATAAATATTGTCCTTTATTTGTGAACATGAAAACCTTAAGGAAGTCTCTTATATTTGTGGTTCTAATCTTTGTTTAACTACTTTATTTATTTATTTATTTATTTTGTAAAGAATATCTACCTGTTTTGATGATGCCTTTTTTATTTTGAGATAGAAGTTATGACTTTAAAAGAAGAAAGAAAAACAAAACACAAAATTAATTCTCCACAAGTCTATCTTTTCCAGTGACTATTATTTGAAAAAGAGCAATTTTCAACATAGTACAAGACCCTTCTAAAATAGCTTCTTAATATTATAACTTTTAGCCTACTGACTTATAAAATTAATTTGATTTGTGAGAGAAAAACATGATCTCAGCCTTAATGAATGGAAACCCATTCTTTCAGGGATTACAGTTGGTAAAATGAACCAGTACATTGAATAACCTATTCAGACTAAGACTATTTAAACTACCAGTATGGCTAGCAACTTGTATAAAATAACGTAATAGAAATTAATAGAAACTATTTTATAAATAATCAAATAGCAACAGTCAAACATAGAACAGTTTTTATTCCGTTATTCATCTTCAGTAATATTTTACTTCATTCTGTTGCTTTGAATGTGTTTTGTGTAGGAAGGTAAAATACCTACTTTATTTATCAGCATTTGGACCCGTCTTTAAAGTATGTCCTCAGATTTATTTTAACATATATATAGAATGTTTTGTTTGCCAATATTATTTGCATTGGTGAGTCTTATCTTGACATGATATTGCACAGTTTGCTTATTTCAGGAATACCATGAAGTATCTGGTCTGTCTTTTCACTGAATTCTGAAATCCTTGTATAATGTCATTCTCATCTTCTTTCCTAAACATTTGGCATGGAGGTAGTGGTTTTACTATTCTTAAGCTGTCTTATTAAGGAAACTCCTACAACAAATTTAGCACTTTTAACATCTACTGAATGGAACTCACGCTAGTGCCAATGCCAAAACTTTTCCACTTTCAAAGGACTGTTTAAATAAAAACCAAACAAAAGCCTGACACTCTTAAAAAGTATATCTGTGTGGAAAGTATTGTAGGAATGTTTACTCACATTTGTATTCATATATAATGTCAAACAGAGAATTGGTATAAGTGATACTAGCAGAAGTACTTTGAACAGAAATTGCTATGCTAATCATCATGTAGGTCATCCAAACAAATTAGCTCAACCATACAGTTATTCCACTAAAAGTATGTGAATTATCTGTGGCCTAATCTTTACAGAGAGAAGAAAATGCCTAGAGAGAGTTGCCAGAAGATCTTAAGCATTGGAAGGGTGTTGTGGGTTAACCCCCATAGACAGCTAAAGCTGCTCGCTCACTGCCCCACGGTGGGATGGGGAGAGAACTGGAAGGGTAGAAGTGATAGTAGTCCAGTGATATTCATTCTTTCTTTAGACATTGTGAGATGAAAAATGTTGACACACTGAGTCCATAACATAACACAGACTATTATTTTTTTTGTATTTAACAGGAGGGACAGAGCCTGAAGTGATTAGCGGGAACAAAATTCCTTCAACATTGGATGTCCTTGACATGGACAATAAAGTAGTTGAGGATGTAATGAGTTTGAAATAATAATAATAATAATAATGACTATGGATGGGAAAAATATATCATGTATTATAAGTGAAATCCAGCTGTTTTTTTTCAAAAAAACCCCAAACAACGAAGTTGATACAGCAGTTGTGGCCCAAAACTAAACATCTCCATGAATAAAAATAATTTTTGTAATAAAAAAGGATACATCAAGAAATTTGTGTAATGCCAAAGATAACATGTTTTCATATAATCTTATTTTGAAGAATAGCTACAAAAAATCAAGAACAGTGCACATGAGAAGACTATTAAAAAGATTGCTGTTGCAAAAAGAGATAATTCCTGAGAATAAGGAGAATCAAATCCCTCAGATAGAAATTGAAATATTTTAGAATTCTAATTAATCTATGTAGATCAGTAGGGTCAAGATTCTTGATTAACGGTAGACTCAAGAAATTTTAGGATCATCGAAAAAAAATAATCTTTGCTAAGTAAGATATCAGCCCCTCGTTGCATTGGCAAATACTGGCGGTCATCGTTATATCCTTCTGTATTATCACCAGCTAGATAGAGTACTCCTTTCAGGACCTGCATCTGAGGCTTTTCTTTGCTTGAGACTGTTACCTGGTATATTTGCGATAGTGCCATTGCAAGAGACACAGCTGATAAAGGCTAAAACAAGGAAGGAATGATTTCCTATCCCCCACCATCAAGATGAACAACTGTTTAGCTAGGAAGCAGTTTAGCTGAGGAAAAGCAGGTCAGATTTGTCTGTAGTTTAGTGCTATATTGGGAGAAGAGATTCTCAGATTCTTGTCTCTGCACACGGTGTTTGTGGCTTTCATTTAAGTTGCAGGAAAACTACATAAAGAACATTTCATGCAGTGACCAGAACTCTGTGCTGTGCCTTTTACAGGGCTAAGGCAAAATGTTAACTAGTCTGATTTTAACCTAGATGTTCAAAGAACTTTTTTTGTCCTACTATGAAAATCAATTTAGATAAACAGGTATACCCATGTAACAAATAAATCAATACAGACTAGACAAAATTCTGCTAATGCTGTTCAGTTTGTATATAAAGCACTCTAGTGTACTTTTTTTTTCTGATTCTACAGTGTGAATAGTGCTGCTTGGTAAATGGAAGTTTTGATTATGAATTAAATGTAGGTTGAGTCTGAAGAAAAATATAATTGAAAAATTATTATCTCTTTTCTAGATTATTTTAAGAATAATGGGGAGATTTCTTTTTGGTTCTATAATTTAGGTAATTATTTACATCAGGGAAAATCAGTGCTAACTGCTCCAGTAAATATGCTTGATGTTATTTGGCAACCATGCATCCTGCTTTCATAGTGTTAGAGTTGTAAAACTCTGATCCAGCATCACCAGTGCTTCTTGTAGATTGAAGTCTACACTGGTAGATTGAAATCTCATAGATATGAGACTGTTTTTAAGCCACTGAAACAATTGTGTTTTAAACTATTTAACCTCTATATTCACTATACTTTTCTTCTTACATTAAATTCTTTATAAATTTAATATTTTCAAGGAATGTATTAGTCTGTGATTTTTATTTCCATCACTGTTGTCTAAAGCAATTTAATTTTCCTTGAATTAAGTTTAGGGATTTCACAGTAATGTCTAATTTCTCTGTATTTGTTTTTTTTCTGATTGGTAAGACTAAAACAATGCATACAGTACCTTAAAAGAATTTATGTTTAATTTCAATAGTTAAAATGTAAAGCACATAAGATCAAGGTTATACATGATTGTATCCTTTTTCTTCTCAATTATCTTCTTTAGAAATAATATTTGAAAAATAAGTCAATATGACAATTATACAATTAATTTGTTGATCATGACTAAGATCCAAATTGGAAAAAGTAATGAATACAATATAGACAGCTTTTCTTAATACGGACATTCATTTTCTATTCTGTAACTCACTCAAATAGCAAAGGTTTTGAATTATACATTTAATACCTGGAAGCCATTCAAATGCATAAAATACTCATGTGTTTAGAGGTTTCCATGGTTCACATTAATTTTACTGACATGTAGGACTCTTCAGTGTGAAGATGTGAGCTGTTTTATGTTATATAAATTTGCAGAATCAGTAGCTTTTTACTGCTATACAATACAGCAGTCTAAAATAAAGTTATAAAATCTAATTCTCTATTTGTGTAGAGATGCTGAGTGTTATGTGAATTAAATGACAAGAAAGTAGCAGGATGAGTTTTTCCTCAGAAAAAACCCACTGTGCAATTTTACTTAGACAAACCTACCCTTCTGCAGTGAAAAGCCTTGTAAAGTCTTTGGGATCAAATATGTGTAAAGACTTTGGATTTCCACTGAAGGGTCCTGGGAAAGAGGCTGTTATTACCTTCTCCATTTGTCTTCTTGGATAGTCCACCCTGTAGTGAAATTGTCAAGAGGTAGGAAAAAATCAATCATTATGTATGACAGGAAGTTGTGGGGGTTTTTTCCCCACCTTTTTCCCAGTTTAAGAAAGTAACCCCCAGGATTTATAGGTCCTATTGAAATAACTCGATTAAATGATGCAGTAAGAGAATAGAGCACCTCCTAGATGTGGCACTCCTTCACCACCCGTATATCCCCTTAATTTTCAATGACCTTTATAGTATGTAAAGAATTCAAGTCAGAGTTAACATGTGGTTGATCAATACCATTGTCATGTTTTAACCCCAGCTGACAACTAAGCACCACAAAGGTGCTTGCTGACTCCCCACCCAGTGGGACTGGGGAAAGAATCAGAAGAGTAAAAGTGAGAAAACTCACGGGTTGAGATAAAGACAGTTTAATAGGTAAAGCAAAGGCCGTGTGCACAAGCAAAGCAAAATAAGCTTTCCATCAGCAGGCAGGTGTTCAGCCATCTCCAGGTAAGCAGAGCTCCATCATGTGTAACGATTACTTGGGAAGACAAACGCTGTCACTCTGAACATCCCTCTGTTCCTTCTTCCCCAGCTTTATATGCTGAGCGTGACATCATATGGTATGGAATATCCCTTTGGTCAACAGGGGTCAGCTGTCCCAGCTGCGTCCCCTCCCAGCTTCTTGTGCACCCCCAGCCTACTTGCTGGTACTAAAACATCCTTGTATTATCAACACTGTCCAGCACAAATCCAAAACACAGCCCTATACTAGCTACTATGAAGAAAATTAACTCTACCCCAGCCAAACCCAGCACAATCATCAACACTATAATCTAGAAAAGGTATGCCAAAGGATATGGAAATCTGAACTGGGAGAATAATAATTCCTAATACTTTGTTAATCAAGTCTTTCATGGTAGTTAAAGAACTTAACATGTAGGCATTTAATCTGAGGAAACAGAACAAATTCACAGAATAGCCTGAAATTACTCCTGAACAATTCATTGAGGATACTTAAAATTTGCAACATGTTGCATAAACTGTGTAGTGCAACCTATGTTCCTACATTCCTTGATTTCCTAACTCGGCTAACCCATCAGCAACAGGTGAATTGTGGTCTAAAAATCCTATTTACTGGGTTTGTATACAGTTCTACAAAGTCTTCCAATCAGTCTTTATTTACCCAAGATCAACATTTACAGTCCATTTTTGTGGCCTGTGTTGCTAGTGAAGTTCCTTTGCTGAAATATTCAAAACAAAGGAAACAAAAATATTGCGAACATGGTTAGAATTAATTTGCTTACTTTGTAAATGCACAATTTCACCATTTCTGATTGTAGTTCTTCTTACTGGACTTATTTTATTTTATATGGTCACATATAATAAATATAAAACCATTCATCTGTCTTTAGGCAACATAATACGCCTCCTCTGAAATAAAATCTTAGTGTAATTATAAATAAGTATTCTCACAAATCCTTTTGCTTTAATGGAGCCTATCCGGCATTTTCACGTGCCAGATAGAATTCCGGATAATTTCTCTATTTTTTAATTGCATCCTACATTTTGGCCTAGTGCCTAATCTGAGCTCTTTATGCTCTCTTTTCAGAATTAGCACATGCCAAACACTGATTGCTTCACAGTCACCTGTGCCTACCTTTTACTTCCTCTCACATTTTAGAAAAGAGAAATATTTTTAGAAAAGAGTCCATATTTCAATGCCATCTGTGAAACCAAGACATATCTACATCTTTAAGTTACAGTTTTTGTAGTATTTTGTATCATTTTGACATGTTAACATTAAAATTAAATATATCTGTTATTAACATTATGTATATTTAGAAATGCTAGAATGAAGAACTATGTGTGAGATGTATGATGGAGAAGGGGAGAAAGAAGAAGAGAAATTTTAGCCTTTACATTAGCCCTCACATCTAGCTTTCCTGCTGCAGCACTGATGCAACTCATGCTCTCAGAGCAGCTGCTGACTCATGCATTGATTTTATGAGCAGAGTTTAATTACTTAAATATTTGAAAGGCTCTAGGGTGTCTGAGACAACTGCATGGAACCTGAACATATGAGACCTGATTTGTAGGAGAACCTTGCCTTTCTGGACAGGAAGGACTATCCATCAAGTGCAGATGTCTGTTGTAAGGCAAATGAAACACAGTTCATGCAAGAAATGCCTTGTGTCTGAAAGTCGGGAATGAGAAAGAAATGGAGAGGAAATTCCTCTCCCTAGCAAAAAAAAAATCCTGTTGTTGGCCTGCTGCCGTTTCAAAGTTTTCACAGAAAGGGGGAGACAGCCTGACAAGTGAAGTCATGTGAAGTAAGGGACTCTGCTATCCTCCCACTCCCTATTCACATCAGAGATGCCTTTTCCTTGACTTGTTAGTTGAAGCATAAAGAACCTTGTTTTAGTAATGAAACAGAGAATTAAATATGTCTCAAAAAAAATTGCTGTTATGTTTTGTTGTACCAGCTACTGAAAGTGCATGAATTTGGTTTTGTCGCCATGAAATCATTTTGCAGTTTTGATGGAACTAGTAATGTAAAATTAGCTTTGCAGCTTTGAGTAGTGAGAGTATCTACCAGAATCACAAGACATTGCTCATTGATCTATACTTTACACCTCACCTTCCCACTGAAGAATGCTGTAATAGTGGTTTGAGGAAATAAAATTTCCACGTAAGATACCTTTACAAACCCCTCATTAGCCAGGCTATTGGGCTGTCCTCATGGAAGAGCTCAGAGGCCCTCTTCTTCCGCTACGCAAATCTCAGAGTTTTTTTACAGAAATTAGTCTGCATGAAGACTTAGTTTCCAAGTTGGCTTTGAACAGTTTTTTCTCAATCTTCTGGCTACGTTGCAGCTGTGTTATCAGCAGCTGCCTAACCAGACTGTACCAGATAATTTTATATTATATTTTCTGTAGAATTCTAATGGGACCAGTCTATAAAAAAGTCCTAAATAAATGTTATATCACCATGCTGCCTATAGACAGTAGTGCAAGAACTAGCACAAAGACTGGAGCCCAAGAAAGAGCAGAACAAATCGTAGCATAGGGAACAAATCAGTAGTTATATTACAGAACTTACATTGTTAAATATTGTAACTTGTTACACAACCTAAAATCAGCAATATAAAGCTTCTACCTCAAACAATTGCTAGAAGTAAAGATTAAAAGAAAGAGAATAAGATAATTTTAGTACAAATCCTAGAATAATATTATCTATTATGAATCAGGCTATAGATATTAATTTTGGTACATACTGCAATTATAATTTAGTGACTTAATGAGTTTGTAAACATAATTTCATGATTCTAAATATAATTTTGTAATATTATTTAGTTTATTGTAAATATAATTTAGTAATTGAGATCTATTTAGTAATTTATCCAACATAAAATGTGCAATGATACTGGATTATAATGTCAGGAATTAAAAGAAACAGGAAAGAAGAACTGCTGTTGATTAATGAATCCCAAATATTCAACTGTGAAAAAGTGGAGATTGGAAAAATGGCACATCTGTTGGACTTCTTTGATCTTCAGAAATTGCCAAAAAAAAAAAAAGAAAAGGCATTTTAACACAGCTATGTATGAATTTACAGTTGTGTTTAAAATGCTTCTTTCGTGGTGTTTTTGTCTATTTGTTATGATACAATCCAGATCCACAAAATACCCAACCATATGAAATTTAGCAAAGTTATAAGAAAAAAATGGATTTTAAATGAACTGGTGTTCTGAGCAATGCAAGCAAACAAACAAACAAGGAAAGAGAACGATTCTAAGGAAGAGCAAAGATCTAAAGTTTGGAAGGGATTCATATTTCCTAAAAAGGATATAATCTCCTATCATCAGGCTTCCTTTAAGAAAGATTAATTCAATGACATTACTCAGTGAAGGGAGAGGGTAGGTAAACTCAAATAAAAATATTATTGTTCTTTCTTCCCTTCACCTACTGAACTTAAGAAAGGTAAAAATATTTAATTTACAAAGTTCAGTCAAACTCACCTTTGCTATTGGATGGTATTTATAGTCTCTTTCCATGACTCCCGTGCCTGTACAAATGTCACTGATTCCTCAGGGTTGTACAGTGCTTAAGACCATGCACTACATTTTATTGAAATCCATGCTGGGTAGGAAACAACAGCTCAAATAACCACAGTTTACAATTTCACTTTCATAAGAGCTAAGCCTTCAGTAATGTCAGTTTAAGACGGTGCTCTGTCTTGAAACAGAAGTCTCTCAAAATTTTTCGACACACAATAGCTCAGTGATTAAAAAAGCAGTGAGGGCCCACCATACTCTTTTCAAAAAGGAGAGCCACAGAAGTACAGATGGCATCATGAGCTAACATCTTAACAGGCCTAAGCTGGTATAGCTCCACTTTGCATCTGCACTTCTCATTGTAAATGCTGTCTATAGACTGATGATTTTCAACAGAGGTTTATTAATGTCTTAATAGTAAGTTAACCAGTTTGCTAGCTATACATTTTCTAACTTAGAGTCATAAGTTGAAATTTCTGACATCAGTTAGTTTAAAAAACTTAGGCATTTTAACAAAGTCTGATGTCTGTAAAAAGGCAACCTGAATGTACAGAGCTATGAACCAGATTTTTGAAGGTAACTATCTAATCTACTCTCTCTTAATGTCACTGAGAGATTGTCATCTGCTTATTTTTTAAATACCTCCTCTCTTCTGTGCATTTATCTATAAAAGAGTGCATTAAAAATTATTATGTGGGAATGTTACCTCTGAAAATGAGAGTAGGCTTGAACTCCAATAAAGTGTTTAATCGTGAGAAATATTGGGTTCTGTCATCAAATTTGTTTTCCCTTTTATTCATACACCTTAAAACCCTAAAAAAATTATATGAGGAAACCCAGATGTTCTAATAAATATTTTTAAAAGGTAAAATAACTGTATTTTGCAGTAATTTGATCTTGGAATGGTTAGATTTTTAAATTTTCAAAATATAACATTCAAAAATACCATATTCAGACATGTTAAATGTTAAAGCCATGCAAGATATGGCAATAGGTATACATGATGTTTCAAGTACACTAGACGGCATTATAAGCAATTGTTAAGATATATTGTGTGGTTTTGAAGTCAAAGATGTTTCTAATAAGAGTTTAATTAAGCTTTTAATCAAGACTTGGTTTTGATGAAGCTTGTAATATGAACTGAATAGCGTGATATTTTGGAAAGAATATGAATAATTTTGTTTGAATTTAATAATTTTTTTTATTAGGTGAATATTAGCCACAAGTGCATTGACATCCAGAAACTTCTGTTCTGTGCTATTATTTGAATTTCTTGAATCCATTTGCTATCAATTAATACATGCCATGTTAGTAACAGCTTTAAATAAAGGATATGGCTGTTATGGCTCACCCCTACCTACATAGAGCACCTTATGGGAGGTCAGGTAGGTATGCCTTTACTACTGCAAAGGCACTAAGTTATTCTACATTCTTGGCAAGTCATACTAGCCTGTAAGAATGAGATTATTTACATCTTACTTTGGGTTTTAGAAGGAATTCAGAAGTCCATGCTTCATTTTTACTCAGTAGAAAAAGATATGCTTTTCCACTGAGAGGTTTCTAAGATTTCTCAGGAAGTTAAGTGACAGGATTTTCCGTTCCGCTGATTACAAAGGAAACACGTATGTGTCGCTGTTGTATTTTCAGAAAATAGAACAATTAAAGTAAAAGTAAATGAATCCACCATCTGTGGTTATTTCTGTTTGGAATAACATTTCAGTTTCAAAGGAAAAAAATCTTATTAATCTTATCTTCGTCTTAAAAACTTTAAAAAACATTATAAAGAAAAGCATTTGTGACGTATTTAAACTACTATCTTTTAGAAACCCAGAGAAAGCTTAAATGCTAGATCATTAATCATCTGTAATGTTTCTTTTCTCATTCCCTGCCTCTGTTTGACACTGTTCCATGCATCTCTTTGAAAGTCCGAATTTGTTTTAATATGGTTGCAAGAATATTTTGGTTCAAGGGCTGCACCAGAAGGGTAGTTATTAATATGATTACAGAAACTTTAATTTCCTTTACCCTCTGCAGTTCTCTCCACTCTTCTGGCAGGCTTTGAAACCCTCAAACAGTCCCACATGCTCTTATGCTACATCTCAGGACATACAATGTAAATACTCAGTTTTGTCTTCTAAGAATCATTTTGCTGCGCTGTTACACCACTGCATGATATTCCAGGCACTTTGAACTACATAAAAAAAAGAGAGAGAAAGAAATAATTATACTTGAGGTCTGAGGGTCACCAAAAGGGCCCCAGAGGTGATCAAGAACCAATAAATTTGCTTGTCTGTGATTCAAAAGGAAATTAAAATAATTGCTTTCAAATTTCTACGCTCTCTATTGAATCATGAAACTTGCAAACACCTGACTGTTTTCTTTGGTGTCTTAAAAAAACTTTAGTTACTCTTTTGATAATAAAACAGAATGGGGAGTAGAATATATCATTGTTTTAAACTCTTCTCTTCAAGCAGTTAATGAAGTAATAAAGATAAGATTAGAGTAGTAATCAATGGATTGCAAAATGTTAGAGATAGAGGGGCCTTCCCCCTTTAACTTGCACACCATTTAAGCCTATTGTAATCTTAAAAAAAACCTACAAGCCTTAGCTTGTAGGTTTTAGCTCCTGTGTATGTAATAGGTGAAAATATGTAGTATATTTATATAGTATAGCATGTGTGTGTGAACACTGTTTATGTACGCTCTTTCTAGATAGAATATAACTGGCAATAGTGAGGTAGAAACCTTAACACATTTGACAGCAGTTTCCTCCTACATCCTCACATTCACACTTAAAAACAGGGCTGAGAATAGCTCTGACAGTACATTGCAATTGCATTACCTTACGATTTCAAGACAGAGCTGGCTGCTAATATTTAGAGTTAGTTCTGGCTGCATCCGTCTTCTTGACGTCCTGCTCATTCCTGTTGTGTAACAGGAAATGAAAAAAAAGCAGACGCAGTCTGGAGGCAAAGTCATTTCTCTACATCAGCTCTAGCAACTATTGTAATTGTGCAGAGGACTTGTTAGAAACTTTTTTGAACAGTGTGTTTAAATGCTTGCCTTGGAGGAAATTTATGAGACAGAGTCCTATGTCAGTTTCTGTAGGATCCTCCTGAGTACCTGATGACCTGTGGAAAGGAATGGAAGAAATTTGGTAAAAGAATAGATATACCAAGACATTATTCAAAGTCTTCTCCTTGGTCAGCCTTCCTATGTGAAGTTTTGTCATCCAGCTGTCACACAAAAACACCTCTCTAGACCATTATTCCAAATACAGTTCATCCTATGTAGTTGTTTCCGTGTTCATACTTGCACTTACAGAACAGGCTTGCCTGCCCAGTGGGATCTTCACTTCTGTTGAGAAGTCTTTTGATCTAACACATCCCATTGTTGTGCAGGTAGGTGTTCATGAGGTCTGCATTGCCATGCTGCCTAAAGAAAACTTTCCTTTAGGAGAATTCAAGAAATAGTTCAGATGTGATATAATACCGCTCTTTTCCTTGTTAAAACGTAGGGAATGGAAGAAATGCAGAAGCAGTACTACCCTCAAAAGAAATTGAATCAGAGCTGGGCATCATCTAAAGGCAAAACTTGTGCTCTGAAGATTTGAGGACAGCTACAGTTGTGACAGATAATAATTATGTTGGAAGAGTGAATTTCTGCTAGGTCTGAAAATGAACTGAAGAATTGAGAAAGGACCAGAGGCTAGCAGGAATGCATACATGAACAATTAAAATTAACAACATTTGAGAGGGAAGAGTGGACTACCATGAATCACAGACTTGCACAATCACAGAACAGCTGAGGTTGGAAGGGACCTCTGGAGGTCACCTGGTCCAACCCCCCAGGCAGGGCCACCTACAGTTGCCCAGGACCATGTCTATATGGCTTTAGGATATCTCCAAGGAGGGAGACTCCACAACCTGTCTGGGCAACCTGCACCAGTGCTCAGTCACCCTCACAGTGAAAAAGTGTTTCCTGATGTTCGGAGGGAACCTCCTGTGTTTCAGTTTTTTCCCATTGCCTCTGGTCTTGTCACTGGGCACCACTGAAAGGAGACTGGCTCCATCTTTGGGATTGGTATTGTTTAATATCTTCATCAATGACATAGACAGTGGGATCGAGTGCACCCTCAGCAAATTTGCAGATGACACCAAGCTGAGTGGTGCAGTTGACATGTCTGAGGGATGGGATGCCATTCAAAGGGACCTGGGTATGCTCAAGAAGTGAGCCCATGTGAACCTCATGAGGCTCAATAAGGCCAAGTGTAAGGTCCGGCACCTGGTTTGGGGCAACCCCATGTATCGATACAGACTGGGGGATGAAGGGATTGAGAGCAGCCCTGTGGAGAAGGACTTGGGGGTACTGGCAGATGAAAAGCTGGACATGAGCTGGCAACATGCACTCACAGCCCAGAAAGCCAACCATATCCTGTACTACATCAAAAGAAACATGGCCAGCAGGTCGAGGGAAGTAATTCTGCCCCTATACTCTGCTCTGGTGAGACCCCACCTGGAATACTGCACCCAGCTCTGGAGTCCTCAGTACAGGAAAGACATGGACCTGTTAGAGTGGGTCCAGAGGAGGGCCACAAAAATGATCAGAGGGATGGAACACCTCTCCTATAACGAAAGGCTGAGAGAGTTGGGGTTGTTCAGCCTGGAGAAGAGAAGGCTCTGAGGGGACCTTATTGTGGCCTTTCAATACTTAAAGGGGGCCTATCAGAAAGATGGGGACAGACTTTTTAATGGGGCCTGTAAAGATAGTACAAGGGGCAACGGTTTTAAACTAAAAGAGGGTAGATTCAGACTAGATATAAGGAAGACATTTTTTATGATGAGGGTGGTGAAACACTGGAACAGGTTACCCAGAGAGGTGGTAGATGCCCCATCCCTGGAAACTTTCAAGGTCAGGTTGGACAGGGCTCTGAGCAACCTGATCTAATTGACTGTGTCCCTGCTCATTGCAGGAGGGTTGAACTAGATGACCTTTAAAGGTCCCTTCCGACCCAAACCATTCTATGATTCTATGATCTTCTTTGCATCCTCCCTTCAGGTATTTATATACATGAAAAGATCACCCTGAGCCTTCTCTTCTCTAGGCTGAACAGTCTCAGCGCCCCCAACTTTCTTCACAGGAGAGATGCTCCATTCCCCTCATCATCTTTGTGGCTCTCCAGTATGTCCATGTCTCTCTTGTACTGAGGAGTCTAGACCTGGACACAGCCCTTCGGGTGTGGCCTCACCAATAGGTAGCTGCTTAATAGGCTCAAGGTAACTTCACTCAGGAAACAGTTTCATGTTTATAACAGAGTTTTAGGGCTGGATAAGAGTCAAAAAGAAAAAAAAAAGAGGGAAAATAAAAAGAAGACTTGGGTTAATACAGCTATGCTAGTGGCATATAAGATCTCTGGAAAAATCCCTTGCAGTATGTGCTTTGTCTCTGGTATTAAACATCTGAAAGAGTGGTATTTGCTAAGAAAAATATTATGAATTAATAGGTGGAGAGGAGAGAAAAACACAAAGGAATAGACTGGTCATGGGAACTTAAAAGTGTGAAAGAATCCACAGAAAAACCTGCTTAAGCAACCCCATGCTCCTCAGCTGTTAAAGGTTGAGTGCCGCTTCCCTAAATGAAACTCAGGAATTATCTCCTTTGAATGGCTTCACTTATCAGCAATTTCAGTTAGTACAAAAAGTCCATAACCTCATCAAAATGTGATACTGTTATTAATGGACAAATACAGTACTCCAGATGATTAATTTTCCAAACACCCTCTACTCTTCACAAAGGCAAACCAGGAATACGACATCCACAGATGCAGACCAGCTGATTAGCTTATTGGCCTGTTAGTTAGAAGTCCAATTAAATTATTATTTTCAAAGTATTGCACTTGCTATTAAGTGGTGGGTCTAGTAAAATAATTTGAGTTCTTGATTTGTGGATTCTACCTGAGAATCCAAGAGGAAAGAGACAAAGATGCAAATTATTTCTTCTCTTTCTCTTCTACATTTTAAAACTTTAATTGATCACACATATGTAAATATTCATCAAAAATTAATTTTGCATATCACTATGTTTTCAGTGTCTATGATTACTGCTAAAGATATTTTGACAAGTGGCAGCTATTAATTTCTAATATATGTTTTTACATTTTATGCTCAGCATTTAAGTCATTTTGCAAAGAACTGTAAGGGGGAAACAAGTAAATTATTAAAGCTAAATTCAGAAGTCCTCACTTAGTTGAATTTTCATTACAATCAGCAGGATTTTTTCCTAAACCCCCACCCCCAGATTGTAAGTGCATGTGACCTTATTTTTCTTTTCTTTCCAAACAGTACTTGTGCAACAAATATTCCCATTGAATTCAGAAAACATTTTATTTCTACTTAAAAAAAAAGAAGAGCTGAACAACAAATCAGACAGGATGTGCTCGAAAGTCTAGAGCGGCTGAGCAACATGATGCAAAGCTGTCATTTCCTACACTTCTACCACTCACATTTCAAGTGATCTGTGAAGTATTGTCAGTATGCTGAGGCAACTGTTCTAACCAAATGACATTTATTCAGCTTCAAGGATGACATGAAAACATCCAGATGGCATGCATGCTTTACATTATAAATATCAGATAAATTATAACTTAAAAATTCAGAAAGGTGGTCACGGTAACTATTATATCAATAAATCTGAAAAAATAGATTGGTAATGGGTTTTCAAAATAGCAGTATACATATGCCTTGTTTGTCTGAGAAACAGTGATGTGTACCATAGGCTATAATTAAGATTTGAAATCTAATCAGAGTCAGCTGAAATAATTATTACCCCATTCTGAATCTAATATTATTGAAATGAAATTGGGAGATTTTTTTGATCAGCTGTCATACACATCTCCTGAAGTAAGATCTTGTGTAATGAATGAACTGAAAGCAATTTTGAAAGACATTCTCTGAGGAGGAATTTTCTTATCATCCACATCCATGTTAGTAAAAGTGGAGTATTATCTTATGCTACCAACCCATCCAGTAATTACGTTCAAAGGACACTGAAGAGTTGTCTTTCTGTGCAAAGGTCAAAACTCAGAAGTTCATTCACTTGCAAAATCTGACTTTTTGGGGAAGGCGGGGCAAACAACCTAAAAAAAATTGCTCATAAAAAACCTGATGCTTAGGAATAATATCCTATGGTAGGAAAAAAACCCTTGATGGTAGCAACTAAGGAAATATTAGTCATAAACCACGAGTCTTGAAGTGTGAGAACTGCAAAGATAAAAAGCTACTTAAGATATGTTTCAATGTATATTAAATATCAATGTACCACTGGAAGAAACATAGTCATATTTTAAAGCTAACTTTTGTTTATTGCATACTGCAGACAGTGAAAGAATAACCCATGCATTTTTGAGCCAAATATCTTCTTAAGGCAAGATTATTGAGACTTAAATGGAACACTTAAAAATATTCTTCTGCAAAATCATTTTTATATAATTGCCATTAAAATGATTAAGAGCTCTTTGTTTCCAAAGATGACTCAGTAATTAAACATTAGTTTAAATGCAGGAATAATGATTTATTACAGTAGACAGCCAGAAGAGCTTTTATAGCTAAACTTTCCATCAGTCTTGTAAAATGGAACAATTTCCCACTTTTGACAAACATTTGACTAACGAGGTTACTAGAACTACTTTTAAGTACCTAGATGATGTTCAAATAAATTGTTTCCTCAAACATTTAACACAGGCTGTAGCAATACTTATTATGCATACAAAAAATATGATGAAGACAAACTCTTGGGAGTAGAAAGATTTAAATATCTCTTGTGACAACAAAACTAGAAACTGTAGAAGAAATCAAAATTTGAACAAAACCTCCCACAAAATATACATATATGCTAGATTTGGATAGCAAGCTTTGGAGCTGCTCAGTTGTTAATCACCAAGGGTGATCAGTGACTTTATGTTGAAAAAATCCAAATGTTGAAACAACACATGGGAACATGCTGAAATGATGATCTTGTTTCCTTCTACAACACAGGCAGTGAATCCACCATTGATAGAGTATGGACAGCAGTACAAATCTACGATTTATGTTCCTTGGCTTCAGCCTAATTTTAGGCAACTAAAACAGATGCTGAATACATCTTTGAATACATCCTCTTCTTCCTAACTTCCATCACAATATTTTGTTAAATCTGGCCAAAGAACATAGATTACAAAAGTGTTTGTAGCATCAAGGGCAAATATGGCATTCCTTGGCTTGCCTTCTCCTTGGAGTAACATTAGCTGATTCAAGTGAGTTGTTAACACGAATTCGTAATGTTTGCTTTTTCTTAGTAGGACCACCAGAATTTTTCTGCTCCAGGGATTCAAAACTCCGTTATATTAAGTGGCCAGATCAAGCTTTTTTACCAGGAGAAACAGATTTTCTTATCTGCGGCTACAATCCATGGATTTACCTATCGTAACACTGTAATTAGGGTTTATAAATGCATCAGCATTTTTCAGCTGAAGAATGAAGGAATCTCTTGGGTGGAAGGAAGCCTACTTTTTTTACTCAGGGAAAGTAAATCATGGTAGTATTCCATAAAAACAGTATCTTCTCTTTAGAAGAATTAATGCATACTATTTTTCACTGTAGTAGGAAAAAGCTATATCATGGTAACAAATAAAAAAGAAAATCCAAATATTCATAAAGTGTATTAAATAACTGGTAACATTGAGCAGTAATAACTTAGTCACTGTAAAGGTGACGTTAATGAATTTTACTGGGTTTTTTTGTGTACTGAATTTGTAACGTTACCATGTAAGCTCTGTAGTGGAATTATAATACAATACATGCAATTACCATTTGAGATAAATCATGCTAAACTGACAGTAAAAGGAAACATAGCAATGCTAGCTGCAGTATCTAATTTGTAAATTATTATGCAGTAACTACTCTCAGTAGCACTGCTGGAGTTCCCAATCTTTCAGTTGCCCTTTTTCTGGATTTACCACCTCAGCCATCACACAGGGCTGAAAAACGATATATATAAGTTACATATAAAACTATATTTTAAAATGGTATTCAAATCTGTTTAATTGTGTTCCAGTTAGTGAAAAGGGTAATGCTTAAAATTATGTGAAACTCTTCTTTTTAAAAAAAAATTCTAGACCAACATGGCAAAATAAATACTACTTCTAAGACAGTCTTTGTTTTTCATTATTATGATGACTTCCATAACTTGTCCCTGCCCTTTACTCTCAAGACTGAGTTTTGATAGAAAACCTGCAATTACCCCAGCATTTGTCTTTTCCACTCAACAGCCCTCATTTTCTTACCTTCACAGTCAGCAAAGATTTCTTGTTAGATTAACCAGCTTCTCAACTTAGTTGTAAACCAGTTCAGCTGAAGCTTCTGAATCTGTCAAATTCAGCTGCAGTTGCTTTTTTTTATATTTTAAATTATATTTTGAGAGTTCTTTTTGAAAGATATAAAGCAAAGTTACCTCAACAGCTCATTCTGCGGTAAGCAAATAAGTCATATATTTAAAATTCAGAATTAGACTACAAAGCATAGGCAGTAGTTCTAATTATATTGTATATATTAACATTTTCTAATTTGATTACAATTTTTAAATTCATAATTGGTCTTACTAAGAGAGTGTATTGCAAAGGATATATATTAGTACCAGAATTAATCTCAGCATGACAGTCTCTATTGAAATAAGGAGGCGGGGGGCAAATGGAAGAAAATTAGTTTTGAAAAAAAATAGTGTGAGAACTCTGGGGCTTTTCCTTTGTTTTTTCTTTTTTCTTTTCCTTACTTCTGCAAACAGGCCTGAGTCTTTCATTCAACTTCAAAAAAAATAATCTTCCCCTTCTTTCCCCCTATTTGTGGTAATGATATGGAATGTATTTAAACCCATTTTAACTTGGAGATCTCAGAATTAAGGAAGGTTTCAACATTTGTGAAGTTTGAACATCATTTGGCTGTGACAATAGTCGTAGCTTTGAATAGCCGTGTTTTCTTTATTTCCCTCAGAATCACAAAAGGGGAGTGATGATAACTTCCCTACTTGTACTACAGAAACTTTGATCAGCGTCCAGCAAGTGCTTTTTACAGTATCTTTAAAACTAGTGCTTTGATACAAGGGAGGAAGAGATTCTGTGCAATTCCATTTAGTTTCATGAAACACACAACATTTAACACAAAGAATTCCAGAGCACTTATTAAATAAAACACAGTGCAAAGCCTTTCCAGAACTGTTTTTTCTTGAGAAAAGGAGAAATTTCTTTGATGTTCTTACTCTTCATACCGCAAAAATCTGGCTTGAGAGGACAGTAAGAAAAACACAGTAGTTTTGATGATAACTTCAAAAATATAATGCTTTCAGGTCAGTTACTTTGAACACTTCAGTTTTCACCAACACAAAACCTACAGTGAGATGTAAACAGACCAAAATAATAATGTTGCATTCCACTTCAGTCAGCAGTTTGAACAGTGGGATTTGCACTTTTATGCCAGCAGTGGACACCTCTGAGTTTTATTAATTTCCTGTGAGCTTCTGTATAGAATTAATACATTAAGAATTCACCTTCAAAAACCTAAACTGTTCTGGCTGGGCTGTTTTGTTTCTTGTACCATATTGCCTGAGCTGTGATAACCAGAAATTCTGACCTAGAGCTTCCTCCATGTAATCAGGTGTCAGACTGTTTGATTTAGGACTACTTGATTCAGGATTTTTCTTTCCTCCTTGGTGTGCTACAGCTCATATCTGTTAATCTCATGGTCTCATTATAAAACCCATCTTTTCTCCTCTGCAGCTTTAGAAAGGCTGGATGAAACACATTAACATGATCGCTTTTTTCTGGTGAGCATACATTTAGAGAGGCAGGTTAATCCACTATGTGGAAAATTAGTTTGGGTAATCTTATTTATGTCAGGGGTATAAGGGATTAGAATCCTTTGGATTGTATTGTTTTAATTAAAAAGAAATAATAAGTCATCTATCATGGTAGATGAAGTCTAACAAATCTGTTAGGAAGTGCCAAGCCAGCCAGTACATTGTTATGGAAAGGATGAAAAGAAATGTAGTGACTATAATATTGTATTCTACATGCATTTTTGAATGATCTAAATATTGGTGAATTTGTTTGTGCATAATTATTTAAAAAAAAATTAAAAAAACTTTAAAGAAATAACTTTTGTATGGTAACTAGAGATGAAGTTCATATTTTTCGTTCTTCAAGAGCAATATGTAATGAAAAACCAACCATATGCCTTTACATTATTTGAATATTGAAAGACAAACAACAAGCTTCATTAAAACTACAGTTTCCCATCTCAGTTATAGTGGATTGCTAGCAGTTTTCATTGTATTTATTTGGATTAAAATAATTCTAAAAAAGAATGAAGTTTCTAGTGAATCTAATCTGTTATCGTGAATATGGAATGGGTGACTGTAAATTTACCTGAAAAAAATGTTAAAGTAGAATAGAATAGAATAGAATAGAATAGAAGAGATGAGATGAGATGAGATGAGATGAGACGAGATGAGATGAGATGAGATGAGATGAGATGAGATGAGATTAGTTCATTTGGAAGGGACCTGCAATGCTCATCTAGTCTAACTGCCTGAACACTTCAGGGCTGACCAAGAGTTAAAGCATGTCATTAAAGGCATTGTCCAAATGCGTCTTAAACACTGACACAGACTTGGAGCATTGACCACCTCTCTAGGAAGACTGTTGCAGTGTTTGACCACCCTCCTGGTAAAGAAATGCTTCCTAATGTCCAGTCTAAACCTCCCCTGGTGCAGCTTTGAACCATGCCCATGCGTCCTATCGCTGGATCCCAAGGAGAAGGGCTCAGCACCTCCCTCTCCACTTCTCCTCCTCAGGAAGCTGTAGAGAGCAATGAGGTGTCCCCTCAGCCTCCTTTTCTCCAAATTAGACAAACCCAAAGTCCTTAGCTGCTCTTCATAGGACAGTCCTTCCAGTCCTTCCACCAGCTTTTTTGCCCTCCTCTGGATGCATTCAAATACCTTAAATGCATTCCCAGGAGTACTATGTAAGTGCTTTACTATTTAAGTACTATTTAAGTGGTTTGATGGATATGTTTAAAATCGTTACTTAAAAACTTCTTTCTTGCCGCTAGTATCTAAGCACATTTAGCACATCAGATAAAACAAAACAAATGTTTGTGGCATGCTGTCTCATTTTAGGGCAAAAACCTTGTTCTGGACTACATCCTTGTTGGATCCTTTTTGTCCTTAGCTAGAAAATTTCCATCAGAACAAGAAATTATGTTCACTTAAAACAGATGTTAGTGCAACAATTTTTTCCTGATCCAGCGAAGAATTTAATGCTCTTTTTTTTTTTTTTTCTAAATTCAATTCTAACATAAAGTGGCTTGTGGGCTTATAAATTCTAAAACCCATGCTCATTGCTTTCCATGGAGCTTGCTTTCCTCTCTATAGACAATATAATTATAAGTAATTTCAAAAACTGAGATGAGAAAACTATGGATTTCCCTAAGCCCTTCATGTCTTATTTGAATTTTCTATTTTTAGACATTGGAATAGGCTGCCCAGGGAGCTGGTTGAGTCACCATCCCTGAAGGTATTCAAAAGACGTGTGGATGAGGCACTTAGGGACATAATTTAGTGGTGGACTTAGCAGGGTTAGGTTTATGGTTGGACTTGATGATCTTAAAGGTCTTTTCCAACCTACACGATTCTATGATTACATGTTAGCTTTTTAAAAAATTAACAAGATCAGGTAGTTGAATTGTGCTAGACTGTCTTCCTTCTGAAAACAAGGACACTAATTTAGGTACTTAAATAAGAACAAAAACTTATTATAATTTCACCTCTTTACTCAGATATCAAGATAAGAATTGATATAGCTATAGATCTCATAAGAGATCTGTCAGTCCATTTCTCTGTCCTTGTGAAATTTCATATTAAAAAACCCATTTATTTTAGACCCTTTATTTAGAGCCTAACAAGAATAGTGTTATATACTCCCTCAGCTAGCTATAATGCTGCAATTAGCAATACAAATGGTTTCCTAAATTCTGTTGATATCACTGCTGTGCTTGTCCTCATTTATAATTGGTTTTAAGGTTCAGATAGGAAATACTTTTCTTTGATGTTTTCACAAGTGGGAAAAAATTATGTGCCTTTTTGTGCCTATCTCAACAGAAGGTAAACAATTTTAATAGCCTGCGGGATTGCTAATTAGAGCTATTTGTGGCTTTATTGACCTATCTTGACAGAAAGTACCTTAAAAAACTTTATTTCTTCACAAAGTGAGGATTTGTTTGCATGAGTAACTTGTATGCACTGAACCTCAGAGGTAGAGTTGTTTGGCTGTGATCCTCTGAATTTGTTAATTTGGACTTCATAAATTCTTATCCACTTATAAAACAATGGCGAAAACTCAAGCTTATCACTTGTGTATTGAAACATGTACTTTCTTATTCTGTTGCTGTCTACAAAATCAGCAACTAGCACAGAAAAAGTCTCTAGTGAATCAAGACCTGAATATCATTGATAAGTTGTTCTCTGTACAAACACAGGAAAAAAGTCAAAAGGGAATTATGAAATCCCAAAATCTTAAGGTTAATGTAGATGTTCAATGCAAATGACTAAGATGAAATTATGGACTTTTCTAGATCAATAGAGAACCTCTCTCTCATTTTACCAGACACAGGGTTTTTCCCCAAATTTTTGTTGAACTTCTCTAAAAAAACCTGTCGAGTGCTGAACGTTTTCCATAAGAAATTCATATTGCCATATAGCATTACAAACTTTTTGATCATTTTTTGGAACATTTGTATTACTTTCTTTTGACATATTGGCTGTTGTAACTGAATGTAGCTCACCCAGCAGTACCACCCAGACAAATGAGATCTGACTACATCTGCCCAGCTTGAATTCACTAGGCTGATTCAGTATGATCTGGATAACAAAGACAACGTTTTTTTCATAACACACTTCGGCAGCAACCTAGAGAGTTAGGAAGTGATAAATAGTTAAAACAATAACCCCCATGGGGGAGAAGGTAACAAAATACACAGTATTCAGTGCAGAAGTTGTGCAGAGGTTGAAACACAAGGAGAGGGACTGCTACCATGTAGGGGCTGAGCTTCGGCCATGGGTCGGTTGGAGTGAATGTTTGTTCCACTGGGTTATTGGCTTTGAACTGGTTTCAGCTAGACAGGTGGCACTGGAGATGCAATTTGTAGGATGGGTATAACAGGTGGATTGCAATCAGTGTCCTGCAAACACAACAGTGATTGCTATATACCTGCTATACCCATCCTACCAAGCAAATAAACTAGATTGTATGTCCCTGAATGGTGTGACGTGGCAGCTCTGGCAGCTACCTTACCCAGTCTTCCCATGACAAACTCTCATAAACTGTGTTAAAACCTGACCTGAGTCACAGAATCACAGAATCACTAAGGTTGGAAAAGACCTGTAAGAGTCATTCAATAACAGGCTGTTACAGAAACTATACAGATTTTGAGAAATTACTAAAAATGTGTTACTAACTTGTAAATCTACTGCCTTTCCCCAACAAAGTAACATATTGGATACAATATTTCTAGAAAGCATCTGGGAACTGTATGGGTTAGAAAATATTAAAGAAAATCTGAAACTTAAAAAAAAAATGATAGAAATCCTGAGAATCTGAAGAATGAAAGTACATGAGCTGTGAGGTGTCCTAAAACAGATTCAACTCCTGATCCTGAGCTCTTCAAAGTCAGTGGAGAATCACACTTACAGACAACTAAATAAATAAGTAAGTAAGTAGTGGACAAAGTGTGTTTGTATTTGGAAAGTAGATGAGTATACAAAAATGTGAGAAAGTTAGGAGGAAAAATATGTTATTCTGTTAATTTTCCACTAGTTGGAAGTAGGGGTTTCATGATAAGGAGAAAAAATGTTAACTTTCTAAGAATTTTTAAATTAAAAACCCTGTAGTTTTAATAATTTTCATAAAAATGTAAATTTTAAATAAATTATACTCAAATTGTATGTGGCTTTTGTTTTATTCTGTTTTTAATAAAGCCATTTTTTAAGACAGAAAACAAATTATTTAAAATATTACAGGCAGACATGGAAAATTTAGAATCCTGTTTCTTTGACAGACAATTATTGCTTGGTACTATTGTGTATGGCATTTAGGAAAACTCGATTTCTTTAATCCTTTAACTGACAACAGACCTTGTATTTAAAAATATTTATAAGTACATTCACTAAGAATTTGTGTATGGCTTTAAAAAAATCTGGATGCAGTTTAAGTATAGGATTTGGTGTTGATAAAGAATAAGCTAGCTCCTCAAGAAAACTGGGATTACTAAAATGGTCTTTTTGAGAATAAGTGTGGTGGGTCTGCCCACTGTATGCTAATATTATATGAAGAAATTACATACTTACTGAGCCTTTGAGTCCTTTCGGTCAATAAAAAGCATTAAGAATTTAGAAAATTATGTGTCTCCAGCAGGCAAGAAATCATTAATTCGACTTCATCTCTGTGTGAAGTCAGTTATATCCTGAGCCTCCCAGAAAACACTCACAAGCCTACATAGCTTCCTATGACAGTTTCCTATCACTGCCCTGTCCCAATGTATGGGTCTGTTCTAGAAATGCCCAACAGCTCAGACCTCACGGCTCAGTGTTTGTATCTAGGAATGAGTAAGTCTGTTCATTATATCTGTTGCTCTATAGCTTAAGTCAAGAAAAATGTATGTCGTTGGCATCTTTGGTGTCTGACTGCAGACAAGGAGCTGGAATGTATATCCCCAAAAAGCCCCCCAAGAAAGGATACCCTGGGCCAAACTCAACTTAAAAATAAGCATCCAGAACTCAAAAGCAAGAAAAATAAAAAAACCCAAGCTTCAAAACTTGCACAGTTATAGCTACATTACACTTGAAAATATCTATCTTTATAACTTTTATAGCTCATTATGTAGAGGGATTAAGAAGCAAAAATATTTTCAGTTGATAATAAAGATGATTACTGTGTATTATGTTACAGATTTTAAGAACAAGGAGTGCATAGAATAGATATAATCTATTAAAATAATAAGTATTTAATCTTCTTTTCTGGCTTGTGTAATGTACATAGTAACTGCATGTTATTTTCTTTGTAATTCAGAAAGAACTGTGTTTGTAGGGTCTGAAAAGTGAACTCTTACAGGTTAGCAGGATCCAGCTAGGTCAAGATTCCTGGAGAATGGGTAAAACTGTGAATTGTACCAGCTATTTGACACAAAGTACTTCCTTCCATGCAGTTAGCATCAATGATATCACAATAGTAATGTAATGTACTCTATTTACTTTTATTGATTTCAACCATTTCTTTGTCCTTGTGTGAGTATCTTTAGTATCAGAGAGACAAAGGATGAATATAAGCCTTTAAATAAAAAAGAAATATAATAAGGGAGGGAATATAAACTACTGGATTGATTCATTGACTTCAGAATACATAAGCAAATGTAATGATATATTTATGAAGAAAATTCATGGTCAAAAAAGAAGAATGAACTATTTTTTCATGTGATCATTGGGTAATTAAACTGACTGTATGTATTATTTCAACAATAGCAATACATGGGTCTACTTGGACTTAATTTCTGCTGAAGATGGATGTAAATTGGGAGTTTTCAAAGAGCTCAGACAATAGGAGCACTGGCAACCCAAGCAAGGATTACAGATGGCCAAAAGATGGATCTGCATTTTTTCAAGATGCCTACATTAAAACCAAGAAAAAGAACTATTTCAGTCCTGTACATAGTGAAGTACCAAAATCCAAATAACTTCCCTGTGTGGACTTAGGGCAAGAATACAAAAAGTAGTCAGAGAGAAGTTCTATCTGTCAAGAAAAAGCAGGCAAGAAAAAATTTTCCTGGAACATTGAATTATTTTCTTAATTTTTTTTGACTGAATTTCTTCATGCCTTGTGCAGATTATCTGTGAGTTTTAAGTCTTAGCCATGCTTGATGGACTAATTCAACTCCATCTTTACATCACCTGCCTTGTTTATCTCCTCCCATTCTTTGGTCCTTTCAAACTCCTTAATACATTTTATCTCATCCTAAATAACCTCTCTGTTAAAATCATGTGTAGTAATAAATTTTGTGTTCATTTTTCCAGAGACTACTGGAACATAAACCTGGGGTCACCATGGGATTGGGGTTTTTCATTTGGGCTTTTTCAGGAAGTGTGCATCTTTATGTAACTTAATGTAGAGGATGAGTTGCAGAAAGAAGAGCTTTGAAGTAGTTTTGATATAAATTATAGAAATATTACATTGTCTCAATAAGGGCTCATACAGAAATCTCTGAAACTGAAACAGAGTGAATTCTGTAAGGCTTGTAGAAAAAAACTGACTGTGAGCCGTGGTATTCTTGTCCATTAGGTGCAATTTTATGACAATTCACTCTTACGTGATGAGTGAGTCAAATGTAGAACACGTTTCCAGATTTTAGGCAATTGTCAGCTTGGAAAACAGCCAAAAAAGAGCTTATTCACACTGTTCTTTATCTGATGGTACTGCATAGTTCTGTTCTTTCACTTGCTGACTGAAAAAGCTAACTTGTATATGTCATTATTAGTAAATTTTACAAGTATGCTATCCCTTCTGAAATGTCATGTATAAGAAATATTCTTTTCCTGTTCTAGCAGGAGAGAAAATCTGTGGAAATTTTTGCCATAGTCCTTCTGCTATAGTATTTTCACCAGAAAAATTAGCTAAAAAATTATATGAGCTTGTATCAGTTCTAGCAAATGACTACTGTGTAGCAGAGAAACTACAAACTATGTTGTTCTGATGTCTTGAGGGGAGAGCAAAAATAAAACTAAAGAACTCAGCTGGACAAGCCTGAAGCCTTAAGAGATTTTAAGAGTTGCTACATGATCCTAGTAGTCTTAGAGGCATCACTAACTATTCTATATCCCCATGCAAAAATTAAAAAACTTTCTTTAAGAGTGATCACAATGCCAATGGTAAGCTGAAAAAACTTATTATCACTGCATATAACTGAAATGAGTGACTAATTAAAAAGGCCAAATAATGCAGGTGTCTTAAGAAAGACCACTTGTGGGCTGCTATGGGTGCAGTAACACATCCTGAACCATAAAACAATGTAGGTTGGAAGTCATCCTTGGAGATCATCTGGTCTGAATCCTCCGTCAAAGCAGAGCCAGTTCAAAGCAGATTGCTCTGGGCTATGTCCAGCTGAGTTTTGAATAGTTAAGGACTGAGGTTCCACAAACTCTCTGGACAACCCTTTGCAGTGTTTGACTCCTCTTATGGTGAAAAAACATCTCCCTGTATCTAATGACAATTTTAAGTGTTCCAATTCATCTCTCATCTATCACTGCGCACCTCTGAGAAAAGTTTGTCTTTTCCTTTCTTTTCCCTGCCCTGCCCTGTCCTCCTTTCCCCTCCCTTCCCCTCTCTTTCCTCCTCCCATTCAGGTAATCAAAGACAGCTAAAAGACTGTGCCTAGTCTTCTCTTCTTAAGGCTGATGAAGCTCAGTTATCTCAGCCTCTCCTCATATGTCCTGCTGAGCTCAGAGGTATACAGCATATGTGAGCTAAGGGCTGATAACAAGAGCAAGAAAACTTTTCCAAATCATAATCTTGCATTCTAAGTTTAATTGTTGGGCTGTAATATTACACACAATTTGCTACAAGACTGGCAAGGATTTTTACATGAGAGTCAGGGTTTTGCAAGTGTTCTGTCATCTCAAGCTCTGCAGCACCTACAGCAAACTATTTATACCTCAGAAGAAGTCCTAAGAAACTGTCAGAGTTTCAGAAGTGTCAGAAAAACTAGCTGAACTACAGAAAAGAATGTGAATCAAAGACCTTGAATGATATTGAATTGTAAGGCAGACAGAGAATTATGCCTGAATACATGAGCTGACTGAAGTAAAATTTCAGACTCCAGGGTAAATCCAAAATTAGAATTACTAAGATTTCTGAACAGCCTGGGAAAATGACAAGAATACTACAGGGCCAAACATGTGAAATATACACCATGTCTTTTCACGATAGGATTTTGTCAAAATTAATTTCCTCTATTATGGTTGTCAACAATCAGTTCCAAGATCTGGTCCACAACATCCTAAGGACTTGGTTGATTAACCATGGGCATGCACACCACTAGTGTGTTGCAAAGCCTATTGGGGATGTGCATATCTGTGTCAACACCTGAAAGTTTAACAAAAGGGTGAGAGCCTGAATCACTATCAAAGACTCGGTCAGTGTCATAATGCTAAAAAAGTTTCACAGATACCCCTCTCAGGAGTTATCTGCTCCCATCACATTCATTCTTCCATTCATAAGATTCAGATATTTGCTCTTTGTAGCTTCCTATGTACCTGAGGTTTTTCAAACATGATGAAAGGACTGGGAAGGTTGTTTTGCTGTCTGGGTTCATGTTAGGACCTTCCCAATCCAGTAGCCCAATAGAATAGAGGCTGTTGCAGCTCTCTGTTCCCAGGACCAGCCATTAGCAAGGCTGAGCATGTATTGCCAGTAGGCACATGCACAAACACACATAGACAATACAAATACATACACATATGTACACATAGCTGCCCACAAAGCTGGGCACACAGCCAGAAACACTCAGGCAAGTACAGATGACATAAATGGCTTGATCCCATCCACTTCTCTGGCTGATCAAGATGAAAATCTGTTAGTGGGAAATATACACATACATACAATAACGATCCCTCCAGTAACTGGCCTTAGCCATTTACTGTCTAAGGATGCCTCAGTAACTGGCCCTTGATCTTCACTCTCCCCAGATACTGGCACCTGGGCATGTGAACCCCCAAAGCCCACAGCTGCACTTCAGTTTCTGATATCCAGACCCCTTGCACACACCAGTGTACACACAGACACATATACTATGGATCCATCCAGTAACTGCCCTTAAATACTCTGTCTACCAAGTAGCTGCCCCTTGGATTCTCTCACTTCCAGTTGTCTTATGCACAGACACTCGCATGCAAATGGATTTCCAGTTAACCCAGAGACACCACGGTCTGTCCAGTAGGTGCCTTGGACCTTCTGGTGAATCCAGTAGTCAACTTGCAGGCTCTGGTCTTTCCAGTACTCAGCCCAGACTTGTGGCTGCTTCAATACTTGGCTCCCAGGCCTCCTATCCTACTTGCTAGCTAGTCTGACTTGATACTTGCTTTGAATTGCTAGAGCTGTACAAACCCATGGGGGCTATGCAGGGGGAAGGGGTGGCAGGGAGGAACAAAAGGATGAGTAGACAGAAAAGGGTATAAAAGGGACTGGTTGTATGTAAAATGAGGCCTTCAGGAGCAGACTGCTCCAGCGTAGGTCCCGCATGAGCCACAGTTCCTGCCAGGAGCCTGTTCTGGCATGGGCTTTCCACAGGCTGCAACTTCCTTCAGGGCATATCCATGTGCTGCAGTGTGGGGTCCTCCGTGGGCTGCAGGTGGATGTCTGTTCCACCGTGGACCTCCACGGGCTGCAGGGAGACAACCTGCTTTATCATGGTCTTCTGCATGGGTTGCAGGGGAATCTCTGCTCCGGCACCTGGAGCACCTCCTCTCCCTCCTTCCTCACTGACCTTAGTCTCTGCAGGGTGTTTCACATTTTTTCACTCCTCTCTCACCGCTGCTGCACTGCATATTTTACCCTTTCTTTAATATTTTATCAGAGAAGCACCAACAGCATCACTGATTAGCTCGGCTTTGGCCGGCAGTGTGTCCGTCTTAGAGCTGGCTGGAGCTGGCTCTGTCTGACTTGGGGGCAGCTTTTTGATCTTTTCTCACAGAGGCCCCCCCTGCAGCCCCCGCTGCTACCAAAACCTTGCCACATGAACCCAATACACCTGCATTTCCAGGCAAACACAAACCCATCTACTAATAAAGGAAAAATCTTATTTACCGGCCTACAGATTTCACAATAAACAGTATTACCAATACGACAAAATTAATTTTCATTAGATAGACTGTTTCCATGAAGATCACACAGGCAGGCAATAAATATGAGTAAAGATTTATAAAGTTCTTTGTTTGCAGAAGACTGGGGTGTAATCCATGTCAGTTTGTCTCACTCTCCATAGTGTAAGTATCATTCAGCCAATAATAAATATAGTAGGGCGATATGTAATGTTGTTGGTCCACATTCATAATTTCAAAGGGTTTCCACTTTTTTCATGAACTTCTCATGAACAGCCACATTTTCACATCAATTCTAGAAAGTATTTTGTGGGTGAAATCATATATACTTCCTACCTATACAGTCTGAGATAAATGAAAATACACCTTGGCGATAACAAAGGCTTATGATAGACCTCACAGAGGATGAGAACTTCACAGTTCAAAGGCACATGACCATGAACAAATCAAAGAAATTGAGGAGATTTTCTACTCAAACATTGTAATACAATGTCTATGGGTAGATGATCTGGGAATCAAACCCGATTACAGCAGTAAAACAATGACAATTCTGTGTTCAATCTTTGTGTCAACTGTTCTTGTGGCACTTTGAATGACATCACCAATTCATGAATAAGATAGACTTATAGGGAAGCACATGCTGGTAAATAAGAGTGTTATATTCAAAGACAGCCAAAGCAGTAGTACAATTTAAATGATGATAGACTTACTTCAAGACTCTGGACTCTCTAGTTTCAACACAGGCAACCAAAAACGACATTTTTTTTTCTGTTCTGATGTTCAAATAATATGCAATACAGTGCTTTATCTGTACACCAGCTCTATGTTTTCAGAAGTTTCAATACTCATGTATATTTACATATAAAAAACAGAATCTGAACTCAGTCATTAGGCTTGGCAGGCACAGAGCTTTAAAAACAGAAGTGTTCTAATTGTGGAAGTTTGTACATAGTTTTCAGGGTTGAATACTCAAGAATACTTGGGTAAGTAGCCCCTATAAGCTGCTACTTTTGAACTGTTTACAGAGGACAGTATACGAAGAGTCATAATGGGGTCATTTACATGTTCACTGTTTATTTGTGTGTGTATATATGTGGAAAAACCCATACATATATTTGAATTTGTATAATGAAATGCATGCACAGTGCAGATAATATAATACAATACCTGTTTTACTGCTATAAAAGGAATAGCATTAAAACTTTTCTGGAAAGAGTTGTTAAGGCTTTTTAAGTAAAACTGAAAGCTAACTTAACCAAGCTGTTTGTAGAAAGAATGTTCTGTCCTGTGGGTTCTGTGTCAAGAAGCAGAAGCAATCTCAATTGAATTTTCTATTGCTTTTATTCCTGTTGCCTTGACACCCTGTATTAGCTGTTTGTGGTATTATATATGCCCCCCATGATAGATGAAGGGGCATTCTGGGATGATTATTTTCTTTAACTAAAAAAAAAAGAGGGGAAAGAAAAAAAAAGAGAAGACACTATTTTCTTTTACTTCCAATAAAAAGGAAAACTTGTAAAGGAGACACAGTTCTGTTGTTACTTCATGTCACTAGAACCTTTAAGGACAGCTCTTTAAGGAAGGTAGGAAGAGAGGAAAGAAAAAAAGGAAGGAGGAAAGGGGGAAGGAGGGAGGGAACAAGGAAAAGGGGAGTGAGAAATGTTATAGCTAATCACAACAGAATTTTCCATTATTAATTAATAAATGGGATTAAATCAAATTAAAATGAAAATAATTTTGGTTTATGGAAAGAAGATAAAAGGTAATTACCAAGATTACTAATCAGCTTTTTGGACATAATTCCTTCCTCATTATGTTGACGAAAATTACTATCTTTTTTACGAGACAATAAATATTCCAATGCATGATAAAAATAAATACTGATAAACTGAAGGTTCAAAGATGATCAGATAGGCTCTAAGAATATCAATCAGAATAACTAGTTGAATGCTAAAGGAAAAATGTTTTTTGTGTTAACTGTCATGAACTAAAACTTGTTAAGAGAAGTCAGGACTATAAACTGTATCTAATCCACATCTTACGAGTTTCATGAGGACTATTTGGATAGCTATTTGCTATTGACTGCAAATTTGGCAAAATCTGGTCCACAGGTACTAGAGAATCTCAGTATAGATTTTTTCAAAGATCTCTGTACTCCTTGGAAATATAAATGGCACCTCCACAACTTAATCTTCATATTTCTATGTACGTCCCTTTGTTAGGATTTCACCAAGAAAACTTCAATGAACTCAGCTGAAAGATGAGCAGCATGGTTACGCAACTTTCTTTCTTTCTCAGGTCCTGAACTTTTATTCAAAAATAAAATGAAGATATGTGTGACTTGCTTATGGTACCCTGATAAGTCCAAATATTCAACTTCTTGCTGCATCTCAACAAGTCATAGCAATTTTGGTGATTCACTAATGATGAATCTTCTGAAATCTTTCTTGCAAACTCACACTACAGTGAGCAATACTGATGTGAGTAAAATATTAGATTAATAAGTCAAGACAGAATCCCAAATTACTATAAAAATACAAAACAAAAATACTTGGACCAAATACTGTTGTGACTTTTTAAAATAATCTCATCTGGTTTTCTTAAGGACAAGTAGCATCCCTAAAATTCTCAAGTTTAGAGAATATGGTCTTTATAACTTTATAAGGTGTTTTGATTTTGAAAGAATGACATCAATGCAATTTGGGTAAGTATTAAGTACAACTTCACGTAATTTTCTTCTACGAAGATTTGCTTATTCCCTACATTGGCAGTTCCTAATAATCATTACTTGCGCTCAAGTAGATGAAAACATTAGAACAGACACTGGACCCTAATCATAAAAATAAATTAGTGTCGGCTCTAAAAAATAAACTTGAGTATTTAAACAAATTTAAATGAACTGTATGGAATCAATTCAATTGCCTAAATATTGGCATCTAATACAATTTAGGATAACTTAGGCTATCTTGATTACCACCTGCCAGTTCATAAAGGTTCAGGTCTACTGTAGGTCTTGTGCTATAGCTGTCATACAACCTAGGGCAAGGCAAATAAAACTGAGCACCTGTGTTTAGGCAAATAAACCCTAGATTTTGAAAAGTTCACACTTCCTTAGTCACTTAGAATAGGATTTAATCTCTCAGTTTATGTTAGCTCACTAGTCTAAGCTAGATTTCTTCTTCCACATTGTAGTTAGTAGACAGAAGCACTTCCAGACAATCACTGAGAGAGGTGCACCCCTAAGAGATGTGCAATGAATTGCTCTCTAGAGATGCCAGAATCTCTCCATTGATTATACAGGTAACCCAAACAGCTGGCTTAGAATATGTGTATGATTCAACTCATTCCTAATTTTAGGTGTCTACATGCACATTCATCATTTCAGTACTCATTTAGCAACTGGATTAACAGTCATCAGGGCTTCATGAGGTTGTCCAACTTTATACACCTACTGTGTGTCTCAGATGTACTGTGGCATTTATTTCAGTCCTTTGCAAAAGCTTTTATTAGCCAGGACATTTCACATGGAACAAGGTTCCTACCTGTGGACAACTAATTGAGTCTAGTTGAGTCTTTGGAGTCTACAAAGCTATTCTGAGTCTGTAAATCTGTAATTTATTTGCCTAAATCTACTCCCTTCTTAGAAGATCTACAGTCTCTGAGACATCCTCATGGGACAGATGAGACACAGGACAGATAGGAGACATACATCCTTCTGGGGATGTGGGAGGCCACACAGGATATGGTAGGACATCTCAAATTGCACTAGACATTTATCTTTAGGGACATCAATCCCATCCTGTACAACTAAATTTTGGCTGACTAAAGTTAGTTGAGAAGATTTTCATTATTACAGTTGTGTGTTCAGTGTATGGATAGAATTGTCTTGGTCAGAATGACTGTAATACACAAACTAAGTGAAAGGCTGAGTCTCCAATAATAAATTAAATTTGTTCAGGACAGATCTTTGGCTCTGAGACTATGAACTGGTCTACACACAAACTACTAAACTGTCTCCAGAACAAGGTGTGAGTATGAAGACTGTCTATTTAGAACAGTCCTTAGCTTATGACAAGTTTCATAGAATCATAGATCTCGAGTTGGAAGGGACCCATAGGATCATGAAGTCTAACTCCCTGCTTCTTGAAGGACTGCCTAAAACTAAACCATATGTCTAAGAGCATTGTCCAAATGCTCCTTGAACTCTGACAGGCTTGGTGCTGTGACCACTTCCCTGGGGAACCTGTTCCAGTGACAGACTCAGTGAAGAACCTTTTCCTAATGTCCAGTCTGAACTTCCCCTGATGCAGCTTCATACCATTTCCTCGTGTCCGATCACTGGTCACCAGAGAGAGGAGATCAGCACCTCCCCCTCCACTGCCACCCTTGAGGAAGTTGTAGACTGATGAGGTCACCCCTCAGCCTTCTCTTCTTCAAGATGAACAAACCAAGTGACCTCAGCTGCTCCTCCTAAGTCTTGCCTTCAAGACCTTTCACCATCTTGGTCGCCCTCCTCTGGACACACTCCAATAATTTGATGTCCTTCTTATATTAAGGTACCCAAAACTGCACACCTTACTCGAGGTGGGGCTGCACCAGTGCAGTGTAGAGTGGGGCAATCACCTCCCTCGACCAGCTAGTTATGCTGTGCTTGATGCACCCCAGGACTCAGTCAGCCCTTTTGGCTGCCAGGGCACACTGTTGACTCATAGTCAACTTGCCATCAACCCAAACCACCAGATATCTTTCCGCAGGGCTGCTCTCCAGGCTCTTGTCCTCCAATTTGTATGTATAACCAGGATTACCCCAACTTTGAATCCATGACCAAGAAATTTTGGGGAAAATTCTAGTTGCCCTTGGTCAAAACCATCACTGGACCATTTTGCTGTATTAAACTGACTTTATCTTGATCCATCTTATTTTCTCCTGCCCTGTCCTGCTGAGGAGGGGAGTGATAGAGAGGGTTGGTGGTACTTGGTGTCCAGCTAGGGTCAACCCACCACAACAGGCTAGCAATATTATTTATCTAATGGAATCTTCTACTGGAAGTGTTCCCTGGTAGAATTTAGTTTGTTAATACAGAAGATATCTGTTTCTTATTGTCCAACACCCCTCAAGAAAAAGAAGGAACAAAACCAAATACTTCTTGGTACATACCTGTAGCTACCTTTTCTCCCAGACTCCAGATTTATGCCTTCTGTAGATGGAGATACTGCCTTGACAGCACCATCAAAACTGTCAGTTCTTGATAGCAGAAAATCATTTAGACATAATTCTCTGATTAATGGTTTTTATTGGGAAGGACTTGGGATGCTGTTTATCCTTTTTATTATTCAGGACCCTGATGTATTTAAAGGATTTGTTTAACACTCCACCTTCTGAAAAAGTTTTATCTAAGAATCATACTTTGCTAATCAGAATTAAATTGTCAAACATATGTTTTTAATAAAACTGCTAATATAACAAAATAACAAAAGTAAAATCTACTTTTGCAACTCCAGTCAGTCAACTAATTTAGATTCTGAATAATCATCTTCCATTACCAAACATGTTATATTAAATTACAATTAATTGTTCATGTTCATGCATGTTTATGTCCATGTTTATGTATTGGGTGTAGGTGTCGAGGTGTTGGCAGTGGAGGTGGCTGCAGGGGTGGCCTCTGTGAGGAGAGGCTGCATCTGCCCCGTGCTGGACACAGATGGTTCCAGCTGGTTCCTATGGACACATTGCAGGGCATGGCTAAGCCCTCAGCCAAGATGGTGGCACCTCAGGGAGAACATACTTAAGGAAGGTCAGAGGAGGCGGGGCTGGAGGGGGGGCAGGGAAAGTGAGAAATAACAGAGGGCTCGCCTCTGTGGCAACATATTATGAAAGGCTAAAAAATGCTGTGCAGCAGCTGTGTGAGAGAGTAGTAAGAAAAATGTGAAAGAACGAACTATGCATAGAAGAAAGTATTATGCATGAGAAGAACTATGCATAGGTTATAGGAGAAGGAAAGGGAGGAGGTGCTCCAGGTCCCAAAGCAGATACCCACACTGCAGCTCCCACAGTGGAGCAGGTGTTTCTCTGCAGCCCCTGGAGAGGATCACACTGGAGCAGATATCCAGACTGCAGCCCATGGAGGACCCCATGCTGGAGCATGGGAAAAGTGTGAGGAGGAAGGAGCAGCGGAGAGGAAGTGTTACGGGCTGACCCCAACCTGCCACTCCCCATCCCCCTGCACCGCTCAGCGAGGTGGGGAGGAGGTCAAAGAGCTGGGAATGAAGAAGGGAAGTTGAGGCTGGAAAGGTGGGTGTGGTGAGGGGGAAGGTGTTTTATTTTTTTTGTCTTTTTTTCTCACAACCCAAATCTATTTTAACGGGAAATAAATTACATTAATTTTCCCCAAGTTAACTCTATTTTGCCCAAGACAGTAACTGGTAAGCAGTCTCTGTGTCTTTATCTCAACCCACAAGCTTTTTCATCCTATTTTCTCCCCCTGTACTGCTGAGGAGGGGGACTAAAAGAGCGTCTGGGTGGGAGTTTGGCCCCTAGCTGAGGTTAGCCCTCCACAAAGACAAACTTGTCACGTGTCTTGTAAAAACATTAAAAAAAATAGTTCAAAATATCTTAGTTTAGTGTTTCACGCTAATGCAGAAAGGAACAGACATACTGGCTGCCATCAATTCTACTTTGAATTTTTTTTTTTCTTACACATTACCTCATCTATTATTAGTCTCTTGTAAAAAAGCAACTTCCTGGATCACAGAGATATGTTTCCATGAAAGGAAAATACATCACTACATACTACATAAGAAAATACAAACCAAAACATAGAAATATGTAGTAATGCCAAAGGTCAATAAAATATGAATGCTAACATTTTACGTTCAGCAAAGTAAAGAACTGAACATGAAGTAACTCAGCTATAGGTATATGTATAGAAAATTACAGATTCTAGAGGATGCAAATCCTAAAGTACATATAAATCTCATTCAAGTTTAAGAATTTCTAAAAAGTCCAGAATTTCTTACTTAAGACTAGTGCTACTCTATTTAGTAATCCCTTTTACTTCAGTAAAATGTCAAGGTTCAACTCAATGTGAGCAAGCATATCAAATTATTATTGATTATCAGGTAGTTCTACTAAGACAATTAAGTCCAGTCTTAAAGGCCTCTTTCATTGCAGAGCTGGTTATATAATTAATGTCATTGCTTTCAGTAATGATATTCTTATAAATAAGCATCCACATTTATAAGTGTAAAATTTATTCATAAGGATATATTGAAGTATCTGTCTTTAAATGTCTATGGTAGGATTCAACTCATTTAGCTTTAGATATTTAGCAGCTAACCACTCCAGGCTTCTTTTTATACTCAAGGGAGAGAAATAATCACTTTTAGGGAATAATCCACACTATCTATTTTAGACATCTATTTTATGAGAGGAGAAATGTTTGCTGCTCTCCATTGCTCTCTATTGACTATAAGCAAAAATTCAGATGTAGAGGTCTACTTTATATTTTCCTATAGTCAGCTATATTTCAACTGATGAATCCCATCACAGTAATAATTTTAGGATGTTTTTCTGTGTAATGCATTAATGATATAAACAAACATTGGAAGGTCCAAAAATAGTACAATATTTTTCATTAAATACCTGGTTTATTTCTGAATTACATTCATCTCATGAAAAAGAGAAGTTACTTTTACAGGATTTCAGTCAATCTTGCCAAGTGAAATGTAGATTATGAAAACATCCTGATCTGGATATATATCTAAAACTAAATCAGTTTATATAAATAATGTCACTCATCTCACATATTATATAAACTTTTTTGAGAAAATTGCCTTCACTGACCCTAAGAAAAGGTTTTGTGAATCAATATAATATATGTATTGTGAAAAGTAACATTAAATAACACTGTTTACAGACTTGCACAAATAATCAAAAGGGCACTGACTTCCAAATGTTTTGAGTATATATAAACAAGTTCAGATTGTTTAAGATTTAGAATTTGCCAGGATCCAAGTCACATGAAAAACAATGACATAGGATTCAAATAAATGAAGCAAAATGGTACCAAGTCATGGGGAGGGAGGGGGGCACCCCAAAAAGACCACCACCAAAAAACCCCCAAAAAACCCAACAAATCAACTAACCAAACCAAGCCAAAAACCCAAGCACATTTTAGTATCCCTAAAAGCAAGACACTTCAGTGAATGGTAGATATAGAGGCTAAATATTTTTCTTAATCAAAGTACTTTCCTGAGCTTGGAATGCATTATGTTATGAAATTACATAGCATGGTATTTGCTATAGTTTGAGCGGATTAGGTAGTAGAAATGTTCATGCTGAATTAGTGGTTTAAGGACATTTTCTTTCTTGACACTAAATGCAAACTTAATTCAGTCTAATGATGGTCAAACGCAGCTTCCTGATGTTCTCCTTTCTTTTAGTGAAATGTCTTCATAATGTTCATAGCTTAAATGCCCTCATATATGGCTACCTACACTGCATTGCAATAGAAGTTACTAGAAGTTACATTGTTTTGAAGAACAAACTATAGAAGGAAAAGGAATTCTGTGAGAGTGCTGCATAAGAATTTTCACTTGTGTGAATGACCAGCTTAGTGGAAAAGTATTTTTCTAAGACAGTTCATCATTGCAGAGTCTTCCTGGCAAACTTACTACTTCATGAGAAAGATATGAGAGAAACAACTCTCAAAATCTAAATCTTAGAGAAATATATTAAAAAAATCTGTAAATCGATAAGATCTCCATTAGTAGTGTATTACAATGTGCTTCTTACACTGTTAGATTTTAGATGAAATATCTAAATGAATTTTCTGTATCCTAAAAATAGCCTCACTATTTTGGGCATGACTTTTTGGTAAGTGTACTAAAGTATTAGGGGAAAGATTGCTGAATGTTGTGTTACATATGGTGTGTATGATAAATAATTCTAAAAAAACCAGACTGTAGAATTCATTGTAAAGAATGCATTCCAGATTTAAAATTTGCCATTGTTTTCTGAAAGAGTTATAATTTAACAAATAAATTGCATTTTAAATCTACTTCAGGAAACAAACAATCACATTTGTAGTGGAGTACAGAAAAGCAGCCAGTTAGTACATACTATTTGGTTCAACAGAAAGGGAAAGCAACTCCTGAAATAATTTTCTGGAAGATGGTTTGATAGCCTCACATGTCAAACCATTTTGTTAATCTAACCTAAGTTCCCATATAACATAGGCCAAAAAGTTTTGCTTATTGATTCCTACAATAAAGAAATTACTTTTCCTGTGTAGATTGAAATTCTTTGTCATAATAACTAATTGGCCACACCACAAAAATGACAAGTGTCACTAGGGATTTGTGAGTAGTTTGATTTAATGCTGAACTATCTATGATGGAAGACAGCTATTCCTCCTATACTTCACAAATTTTGGTTTTAAATCTTCCTAATTAAAGTTATTCTGTCAAGTCAATTCCCAAATTCCTCTGTTCCCGTCTCTTGGCTTTCAACTCTTCAGGTTCTCACTGGCTTCCAAGCATGTGACAGATGCATAATCTTGTTTTTACCTCCATTTCTTAGTGTAATTTTCACTTCATCTATTTTTTTGGCATCAGGGGAAGTGGGGAGGGGAAGTATTTTTTTCCTAGTACCTCATAGTACTTGTTGCACCCTGTACCTGATAGTTAACTCACACAACTAGACCTGGATGTGCTTTCCTGTTCTCAGTTGAAAGTGCATATTTATGTACCTACAAAAGATGTGGGGGAGATGGTAAACATGATTCATTACAGGAAGTCCCTTCAATCTGGATGACTGGGGAACTAGGATACAAGGATTTGTCATGGCACACTGCAAAAGGTAATCTAGTTCTTAGTGTTCCCTTCGGTTAGTTTTTTCTAGCATTTCCTGCAGTGTTATTGTCTTTAACTGCTAAGAAATTTTTGTCTTTCAAATCCCTCAAGATACAAATCTCAAGAAAGTCTTCATTTTTTATCACTAAGCCTCTGTGCTCTTCCAAATGCCCCTAATCAAAAAATTCTAATAAAATGGCCCTTCTTCCAGAGTGCTGTGCGATGTCACTCCTTTTAAGCAGATTGTCTTACTACTATTAAAATTAATAAAACAATAAAAAGTGATGGACCTACAGCTACATATTTGATAGAGTCCTTTCTAGTTCTGCTAATATAATGTATTTAACAAGCACTGCATTCATTAAAATGGAAAGAAATGTGCACACTTTTTTTTCTGTCTACCTGATTACTTTGTAGTGTTACAGGAAATATTCTTCATTCATTCAGCTAGTATCAGCAGGAATTCTAAGCACATTAAGGAGTCATTAATAGCATTGCAATAACTTGGAGCAGATGCAGCATTAAAATCAATAATTGAAATTATTTATGGACCTCTGGATAGGAATGTATAGGTAATTTTAATAATACTATCACATTTGATACAGTAAATATGTAAAATGTCTGGCACCGGTTGCCTAAGAAAGGTTAAAAGTGTTTGCTATATATCTCAGACACTTTCAAAACTTCAGAGTCTTCTTTTCAAAGTGAAGATACATGGACTTACATTTATACCCATGGATATGTCTACACAGTTAAACAAACTTGAGCATTCGTCCCCTAATCATCCACACTGAACATTAATTTGCTTCCTGCTTTCTTGGCTAACCACCCCTCCCCAAAATAACTCTCTTAAGACAAAGCTTGAATATGTTTGTGGGGAGTCCACAGACTGCCCTCAAAAGGGGAGGAAAATGAACCACTTTCATCCTCTTCTGTCCTCCAACACTAAAGATTTGTCTAAGTAGCTCTTTAAATTCTCCTTCTTTATGACCATGTCCATGCCCCATGGCATAGAGCAACATGCACACTGATTTTTTAATTAAAAAAATGGGTACTCTGTTAGTCTTTCACACAACTCTCATGTTTTCTTTTGCATAATTTGAGCTGAAAATCACACTCAAACAAAATGACAATGTATTCTGCCAGTAGGGTACTACTTGGCACCATGAAGAGACCCAGAATCAAGTGCTACGTGGTTTGGAATCAGTCAACCTCTTCTAACAAAAGCTAGTCCTCGAGCAGAAAGGAAGCAAGCCAGATGGCATCACCTTGTCTTGGAACCGTTTAGCCTGGCGCATACAGCATTGCCATTGCTAGTTACAGGACAGAGGCTTTGCACTAGCGGGGCTGAGGCTCATCAGGCTGTGTCTGAACTCCTCTTGGCATGCCTGGAGCTTTGTTTTAGCTTGTTTAGCCATAACAGCAATTTTCTAATGACCAAGTAGTTATTATTTCATTTGTTTCACTTTGCTTAGCTTTTTATAATTGTGTGGCATAATCACAATTTTTATACAGATAGTAGTAACAAGTTGGTAATCTGTGTGGATAGAAATATTCACTGTTAAGATAAAAATGTATTAAATGCAAATAGGTCTGGTATGATAGAAAGGGCCTTGAAAGTGGGGACCCAGGATGCAGGGTAGAGTAATACTTGTATGGGACAGTAATACAAAGGGCACAGGATTATACTGGAGATCCCAGGACTATAAACAACTCACCAAACAAAACAAAAACCCCCAAACATACACCGTATGTAGAACAATATAGCAATTCAGGACCAGAGGACCCTGAAGAGCAGTGGGAGGGTAAGCATAACACCAGAACAGTAGATGCAAGAATGTGCGTCTATAATAATTTAAACTTCACTATTATGAAACTTTTTCTGAAATGTATTCTTTTCTTTCTTTTTTTTCTTTCCTCTGTAATAATTAAACCTGGACAAATAATTTCTTGATTAGACTGTTAAGATTTCAATTGAACTAAAACTAAATTCTTCATTTTATATGTAAGATATATTTCCTTTCACCCAAAACAAGGTTTTGAGAAGCCACTCCATGGGTCTCTTCAACTTAGTTGTATATGTATCACCACAATTGTTTTGAGTATTCAAAAGCAAGAGATTCCTCTTCATTTGTTATTTTTAAAAAAATAAGTAAAATGAATATGTGAAAAACTTTTTTTTAAAAAAAATCAAGATCTCATATTATTTTAAGTTCCTCAAAGAGGTGATGTCCTATTACATAATTCTTCTCAGCTTTGTGTTACTAATAACATACAAATAGAACTGTTGCAAATATTTTTATGAAATATTTTTTCCAGAATAAAGCACAGATTTGCTAAATTAAATGTTTTTTCATAAAAAAGACAAAAATTTTTATAACTATTTTATATATGAGCATTACAATAATATTGATTCTGACAACAGTATCCTTTGAATCAAATTTTCTTTTGGAAAAAAAACCACTCAAAACATACTTATTCAGATTCAACTTGTCTTATATATTTTATATAAATTCATTGTAATAATTAGTAATTCCATTTAATGTTTTACAGTGAATTTTTGTTATATCGACTACATAATGATTAAAACATGTGGAAAGGAAACATTTTTATATTTTCCAATATATTCATACAGCGATATATTCAGATATAAAATTTTTTTTTTTAATTTCAGTTCGGGAAAATTAAAAAAATTCAGAACACTCCAGTGAATGAAATCATAGTTGATCAGTTAGATCATAAATTTGTAAATAACGCATAATGAAGTTATGAATTATGTACTTGTTGTAAAGAGTGTATGAAAACATATGTATTGTCATATGTTTATTTCTCTGCCCTTAGGTATGTTATATTTTAACAGAAAATTGAAGTGAAACTGCTTTTATTAAACATCTTTTTTTTTTTAATGTGGTTGTTATGGTGAATCAGAAATCCATCAAGATAATGTGTCCACAGATTCAATGAAAATTCCTTAACAGTATGATTCAGTGTAAGAAGGTAGCTTAACTGTTCTGATTCACTCCCTTTCTGTTTCTCTACTTCAGTAAAATGCAACATTTTTGTATTTTCATTATGTATTCCTAACCTATAATAGAAATAAGTTTAAATCTATGGAAGAGATTTTTTTTAAAAAAGGACATATGCACCTTATCACAGTAAAAATTATTATGCATGATTTCTTTTTGAATTTTTAGGGATTTTGAACATATAAAGAATTTATTTACTTTTATCACTTAACAGGTATGAAATGCAGTAAGAACTGAATAGATGACCTTCCTGTCTTGCGTCAAATATCCCGACTGTAGAGATACAGATACAATATTCTTATACAATGGGAATTGTCCAGCATCACGTCTCTGATTTACTGTGAATAATTCTTATTTGCTTTATGCTCAGTAACAGGTGTCTGAATGAGTAGTACCCTCCACAGATTGCCTGGATGTAAAATCAAGCTGTAAATGTTCAAGATAATCATAGCCTTTTTTTTTTTAACAGACAGTATACATTTTTGTGGACTGTTTTCAAATACCAAAGTAGTAGGACCTGTTTTATCTATGTAATCCAAATAATCCAGCACAAGGGAATAAGAAGGCATTTGTTACCTATGCCAGCCTTTTCTAAGAACACAACCTGCTGCAAATAAAAATCACAATCAGAAGACTTGCAGCACAGAAGAACATTATTTTCAGAAAAGCATGATGGCATCTTTTCTTTGTCTGAGTCTTAAAGAAGGGAAGAATTTAGGTTTGGAAGCACTAGTCAAAGCCTTCGTTATTTACAAGTGAATATTTAGCAATGAACTCTTAAAGAAACCTGGCAATAACAGGTGGATAAATATTGTGGAGTGGTGTATCTTTTGGAAGACATCTAATACCTCCTATAGAGTCTGTTAAATGATATTGTGGCAGGTCCTGAGCTGACACTAGATATGCTAGTACAGAAAATGTTAGCAGCATTTCTGGATAATAGAAAAGTCCACCGTAAAATAATTTACTGAATATTTTGCGAACTTTTCACCCATGGAAACTCAGGGTTACTCAGATCTAACGAAGTTTTTGTAACTAGAGCGCTAGCAGCTGAGTCTTTCCTCTTCATCTGCAAAGCGCTTTCCAGGACCATTTCAAATCAGCAAAGGCTCAAGCATGGTCTTTTATGACCAACTGTAAGCTTGGAGGCTATTGCTTTGCACTGATACAAATTATAATTTTTGCTAAACAAAGATTAGGTGGCAGAAATATAATGTGGATTTACCAGGAAATAGATAAATTAAAATATACACAAAATTAATCCCATAGGTTTAACTTCAAAGGCATATTAGACAGCAAATATATAAGTTGGCAGGTGTGGCTCACACTGTGTGGTTCATGTTGTGCAATGTTTTAACTCTGTCTAAAATTCCTGAACTTTGAAACTGATTCAGCCCTGCATTTTTCTATTGACTTACATCCATGAAAAATATTTCCAGGTATTTTTCAGGGCTGGCCACATTTTAAAATAAATTTATACAGATATTAACATCAAACAATTGTTCAAATGTGATAGAATTTTCAGACTTTTTTCTGAACTATTTCAGATTTTTTCCTACTCCTGATTAAAAAGAAAAAAAAAATCTATTTCTTGCATTTATTTAGATTCATAGCACCCTGAGAGGAAAGATACATATGTCCCTCTTCATTATGGAAAGACTTTTATGGTGGACAATTCCCACAAATTTTCACTGCCTCAGCTCAGCCTCTGTTGTCCAAGAGAGAGAACACTACAGAGTGTGACTCATCTCACCTATCATACATATTAAGAGCTGAATTTGACATTGCACTCTATTTCAGTTTCTTGTTTGTAAAATAAGAATAAAAACACTTACTAGCTTCAAAGAATACATTAAATATAAATCAGCAGAGTTTCTTGCCTGATCATATATTGCACCTTAAAACCCTGAGGAACAGTCCTTCATTGTGAAACCTTTACTGATGATTAAGCAGTTTAAAAATCTGTGACAAGACTTATCCTTTTATCTTCTAGTTATCCCTTAGTTCTAATGAGCTTTTATGTACCACATTATCAGAAAAAAAAATTAAGGCATAAATTACATCAATTTAATTTGGGCCAGAAAAATGAGAATCTGCATGTTATCTCTATGACACAGAACTGTAAGAAAAAAAAGCATGGTTTTGCATCATGTAGGCAAATCGTTCTTATCCTGGTTAAAACTGATCATCACAATTTGTCCTGTGTCTATAGCACTAGCACTCAATAAAGCAGAGAAAGGTGTATGACCTTGAGGCCAAGTGGAACTGCCTGTCCACAGTACTCAGTGATGGTCCTCTCCAGAGCAGCACTGGCCATCTCTATACTCCTCACTTGGGCCTGAATCTCCTATGGGCCTCATGTGGTGCTCCATGCACACAGTTACTATCTTGTGTTTTTCTGTTTTGCTGTGCCTCGAATAATGTGGAGACTATGCTCTCTCCCCAGGAGACTGATGTTTTTATAACATGGAATCGGAGGTATATGTTGCATACTCAGGTGTGTGATAGCACAGCATAAGGCATGTCTGAGTATATAAAATTTTCTAGGACACAACTAGGAAACAACTATCTGGGAGTATTCCCTCCTGAGATTTATCCCCAGAAGATACAAGCTTTTCCTTGGAGAGAGATAAATAGAGGCATCCAAAACGTATCCAGAGAGTGAGCTAATAAGTGGTGTGACTGAGCAGAAATTGAGTATATGAGCTGATTCTCTGACTCTTTTATTTAGCAGTATGGACATATAGTGCAATATTATGCTAGTCAGGAGAGGAAATTTTACCACAATTGTGGTCTGAGCTACTGAAACATAACGTGATTATCAATGAGGGTCTCCTAAATACTCTGTCATAACATTTTGCACTCTGTTGTTCTTAACAATTTAACTTGCAAGATTTTTGCCTATAAAATCTTTAAATCTGTTTAACAGGTCCACCCTTGCTATATTTAATAAATATTTACATACATGTATATGTGTGAATACACACACACACATATATAAAAGAGATTTTGTGTCATATATATGTGAGACACTAAATTAAAAAGGAAAACTCTCACGATGGGATTTCTCTGACCACACCCTGGCTCTATGATACAGAGTACCAGCCACTGGCACTGAGCCCCTCACTCACCTCATTCACCCTTGTTCCCCCAGTAGCTGATTTTGGGGACACACACTGTTCCTGCACCAGTGGCTGGGCGTTAAAGACACCCATTCACTCCAGCTGCCAATGCTGAGACGCCACTGGCCTCCGTAACTGACACCATAGGTCAGGGGTGCCCACACCCCAGTCTGACACCAAATTTTACTCACACACGCTCAGGTCTAACCAGCAGCTGGCACTCAGTCCTTGCAGCACACACACACACGGGATAGGGAGTGAGATTACAGAGAGAGAGAGTTAAGAAAAGATTTAATAAGAAGATATAAGAAGACAGGACAGACTGCAGTGATCAGGCGCAGGGCTCAAGCAGACAAGTGTACTGACCAGCCCTGTTTTATATGCGAGCAGTCCCTTTTATACCCCATTCTGCCTAACTCCCTCTCTGTTCCCCCCTGCTCCCCCTTCCTCTGCATAATGCCTCATCAGTTGGCACAGTCCCTCCGATGCCCTCCAACATGCAGGTCCCCAAGGTTTGCATCCTTATCAGTTGCAAAGTCCCGGTTTGCCTGCAGTTTCTTCATAGTCCATCAATTAGTGTGACTGACCGGTATATTTCTGGTTGTGGTTTGTTAACACTAATTGGCCAGGTTTTATGTCTCTGTGTGTTTGTCTCCCTCCCTTTCCTTATCCTTCTGACTGAAAAAAAATAAACATTTTCATACCCCACATATCCTTACCAATTAATGACTGACTAGGTTTGTTCTTCTCACAACCACCATTACCGTGTGTAACTGCTGACTGGCCAAAAAAAGGGTGTTTTACATTCTCCCTTTCCCCCATCTCAAAGTTTTTGATCCTTTTATCTTTGGCAACACCCTACTCTTATATCAGTTCAGGGGTTGTGAACTATTTCCATTATTCATCTCCACCTCAATCCCACCAACAGCAGTTGGATAAGGAACAGATTTCTAACGAGTATCCCAAGCCTTACCAAAGCTGTCATCTCAGTTTTATATGGCAGAAAAGACGTATCAGCATTTTGCCTGTACAGTTGGTGGAAGACTGTACTATTTTGAGAGTTAACAGAAGCCTTTGCTTGTTCTATTTAATTACATTTATAGGTATTAAGTTTAAGGCGGGAGGGTAAGAAAACAAAACTTATTTTCATTACTTCTTTAGAGATCCTGGAATTATAACCATTAAAATATATATCTGTTTTTTCGTTTCTGTTTCTGAATCTGAGTCTGTTAGTCTCAGGTAAAAATAAGCTACATGTATAAACTAATCAGTGATATTAGAGAATATTTATTTGCTTACCTAATAAATTACATAGTAATATAAACTTTGGTCTACTGCTTTCAAATGTACTCGCTAAATGAAATTAGCTATCAACTTGTTATTTTCTGATATTTAATATGTCCTAAGTCACTCATTATTTTTTCTGGTCCAGAGCTCCTGCATATGAGTTATACCTATATAAACACTCAAAATTATTATACAGTCAAAATATTATAGGAGTTTCCTGAAAACAGCTCCAGCTAAATTGTAGGCCAACCAACTCCTTCATATTTAAAAGTTCACAAATTCAATAGAGAAATCTCAGATAAAATCAGGATTTGTTCACCACTAAAGTTCATAAAAGACATAAAATGTTTTGAGCCCTTTCGCAAGTAACTTCAGCTCCGAGACAAAAAGACCTCAGGCTACGCCTGGTATAGTAACTTTCATAAAAGCTCTTGACTCTTGCTTCTCTAAGAAATTGTTTAGAACCTTTAAACTCATATGTACTGCTTAGAAATCCCATGGTAAGTATGTTAAGATGGCTTAAAGCTGCAAACTCAATTATAAAAACATATTTTGTTTCATATTTTTTGTCTATTCTGCTTGGTTGTGTATTAACTACGGAAGCCTGACACAATCACTAGCCAGTGAAGAACATAGTAATTAATTCCTTACAGTGCAGTATCATCAATTTTTAGTTAAGCTTCAGTCCAGCATTTTAAATCTCTGGGCTAAAAGAGCAGTGTAACCTTAGGTGTTTATTGAAAAGAATGGTTATACCTCCTAAAATCATTTATGAAGGGAAAAATTGCTTCAGAGACTCAGCCTATGTTTAATATTTTGGATTTGGATTCCATCAAGCATGCTTCCTGGATAAATGCCATTCAGGATTTAATTTGCTTTAAAGACTAAAGGCGTAGGGCCAAAGTATGTACTGAGGGCCAATTCATGCACATCCAGGCCTCCTAAATATCCATTCAATTGCATTTACTCTCCCACTTCCTGGAATATTTTAATCTTTTTTGTAAGTGAAATGATGAAAGAGGTGCTGTGGCACAAAGAAGCACAAATGAGGGCCGGGGTGAAGAAGGTTTGGATACAGGAATAGGAAGAAAACCACATTTAAACAACATCATCCAGGCAGTTGCCAAGAACTGAAACTGATTCAATCAATGTCAAAAAGAACAGAGTTCAGAATACGTTTAAAATTTAAATTTATATACATAATCTTTAGTATGCAATCATTAGACCACTAGTAAGAATGTCTGCTTAAGGGCACTGAGTATCCTCAGCATTTCTTTAAGAAGAAACAGAAGTGTCCCAAATATCTCAGCCTTTCAGGAGACTGCCCTAATACAACATAAGTAAAATAAAAATGGAAGTAATCCAACAGGAATTGCTTTCAAAAAATGTTACCTTCCCTCAGCCTTTCCTACCTCCTTGTAGATTAAAGGGCGGATTCTAAATCTAGGCAAATGATAGCTGTTGAGATAGATGGGTACCTAAGGCCAGGGAAGTAAACAATGCCTATGTTTTTACATAGAGGAAACAAACATCTGATCTCTCCATTGTTTGATGCCTCCACCCCAGAAACAGGACCTGCTGTTAAATAATGGGAATTTCTAACATATAATTTTCTAACATATGCAGGTTGGAACAGCTTGTTTTCATTAATAAGGTTCAGCTTGTTTTCTTTACATCTCATATAGCAGAGGAGCTCTAAATCTGGGATATTTCCCTAGGATCTGTTTATGTGAGAGGTTAGTTATATGTAAAATACATGGAGAGTCATTGACTCCAGTGGCCATATTCACAAATTTACAAATATTCAGTGCTCATTAGTATATCTTCCCTCCCTCTGGAGATCAGTTCCAAATGCTGCTTTCAAACTGGCCCTCACAGATAAATTAATCCCATCCCAAGATGTTTCTAGCTTCCAGCCTTCTATAATTTTATTATGTCTCCTTTTGTTGGTTAAGGGGAATTAGTTAATTTTTCAAGCTTTCTAATTAGGAGCATAAAATTTTAAACATTATTTCCCTTATTCAAATAACAGGCAGTAACAATTTATTAGAAAATGGTCCTTGTGGCCATTTCTGCCATCATTACTGGGTGCCTAACTTGTATTTAGGAGACTTAACTCCTGCTGAAATCAGTAACAGTTTAAGGAAAAGGTGTCTTCCACATTTCAAGCTAAAAAATTCCAGAAAACATTTAGGTGCTTAACTCCTAAACTGTAATTGACTTCTCAGGTTTACTCTGAGGAAACAGTTTATTCCCTCCAGAACAGAACCTCGTTGCTGTGTAAATGACTGCTGGGCAAACAAGCTTCATAATATAAGTACACTTTAATAGGGGTTAGGAAGGAAAAATGCTATTTTTTTTTTAACTTAACATCATGTGTCCATAATGGATTCATAATGGAGGTAACTTCTTTTTATTGTTTCTATGTGGATATGAATCTGTTTGCTTAAGAATGACCTTTGTTTACTGTTTTTGGAGAGAAAACAGATGGCTCCAGAGAAATAAGTCATACTCTGCATATATACATAAGTGGGTAGACAAAAAATCTAATGAAATACAAGACGGGAGAACATAGAATAGTGGAGATAACTGATAGGAGATCACAATGTCCAGAAGGCTAGGAATCATAGGAAAGGCTGAGATTAAGAGAAATGTGAGATACATAGGAATTGTGGAAGATGGGGAGAAGGAAAAAATATAAGACTGGATCCAAAGTTTTTATTTATCCTAATTTTCAGGTTTCCTGTCATCAAATTTGGGTGTTTTCACCTGTGTAAAACCATGAAACTATTTCCTCATTTGACATTGTCCTTAGCAGTATCTGTCTACTTTACTGTTACTTACTGAAAATGTTAAGTAATATTTCAGCTATGTAGACCTCATATCTGATTACTGAATTTAAGTTCTTCATAAATGAGATGTAAAGAGATTTTTATTTTCATTCTTGCATCAGTGAAGGGTTTTTTCTTTGTGTAACTATCACCATTCTTTCTCATTGGCACAACAGTACAAAGGTAAATCACAGATTTTTCCTTTGCTAAATTTGTAATTGTATTCAACCTTTAGGAAATTGAAAATTTCATGTCTATGGTGTCCTACCATGCCTGTCACCATAATCAGCGATGTGCTTCTTTAATGATATGTTGATATTGGAAAAATGAGAACTACGACCTTTGTGCTAATTATTTATATGAAGAATCCAGTGAGATGCAAAGTGTTAGACTTAATGGTACTGCAGATTACCCATTTTAATCAAAACTGTGGAGGTAATACATAATGCTAATTACACCACAGAATTTAATTCAAACAGATACACTGTAACATACTCATAGGCTTAAGTGCATTTCTCTTTAGAGGTTTCTAATCTGCTTCCTAATTATCTAATTAGTAACAAGTATTTCTAATTTTTTAAACTTTTAATGAGAAATCTTGGCAGGCTGAATATTATTTTCATTTTTAGCAGAAAAATATATGAAATATAATAGCTACTTTGTGAGCAGCAATGTATCTATATCAACTTATACCACAAAATGTCAGGACAATATGTTAAAGCTTATACTTGGCAGTAAAATTCAATGACTGTATAACCTTTCTGTGAGGTCTAGCACTTCAGAGGGTGCTAAGGAAAAGGTTTAGGTAGCAGCAATATCCTTCCGGACATTTTTTGATGTCATGCATATGTTAACTAAAAGTGTTCATGCCCTTGTCTATTCTCATTCATCCAGAACACTAAGGTTTGAGAAGATAAAGTAAAACAACTTAGCTCATGAATTTTGTACTTCCTAGTCCAGTGAATCATGGACTCTGAGTCATTTGAGATAATGGTAAGAGAATGACACATTAATCTGGACCCATTTATAAAACCTTTATCCATGTACATACCATCCCATTCTTTGAAATAAATGGAACTGCTAATGTTCTGTTCAGTGAAAAAGGGTCTTGCGAGGTAAAAGAGAAAAACAGGTAAGCAAACTTATGAAGAAAATAAATTACTGTTATACATGTGATTTTCTTGCACATTTTGCTACAGTAGAAGTGCAGTAGACAATTTTCATTAGAAAACAGAACAGTCTAGGAAAAAAAAAGTCTCTTTTGGTTTCCTGGGAACTTTAGGATAAAATTCTGCTACTCAACTAAATGGAAGTTTATTCTCCACTATATATCACCACACACCTAGCCTGAGAATCATAACGGTTTTAGAAATATACTAATGGCTTTTAAGTTTATCAAACTGTGTTGGAGACAGCTTCTTTTTTAAAATACAGTTCCTGCAAAATGCAGCCCAGTCTTACCCTTTCTCCTAGACTAATTTCTGCAGTCTTCTCGAACTTGGTAACTCTACATTGTGCATAGATGGTTCACTGATTTCCTCCATACACCTCAGCTCTTCTATGAGTGATTTCAGTATGACTGCTCATGCATCTGAAGGATCAGGTTTATCTTCAGTAATAAAGTATTGATCTCTCTATCAACATTCAGCTCAAAATGAGCTTCTGAAAAAGTTTCTTCTTCTTTGAAGATTTTCATCATCTTCCTTCGGTTACCCAGGAAAACAAATAGAATTCTCTATTTCCACAAAGAAGCTGAATGAAACACTGGAAAGAGGGCTTTGTTCAAAGGAAGGATAGTGAAAAAGTCTAACTTTTGTAAGGCACTTTTGCCAAAATATTTCTCACAATCTTTATAGGTCATTTTATGTTACCACTGTTACATCAAAATCTTCTTATGGACAAAAAGGAACACATCATATATACAAAGCCAACAATTCACTGTTAGTGTGATTAATATTTTAGCAGTCTAATAGTCCCAATTACTACAGAAAACTCTTAATGATTGTATGGGATCACCTGGCTAAACCTGTTTTGGAGCACCAAGGCGAGATGCAGGGAGTTGTGATTCGACTCAGCTTTGTCTCACCTTGACAAATCCTTATCTATGCAGAGATGACCTGGGGGGAGCTGCGGAAACGGCTCAGCCCGGGGTTGTCTGAACACTGCCGAAACCCGAAAACCGAATGGAGCCTGAATGATCCCTTAACAAACAAAATGCCCTGAGTACCATTCCACCACTATTCAGTAACTTTGTGTGCTAGACATCACTAAATTACCATATAGACTAAGGAGCTGAGCCATCGAGGCACCAGAGATAAACATTCGTGCATAAGCCTGCCCCCACCCATCAAATAAGGGAATAAAAACCGTAAGGTTTGGGCAGAAAAATGGGGGGAGTCACTTTTCCAAGGATACAGCTGGCCTGTAGGAGATTCTTTCCCCCTTGTCCAGGACGCTGTACAAGGTAACTTCCCAGGGATTGAGAGGCCTTACCTGAGAGAGAGGGTAAGTGATTAAGAAACATACGTATGGTATTTGGCATGCTTTAAGATCGCGATTAGTGCACTCTTTTTTGTAAGGTATTAACATCTAGTGCGCTTGTGAATTGTGTATTTCATTGCAATAGTGCATTCCTCCATTGTATCCATAAAAGAACCTGCAACAGTGGCGTATTGAACCTGTGAGTGAAGTTCAAATAAATTGTTAATTTGAACCTGACAGTGAAGTCTTTCTCTCCGTCACAATGATACATTTCAAACTGTTATGCAATAAATATCTTCCCAGTATCCGACCCTTTTCTCTGGTGGTGTGCTCGCCTTTCCAATGTCTCCATGGGCTCCCAGGTGAACACTTCCATTTTCCTTAGGCATAGTGGGGGTGAGTAAGGGGGCTGTCAGGAGCCATTAGCACTCTGTGGTCTTTGTCAGCAAAAATATGATGGACATGGTGGGGTAGGTTACCAAGGTGCAGCATGGACTGGCTGCTCCCTATGGAACAGAAATTGTGTGGGCTTCCAAGGGGAGTGAGACAGGGCAGGGCCTGGTATCACAGAATCACAGAATTGTTAAGGTTGGAAAAGCCCTGTAAGATCATCAAGTCCAACCATCAACCCAACACCACCATGCCCATTAAACCACGTCCCACAATGCCACGTCCACACGTTCCTTGAACACCGCCAGTGATGGTGGCTCCACCACCGCTCTGGGCAGTCTGTTCCAATGGTTGATAATGCTATCACTAAAGATATTTTTCCTAATATCTAGCCTAAACCTCCCCTAGCGCAACTTGAGGCCTTTTCCACTAGTCACTTGGGAGAAGAGGCCAACACCCACCTCTCTGCAACCCCCTTTCAGGTAGTTGAAGAGAGTAATAAGGTCTCCCCTCAGCCTCCTCTTCTCCAGACTGAACAGCCCCAGTTCCTTCAGCCACCCTTCATAAGACTTGTGCTCCAGACCCCTCACCAGCTTCGTTGCCCTTCCCTGGACATGCTCCAGCACCTCAAAGTCTTTCTTGTAGTGAGGGACCCAAAACTGAACACAGGATTCGAGGTGCGGCCTCACCAGAGCCGAGTACAGGGGCATGATCACCTCCCTGCTCCTGCTGGCCACACTATTTCTGATACAGGCCAGGATGCCGTTGGCCTTCTTGGCCACCTGGGCACACTGCTGGCTCATCTTCAGCTGGCTGTCAATCAGAACCCCCAGGTCTTTTTCTGCCAGGCAGCTTTCCAGCCACTCTTCCCCAAGCCTGTAGCGCTGCATGAGGTTGTTGTGGCCAAAGTGCAGGACCCGGCACTTGGCCTTGTTAAACCTCATACAATTGGCCTCGGCCCATCGATCCTGCCTGTCCAGATCCCTCTGCAGAGCCTTCCTACCCTCAAGCAGATCAACACTCCTGCCCAACTTGGTGTTGTATGCAAACTTGCTGAGGGAGCACTCAATCCCCTCATCCAGATCATCAATAAATGTATTAACCAAGACCAGCCCCAAAACTGAGCCCTGGGGGACTCCTCTTGTGAATGGCCGCCAACTGGATTTGACTCCATTCACCACCACTCTCTAAGCTCGGCCATAGATAGGGCCTGTCCCACCTCCCACCCAGGGAGCAGAGCAGCTGTGGGACACTGGGGCAGCCCCAACCCCGGGCATCTGGCAAGTACCAGGACACCAGCCTGGAGTCTGTCATGCCAAAACCCCAGTTTGGTTGGTGGCACTCCTGAGCCAGCAGCAGCTCTCGATGGTTGATGACAGGTAAATTAGCTTTAGAAAGGAAGTTCCAATGAAAAAAATGCCAATTTTTCATATTTTGGTAGTCTGTGTTAATGTGTCCATAAATAGTAAAATTATTGTAATCCAATATTGTGTGCAATAAAAAAAAGGAAGAATTGAAAAAAAATGAAAATGTTTTCAGAATAAATGTTTGGTTCAATATAGATATATTTTATAGCTTATCTAGCAGATAAGTTCACACATATAGTTAATATGCTAATCATAAAACTATTGATGGCCCTACTTTAGGAACCCAAGGAAATATTTATTATTTTTACTTATGTCATTTTGTTGTCCTTTAATTTTTTTTATATCATTCATAGTCTGCAAAATCTTTGTTTTACTCTCTTGTTTGTTTTAAATTGTTCTGCCTGTTATCATAATTAATTTCTAAGAAAATCATGTTGCCATCCATAATACTGGTGACAACTTTTGAGCAGAAGTCCCTCACTGGGATCTCACTTCCCCTGGATTTCAGAGATTTTTATTATGGTGTCTTTCACAAACAAAGTTGCAAGTAAATCAGTAAGGCAATCATCCTAATCAGACAGCAATGTTTCAGAGTGTGCATTGCTCTTGCTTCTTGATCAACACAGAGTTTCTGAACTCTGGGGTTTTTTTTGTTTAGATTCATTTCTAATGAGTGCATTACAGTGAACAGATAATGACACAAGTAAGGTAGATTAGAAGGAAAACATATTTTTAAATGCATTTAATAAATTACTCACAAAAATGCTAAACCACAGATGTTAAATTACTCTGACCATATAATCTCAGATATTTCTGGCAAAATTTTCCACTCAATGGGTGCTCCATATTCCATGGTACACTGAGTAGCAAAATATTTTTTATATCATTCATAGTCTGTAAAATCTTTGTTTTACTCTCCTGTTTGTTTTAAATTGTCGTGCCTGTCATCATAATCATTTCAGAAATGAAATGAAAACAAATTAAACCCACCCTCAGTTTCTTTCTTTTTTCCCCCAAAAGCCCACCAGAAGATCTGAATCCAGTAAAATCCAAACCAGATATTTTTAAAACATACATCCTCAACAGGAAAATGTAGCTCAAGTGATTTGCTTGTGGAACTAAGGCTTATTGTTGCTTTAAATATTAATTACAAAGTTTTTCACATTAATGCTTTAAAATGAAAACCCCTTCCAGCTCAGTTTTTAAAACTGAATATTCAGATTCTCAGCTGTTGTAAACCAGTTTGATGGGATTATGCCAATTAAGAGCATCAGAGAAATTGGCCAGAATGTATTATCACCCTGTACAAATAGGGTCTTATCTTTTTTCCTTTGGTTTAGGGTCCTTGACACTTTTAACCACTATAATATACAAGCAGAGACAATGATACAGTTCACATTGTTCCCCAGCAGGATTGTGGCACTTCATTAATAATGCCAGCTAACGTTATTCTCAGGGTCAGTCACCTTCCAGTTCTCTAATCTCCAAGACCAAACTGCTGTAAAAAAATACATGAAACCCTCATCTGGCTAGTTCATGAAAACTCAGAAGCTTATCATTTGTCAAAAAGTGATCTTTCTTGCTCAGGCTCTGTGTCTCTCTCTTTTATTAAATACAACTGTTCATCCTCATCCCCCAGTGCTGCCAATCTATCTGCCTTTTTGACAGAACAGTGTCTTCTGAAACTTCTGAGGTTTTCAGAGTCTTAATTTCTATGGCCATTTTCTTATATTTCAGCTGTTTAGAGCTTGATGCTGTATTTTATAACATAGATCCAAAACTCCTAGCTCCTAGTAATTTTCTGAGAAAGAAAAAGGAAGGTAAAACAGTAATTCACTTACAGTCTACCCCCATTAGGAAAGGAAAGAAAAATAAGATAAAGTTTGTAAGTAAATTCATAAAACAGGTTTCAATATTTTTTTTAAAGGAGGTTGCTAAAAAAACAAACCAATGAATTAACACTACAGTACTCTTAAAAAAAAATTAGGTTTATATTACTTTTATGTTTAAGTAAACTCTAGGACTCCTTTTGTGAAATATTTGTGGAAAATCTAAAGGCCCCCAAGCGAAAAATAATTGATCAAAAGCAAAAAAGATAGGTTTGCTTTTTCTGTTGGTTTAATGAAAGATTTACATTTTCCAAAGAAGAATAAAGTTACTTGAAAAAAAGCACAGGACAATAAGCCTCGCTAGTTCAGTAAATAATCTTGCCCTCTATTGAGATTCTGTAACATAAACCTACCTCTAATTTTCATATATGTTTTTGGAGAGTGGGAATGAATTTGTTTCTTATTAGCATTCCTGGGTTGGTTTAAGAGTTTTTCACTCAATTATGTTCAGTCTCTTTTTATTTTGCTTTGCTGACCGATACATTTACTTTAATTACATTATTTGGTGTGTGAAACTGAGAAATAAAACTTCTTGGTAAGTTCCAGACTGGCACATTTTCTTTGTGACCACAAGCAAGTCATTTAATTGTCCTCATTTACCAATTTGTAAAACGAAGAAATAAAATGAGTTTCCCTATTTAAGGACATTTTCATAAATTATCTGTATGAGTGTTTACAAAGTCTTTAGAGTGTATGATGTTGAATGATGTATAAATAAGACACAATTCCTTTTATGAATTAACCACCAGTTGAAAGGCAGAAAATCATCTCAGAGCTCCAGTTTTTTCTTGTTACTGCCCCTGGGCTAAGATCTCGCAGTCTCATGCTCAACAGAACCTCCCAAAGGAAAGCTCCTGAATGGCTGATCTTCCCTCCCTGTCCTCAAAATCCCAAACTTCCCAAGTGTTTCAGTCATAACCTTTCAAGCAGGTCCACTTTTTTCTGTTCCAAGTTGTATCTTAGTTTTGCCACCACAGTAGGCTCCCTCTCAGCTACCCAACCCTCTGGATTTTGTCATGTTTCTCCTCCACCCTTGACTGCACAATAGCAGTATGCCACCCCATCTGTATTCACAACCTTGATGTTTCTGTGTTCATGAACCTCTTCTTGCCCTCCAATTCTTATAAATAATATAGCCAACTCCTCTGCTTTTTACATAATTTAAAAAAGCTCCAGGGTCTTGTGACTACCGCTGGTGCTTTTCCACTTAATCACAGAAACTTGCTCTTCTTCCTTGTCTTCCTTACTCCTTACCTGGCCAGGAACATAGACTTGGCACGTCTGTGGGAGGGACTTCTTAGCATGACAAGACACTTGCCAAAATCCAGTTGGATACAACCAATAGCACAAAAAAGAGATCCAAGAACAAAAGGGAGAAAAAGATATATGACAAGCTCACCCAAGAATCTATGATGTTAGTTGTTCTTTTTTTATCATTCTTAAATGACTTGGAGAAAGGAAAAAATCTTGTAATTTTTCCAGATGGAAAAATCTGAAACTGATGGTACGGACTTGCAGAAGTATTTGAAAATGCGACACGAATAGCTGATGGAACACAAGATGAAATTCAGTGTTGATAAGTGCAAGGTAATACGCCTGAGGAAAAAAATGACTGAAAGTTAGCTCTTACTTCTTGTGAAAGTGATCCTGAAGCTACTGTTGACAGTTCTCTGAAAATTTTAATGCAGTGTTCAGCATCAGAGAGGCAAATGATACATTAACTTTAAAAAAAAAAAAAAAAAAAAAAAACCAAACTGGAAAGATTATTTATTCTTTTTTAATGCATGGTTTGCAAGCACTTCCAATGCTATGTGCAGTTCTTTTGACCTGTATCTTCATCCAAAAAAGACTTCAACAGAAGCAGAGGAGATTTCTATATCCAAAAGTACTTCTTATTTTGGGGCATGGGGATGTTAACTGTACTAAACACTTCAGCTTATGAAAATAAGCTAGATTAGGGAGATTTAGGTAGAGACAGTTAAAATCACGAATGAATAGAGGAGGTGAACAGTGATTATTTGTTATTTCTCATTATCCAAATAATAGGTAATACCTAATGAAAACATCAAGCAACTGTTCAACTGGTTTAAACAAGAACTTCGAAGTACTTTTGCATATAATTAGCTATGTTTATGTGAAATAGGAATGTAGTAGACATGATGGCTTGGGTACATATTTAGCTTGGCAAAATTTAGTCATAGACTGGTTTTGAATGATATCCCAGGGAGGATTTATACAGCACATGCCCTATTTCCTATACCATTTAATTAAACATCTGCCATTGGGCAGTGTCAGAAGTATTAAGGTTGGTTAGTTGAATGCTTGACATAGTCCCACTTGACAGATGCAATATAGAAAATAGCATAAAGTGGACTTGATGACCTATGAAAATTATTAACTTACTGTGCTTTTTTGACAGTGATTGGCAGGTGTACTGACATTAAGCCTACCATATTTTTCCCTGACACCATGTTACTTACAACACACTTGTTTTGCTACTGGTTCCTATTGGAACCCAGGTTCCTAGCCAGTTTATAATTTCCATGATCAAACTGTGCAATAAAACTGAACTATTTCAAAGAAAGAAGCATAACCATGAAAATCCTTGATGCTTGCCACAGCTCCCCTCCCCAGAAAAAAGGAGTAATTCCATCAAAAAAGAAACAATCCCTTACTGTTTAAGAATAAAACCTCATACTTTGTGAAAAAGATTATACGTGACAGCACCATCTAGTGTGACCAAACTGCTACCAGAATGACATAGATGTTAAAGGTGAATTACTAATCAGGTTTATAGGGAAAAAATATTTTTAATGGATGGGCCCTTGAGCAAAATATGCTGTTTTATAAAATGGTCATGAGCAAGTCAGCTCAAGAAAGAGAAGAAGATAAAATTCTGGTGCCCAAACCCAAAGAATTAAAAAGAAGAAAACATATTAAATTAAGTTGATAAATGAGAGGCCAAAGAGGGGAGGATTTCAACTTTATCACAAAGGAAACAAACAAAAATTCTTATACTGCTTCATAACTAGACCATTCACTGTAATAATCCTGGAAAGTATCAAGATATTACCATTTTTTTCATTAAAGAAGTAAGAAGGATGATTCCTGAGAAAGATACATTTTTGACACTACAGACACCAATCTTTTGCAAATGAAATGTAGTTTAATTTAGAAACCATAATGTTATATTTTGAATGGTAAAGTTCATAAGCATAAAGCTGATATGAAACTGCAAAGCAATAAGTCTGTGTTATAACACAGAAAACAGCCAGAACAAAATAGGTAGTGGCAATTGATAAATTAGAGGCAGCGACCATGGCTTTGCATCAGGTTTTCTCCTTTGCCTAAGCTCACAAAACCTTGGTTTCATAAGCAAAGTACTGTTTCCATTAAAATTAATGTGACTCTTTCCAATTACATCAACAGACGCTGAATGAAGCCTCAAGTCTGAAAGTTTGAAGTATATCACAAGTCAGAGGTGGAGTATGTTTGTTCTTTCTGTGACATACTTTCACACCTAACCTTTAAGTAATTCTCTATAGGAGATTATGCTGTTATAAATAAAATGGAGGGATATAAATAGATATAAATAGATTATAGATATAAGTAAATGTGAGGGATAATGCAGCCAGAGGTCAATAAGGATTCTGTATTATCATGTCAAAAGAGTATGTTTTTCACAGCTAACATATTTATCCCAGTGTTTTATGTATAACTTCGCTAGAATTGTTGTATCTAGAAATTGACATTCTAACAGACAAAGATCACTGCAAATGTATACGTATCCTGTAGTTTTATATATTGAAATAAAAATGTCTTTCTAGGCAATCTTTTTTCTCCTAGATTAATATAAGCACTTTCTTATTTTTTTTCCCATATAGTTTTTTTCCTCCTATATTTAATGGATCAATTTAAGATGAAACTTGCATTTTTCTGAAAACAGCAGACTGCGCAAATAAGAGAGGGAGCAAGAAAGAGGGAAAGAAAGCAGGTCTTTCAACCAAATAAAATGGATAAGTTTCAGAGATAGCTCTAGTGTATGCCATGTGGCTGTTAAGAAAGCAGTAGGGATTTAGAGAATCAGAGAAGAGAAGGATACTGTAGCTCAGTCAGGTTCAGCGAGCTATATAATCTACTTAAGAGTTTGATTAGAAATTCTGTTGTGTTTGGACACAGGGCAGGCTGCCTTGTGGACATGAAGGAAAGCAATGGGTTCTTAAACTTTCATGTGGCAGCATTCCCATTGTTGCCTCTTTTTACTTAATGACATGGAGGTAACCATGATAAGTCTAAATGGGCAGAGCACAGATTGGCTTAAGTGAACTTTCTATCTATAAAGCCCTGATATTCTCCTCGTCTGCTGGATTTCTATAGCAACAACTGAAGGACAGCAGCACATTGAGAAAAAAGTGGTAGGACATTTTCCAGCAGTATAATTTGTTCTTATCTAACTCTAGTTCTTTTTCAAAGATTACACTTGCTTTACTGAGGGATGTCAAACTGTGTTTGCGTCAGGGAGGAGAAAATGTTTAAGAGTAAAACAGTCATGCCTACAGTCCTGGCATAACATACACTCCAGAACAAATATAGACATACATGAATATATATATACACACATATATATATTCAACACACATATTTTTTAAATGCGTACTCCCTACATGTATCTTGTATCTTACTACTTATTTCTTTTAATGCTCTCAAATATTATCTGAAGTAAGTTCAAAGGATAAAATTAAATAATTTTTTTCAAATTTTCATCTGGCTTTGCTCTTAGAAGTACTTGGGATTATGTGTTATAACAATATATTAGTAGAATGTGATTTTAATGTAACCTGATTAAAAAAATTATAAAAGAGAAAAAAAAGTTTTAAGGAGCCTGTAAAATGTGAAATTTAATTTCAGTAATGCATGTATTAATGAGTTTCACAATATTGTCTCAACATAGTAATCTATACATAGTCTCAGATTATGTTTTTTAAATATGCATGCTATTACTGAAAATTTATTTTTGCTCATTTCGCACTGTAGAGACCACAGCATGTTGCAAGTTGCATAACTGCTTATTTTCCATTAACACTGAAGATGATAAGCATGCTGTGCTTTAAACTTACTTCACATTATCTGCTCTGTAAATAATGTAAAGATGAGTCCATGGTCATAGGCAAAACTTAATTTTATACTAGCACTTCATATGCAATAACAATATCTATATACCACACATTCATGTCATCATCGTTACAAGAACTAATGCTGAAGCATTTTGCCACAAGCAAGAAGATGAAATAATTATTCAAGTGTCCTTCTAACAATTATTACTTTTCCTACAGCTTATTACAACACATTCATCTTCTTCTCTATAAAGTATATTTTATTCAAGGAGCATGCAGGGTATTATATCAGTTATATCATAATATGTTCACGTTATCATCTGATTCAAACAGAATTTTACCTGATGTATCCATATCAGAAACGTATAGTGAATTAACTGTGAATCCTTAAAATGATACCCTGAATCTGACACAACTTTAAATGGTTCTTCACAGGTTTTAACATACGTTTATATGAGTTTCTACTAAATTGCTTAATAAAATTAAGATTATGTTACTTACATAATTAGATTATGTTACTTAAAGGATCTTCAAGGATCCTGAGCTGCTTGTGCATGGGCGGTTGCTCTGGAGCTTATTCCAAATATCTTGGGAGGTCGATGAAACTATGTAAAGGATTATTAAAAAGGAAGTTAATATTCTAGCTGCTCAGGTTTCAAGGGTAAAGCAAAGTTTTGTTCGCCTTCGTCTATGACAAACTGTAATAGGAATAGCACATATTTTACCCCTGAATAACAGCCTATGTTCATCAGGTTTCAGTAAATCAGAAACACATTTTCTTTGGTTACACTGAGGGACAGCACTTCAAAAATCAAGAGAGAACATTCAGATGGAAGAGAGCTTTTAAGTTTTTTTATTATATTTTATTATGGATGTTTTTCATCCATTACATCCACTGAAGATTTATTTCACTGCTGGGAACTTTTAATTTTCCCTTCCCTCCAAATACCTGCAGAAATTGCTAGATAATTTACTGCTGGCTGCTGGACTTCATACACACCATGAATTTTAGACTGGTAGTCCCAAGTAAATTAGGTCAACACCACAATAATCCAAAAGGAAAATACTGTCACACTTCAGCAGGGAAAACTGAATTACTTCTTTAACTAATTATCATGAGTCTTAATGAGGATAAGGTCCAGTTACTCTGAACTCTGCTCTACATTTCAGAGATGGTAAAGAAGGCACCTAATTACATAAAGCACATTTTTACTTTTTCAGCATATCTATACTCTGTTGCATGAATTCATAGAAAGAAGATGAAATTGACTTCAGCCAGTATATAATATTTCCCCTCATTTCAGCAGTCCTTCATACCTATGGGAAGTATTTACCAGAGAAAACAGAAGAGACATGATCAAAACACATCCTAAGCCCTCAGGTCTTCCAGTGTTTGGAAAGCAACATAAATTCCTGTCTTGTCGTGCTAAAAAATGTCAGCATAAAATTCCAGATCAGCTCTGTGCCTCAGAAAGGATATGGTCTACTAGCTTTTATGGGACACTCTTCAATATTCATGTTAGGCACAGCAAAACTATTTGCAGCATCATGGACACTTAAACATATAAAGAAAAATGACAGAAGGAGAGAAAACAGAAATAATACAATTCAAAGTAATCAAAGAATCATTATAGGAAGAAAGGAAGAACAATTGAACTAAATAACTGTGAATCATAGCAATGCCCTTTCCCTTGCTGAATATTTGACCAGGGATTCTTAGAAAAGGGCACAGTTATATGTCTGTCAGGGACAGGAGAGATAATCTGGAGAAATCTCTGCAGTAGAAAATGTTTCCATTCTATTTCTGTAATATACTGAAGATGTGGGGACATAAGTGATGCTGAGATAATGTATCTACTGCATATTGTCTTGTAAGTAGATCAGCAATTTTGGTATCTGCAGATAAAGATGCAGTGAATCAGTATCTCCTAAAATGAAACACTTCTGGAATAACCATTCAGTATATCTTATATATCTTAGGTGGATAAGTTGATAATACTAATAGGGATAATATTTTTAACAATCATCAAAAACAGTTCCAAAGGGCTAAGGAACGATTGATGTACTTCCACAGCTATCATAGCAGCACATTTTATTTCTTTACTTTAGTTGGTCACTAAGGACTTGGTTTCATATGTTCTACTCTCCTTCTGAGATCTAACAGGTTAGATTCCATCATGGAAGTAGGATTTATATTGCATGATTTTAACTGTCAAATATGAACTAATGAATATATTACCTTCAGACTCTTTCTAGGACAAATGCTAGTATAGGGTCTTTATGTGTAAATAGTTTGGATAAATAAGACAGCATAGACATTCAGCTTTTAGATAGGTATATTTAGGTTTCCTGACTTCCGCACCTGAAACTTGGAAGAGTTTTAGTCTAACTTAACTGAGCTTAGTATCTGAGTCAAAATGTTTGTCATATCCAAGAAGTCAGAGGAGACAATCAACTGGTGCTCTTCAGTCAGCAGCTATTGAACTAGTATTGATTATAAGAAAAAGATAATTAAAATGTTAATTATAAGTCTAAAGGGACAAAAAAAGGTTAATCATGATACAGCAGAAACTGGCATGCTGTAAGTCCCTAAATAGAAACATCCTGTTAGTATCTTTCCTCAATGCGATATAGAAAGCAAAGAATCACATAAAATACAGAATTAACAATTCTTGTCTTGAAGAAAATGGGAGTCATAAAACATTTTGGAAATGATGAAATGCAGTGCAACTGAAACAACAGGAGATCAAAACAGAAATTGTTCCCTATTTTTTCTTTTTCAGACAACTACAATTTGTGCAAATGAATTCCTTCTGCTCTTTGTTTTTTTAGAAGACTACATAAAACAGGATAATGGTGTTTCTTAATTCATAGAAAAGCAGAGAAACAATAAGGAAAATGTCCAGCTCTGCATTGTGAAGTCATCGTAGCAACATAAATCCCCAAATCAGCATGATATCTGATGACATGTATCTGGTCTACCTTCCCTCTTCAGGGTGAGAAATTGTGAGGGGTAGCTGCAGTGAGGCTGAACATTACCTCAAAGATGTAGTCATTCAAAGGAAAGTCATAAAAAGAATTTTAAAATTGTAAAGAAATTAGTTAATGTTCATCACAGGAGAAATGGTATACATGGGAAAAGGAGAGAGGTTTGTGTGTGTGTGTATATGTCTTTGAAGAAGTCAGAATGAAGATGAGGGAGAAGTATGCATTAATTTGTAAGACTACGGAAATTTTCATGCTATAGGGAGGTTAGGTTATGTTACTCAAAGGATCTTCAGCTTCAAGGGTCCTGAACTGCTTGTGCATGGGACAGTTGCTCTGGAGCTTATTCCAAATATCTTGGGAGGTCAATGAAACAAGGTAAAGGATTGTTAAAAAGGAAGTTAATATCCTAGCTGCTCAGGTTTCAAGGGTAAAGAGAAGTTTTGTTCCTCTTTGTCTATGACAAACTGCAACAGGGCAATGGGAACATCGGTTGGGTCTAGAAGACATATTAAAGCAGAGTGAGTTTCATTTAAGGGGAGCTGTCACAATCAGTTCTGAGGAACTAACCAAATCTGTTAGCATCAAATAAGAGTCTGCATGTAGCAAAGTGGATGACATTTCTCTCACATGATGAAAAAAATTGACTTGTATCATGTTCCAGTAGAAAGATAAGTGAAAGCAGGCACAATGGGAGAATGTAGGTGATAGAAGCAAAGGAATTAAAAACCTGTTGGAAATACCTTGGGGAACAACGCTAATCCTTTTGTAATAAAGAAGGAAGAATTAAAGTGGGTTGGTAATAGCAGGACACCTGTTGCAATCAATAGTTAATAGTCATCCAAATTCCTTCCTACCCTGTGTTGTTTCAACGCACAAGAGACTGCAAATAAGGCTGGTGATGAAATCTGAGTTCAGAGAAATCATAGTCCCTTACATTTTCCCAGAGGGCAGCAAGCAGAGGCTTCTGTGTAAGTTTTGGAGAATAAGGAAAACTGTCCACTTTTTGGCAGCTAGCCAGCCTCCACCAGAGTGTTAAATGCATGACAGATGAGCTTGCAGGACAGGGAGCAGGGCCTGGTCATTCAGAGTAAGCAAAAGGAGAAAGCTCTAGTTGTGCTCTCTGAAAGACCTTGCCCTGTGATGCTCAGGTGATGGGAGAGGAGGGAGAAAATTAGCCTTTTATTCCTAAGGTTTCTTCTGCATAATGCTTTGAATTGGAGAAGAGTGCAGGGAAGTGAGTGAGAAACCTTTTACCTCTGAGAAAGAAATCGATGAGCGATTCAATAAATGTTTCCATGTGATGTCTGCCCCCTGGGGTTTTCACAGAACAGCTGTTTGGAAAAAAAGGATATAGATCTCACTGATCCTGAAAACCTGTAAATCTCTTATTTTCAAGAAACTGGGATAAAAATGCCAAGGCAACCTCGGCTGTTACAGTTTAATACTTCTGAGCTTGTGTCTGGAATAGGGAAAAGCAGTCTATGCAAAATTGTTCAAATCAGTTACGTCAGTCTTTCAAAATAATACCACTATTTTAGACATCAGTAAATTAAAATTCTTAGTGTTGCTCTTCAGTTTTAAGTATATCAGTTTGAAACCATAAATACATTAACCTGGATTTCTTGGTAAAGCATTCTTTGGCAAGTGTTCTGTGCTATCCAGCATCCTTCTTTTTCTTACATGGTCTGTTCTACAAATCACAGAAGTGTATTTTTCCCCTGCTATGAAATAAATGAAAGGAAAGAATATAATAAGAAGATAGGACAGGCTGCAGTGATCACATGCAGGGCTTGGTCAGACAAGTGTACTGACCAGCCACAATTTACACACAACTAGCCCCTTTTATATCCCTTTCAGTCTGTTCCTTGTTTTTTCCTCCCTGTCATCCTTTCCCTCATCAGTTGGCACAGTCCCACCAACATCCTGAACCCTCAGGTTTCCATCTTTGCCAGTTGCAAAGTCATGGTTTGCCTGCAGTTTCATGATTCACAAAGTCATTTCACACACTTCAATTAGTGTCACTGACAAATGTTTGCTTCTTGTCTTTGTCTCTGTTATGTTTGTCAAGTCTATGCCTCCAAAAGTTTTGTTCATGATTTCCCCCTTTTCCTTGGTGTCCTATCTGACAAGGTCGTCGATCAGGCAATCTTACTGAAATGAACATTCTTACTTTCAACATACCCTTATCAATTAGTTTGACTGGCTAGATTTGGTTCTCATCACTCCCTCCCTTATCATTTGCCAGTCAGGTTTGTGTCTCTGTATGTTCTTGTGGATGGCTTTCCTCCTTTCACATTATCCTTTTTTGCACTGAAAACATCCTTGACCAGACACTCTTAAAGGAGTACAAGTTCTTTCCTTCCATGCACCCTTACATATACCTTTCGCCATATCTCTTCCATCTTCCTTCTGGCAGCTCCCTTGTGGTCCAACCCTGTGTCTTCTAAATACCCCTCAATATTCTATATATTTGCCAGTCTGAGTCAGCAGTCTGAAGTCCTACAAACAGGCCAGTGAGGCAGAATGTCTTTTCCCATTACTGCTGATCAAACCTTTGACTGCTTTCTGCCTCTCGTTTATTCCCCTTTCACAGTCAGGTCTCAGTTGCCTGGCGTAAATAATGTAAGCTCCTTTGTCCACCTTCCTTTAGTATTTTCCATCCCATGATTCTTCATTCAGCCTGTGTCCTGGCCTTTTTCTTGTGTCTTATCTTCACTCTATTGCCTTTGCTGGTCCTTTGACCAGAATGGAAATTCAAAATAAATAAAACAAGATGAAAAACGAAGCAAGCAAATGAAAAACAAAAGAAAAAAGTTAGACCTTCTAAGGTGGCTTCCCAGTCTGTGAGTTACAGACAACTTCTATAAAGGTAGAAGCTGCTGTCATTTCTAGATTAGATTTGCCTACCACTTGATTATTACTTATTTTCCCATTGGCTACTATTGTAACTATAAATGTATAAAAACAACCTGGTATGTTTGGTCTGACCTTTTAAAACAGACTTTCTCACAGTTATATTTGGTCTTACACTCAAAACATTAATTGAAGAAACTATTTCATCCACTGTTGTCTAAATAAAGTCAAACAAAGCAGGACAACAATTTAGGAAGTAAAAAGGGGTATATATCAACCGAGTGAAATAGAAAGAGTTGGATTCAGGGCTGTATTGCAGCTAGTGCAGATTCAAGAGATCCATGAACACTTGCATCTCATCAATATAAAAATGATGAATCAAGCCTGGTTATAGTTATTTATAGTCAAGATACTTGTTGATTTTCCAATCACAAAAGTTTGTTTGATTTTTATGATGCTGAAGTATCAACTCTTATTCTTTTTTATAGCTGGATTTTATTGGTTTAAAGATGTATTTAATTTTGAATTTTCTCATTAACCAAAATAATTTAAAGTAGGGAATATTACAGATTATATTATTTACATATACATGTGAATATAGAAATATGCGATACAATATATCATGTTACATATAATGATCAAATACGATCAATTTTTTGCAATATTTCTTCTTCTTTCTTTCTTTTAATTTATTTTGGAGGATAACATATTAAAGCTTGTTTCCAAAAACCATCACCATTGAACTATGAATTACTTTGTTGATTACAAATAATGACAAATGCCGAATTCAGTTAATTATGCCTGAAAATTACGTGAACTTTTCATTATAGTATTTTTCCGCTTTTATTCCAACTAATTTTAAAAATAATTTATTGCAAACCCCAGTAATACAGAAATTCATATATTTTCTTTTAGATGGTTGTATAATAGAACCATGGAATCATTCAGGTTGGAAAGGACTTCAGGAGATCACCTAGTCCAACCTCCTGCACAGCACTGAATTCAGAGCAGGTTCTTCAGAGATTTGTCCAGCTCAGTTTTGAAACCTCCAACCTCTAACTGTAACTTCAATGATGCGTAACCTTCACTCCAAATGGAGCATAACAGCTTGGTATTCACAGCACTGTCTACAATTAGGAACAAAAGAAGACACAGACCACCAATTTACTGTTACCTTCATTTGGTTTTTAAAAGACTCAGACCCACTCAGCTAGGGGCACCCTTAGAAATACTTAATTCTCTAATCTGAAATGAATATAGGTGCCTAATTTACAGTGATTTCATTGCATACATCTATATTGCTAAACGAAGGCTGTTGAGTGAACGAGCTTTTGTACTGCATCCCTTGTAATCAACCTTGACTACTTGTTAGACTGCTTCCTGGCTCAGTTTTAGATTGCTCCCAAATAACTCTTTCCTTGAGTAGTTTGACATAGGAGGGGCTGTCCCTTAGCAGTATAGAAACAAGTCCGACAGTGCCACTAGGCCTCAGGGACTAATCACTGTTTTTTTAAAGTTTAGGAATAGATGTTAACTTCACACACACACACACATTTCTACAGAGTCAAGTATCTGTTGGAGCTATATACACCTTATGTGCAAAAGTGAATTTTTGGAGAACTCAAATCAGATGATGGATATAAAATCAGATGTACAGTTATAATATAGTTAATGCAAATGCATATAATTTTGGAGCCAATATATCTCATACAGAAATCAAGGAAAGCATTTCATAAATTTGCCTATAATGTTGAGTGTAAAAGATTAAAAAAAATATTTATTTTTATTTTTTCACTCCAGAATTTCATACCATTTGAACTAGACAAATAAACACTGGATGCATCAGTTCAATTACTATATTCATTTTTCAGTGCAACTACATTATTCAATTAAATTGGGATTAAAATTAAATTGAAATTACAATCTGAATAAACTGTAACGCAGGAAGTTATAAGTAGTATTGTCTATGTGCTACCTTGGTGCTGTATTTCATTTAAAATTTACATGGAAATATAATTAAATAGGTATCAGTTAGTTACTTTAGTTTTATGTTAGTTAATTATATTTTATTGGAAACACAAGATTAAACAGGAAAATCACAATTAAGCCAGCATTATATTTGTAGGTCTAATGTCAAGTCCCTAGAGTTAGGGATTTTTTTAAAGACAATATTTTTCATACTTGTATCTGTTGTAATGAAAAACAAAAAGGTAGTTAATGTATACAAGGACATGCCTGAGATCTTTGTTGATGGTTTGTAATACCTTCATGTCTCGTTACCTGACAATTATTTGTAGAGTAAATTGCTCCTTGGTGTAATATCAAAATGTAATATTAAAAGATATCAAAATGGTCGTTGGCATATCTTCAGCTTTATGGAAAACGGCTTCTGTCATCATTCCCTGTTAGGAGTGCTTTACTTTTGATTGTAAGCATTACCAAGCAAGCATTTTTTTGTATAAATTTAGTAATGTATAAAATCTCCCGGTTTACATATGGCACAAGACAATATGGCTCTTCCCAATAAATAATAATAATAATAATAATAATAATAATAATAACAACAACAACAATAATAATAATAATCATCATCATCATCATCATCATCATCATCTGGGTGTTTTTTATTTACATAAGTGCATATACTGAAATTGTGTTTCTCATTTATCATCAGAACAAAATGAAGCTGTAACTCAGGCAGGTCATTTTATAGTTATGAATCCAAATTAAATATACCTCATATTGGAAATTATGTTAAAAATGTTTAAGCTAAATTTAAAAAAGTATTTTCATGCATGTTTAAAATCCCTTTTGCTCAACAAAGAACTGACTAACTTAAAAGGTGTGGTTAGTGTTTGAGGGTGAAGATTATAGAGTGTTTATAGGGTTATAAGATATTCCTTTGGTGGCACAATAAGCTACAAAAAAATTTGTGTGGAACAACACATATAATAATTGAAGTGGTACAGCTATGAGGGAACAACTTGTTCTACTTAATAGTGATTCAGTATACCTAGATTCTATAACTGCTCAGGAGTACCTCAAGTGGTCTTCTTCATGTATCGAGATGATGAACAACCAGTCTTCAAAAATAGTTTTGATATTACTTCTTTCAATGAAAACTTCATGTTAGAAAAATGCTTTTTATTTGATAGATTGTAATTATTATATATATTTCTAAAGAAAAAAAGACAAATATGTAGGAATACTTGAAGACCTATGCACAGACTAAATAATTGAAAGACTGACCATGATTTGAAACTAACTTACCAAATATATTGTATAATTTCACACACTTTGCATTTCAAATTTAAAAACTATTTGTCCACTAAATTGTCATCTGAATGCACTAAACTATATCAGCCATCTGAAAAGTCCTGTGTTTTGTGTACACACATGTGCAAAAGGTTCTAAATTGTGCACAAGATTTCTTAACGTGTTTTACAGTCACATGGTAGTGGAATAGACACTTGCAGTAAGTGTGCAACATGCTCAACACAAGCCTCTGGGCATCTTTCAAAATGATGACATGGGCACATGAAACCTATTGGGTAGGTGGCATTGACTGCAGGGAGAAATTTTAAAGCACATATGATGCAGTATTTCCCTCACCGTTCTTTTGTGGAGGGAATGAGGTTTCATCTTTAAAAAAAAAATCAAACATAAAAAAAACCCAAAACCAAAACCAGCATCACCATTCAATACATGGGTCATATACTGCTGCTATGTTACTTGTTGATGACCATATACAGGAACAGCGAATAGACCAAACTTTGCAATGACAGGAAGAGAGTCTGTGTGGCATAGTAAAGGTCTACCCACGGGACTGTCTATACTCAAAAGCCATGAATACATTAGTCTTCTAAATAATATCCAGTGATCATTATTTTTTAATTTGCTAATGGAAAAGAAGGAGAAGACATGCAAGAAATCATGACGAGAAAATACTTGGTAAAAAGAAAGGTCAAATAACACCTACTTTCATTTTCTTTCACATGTATCTGAAATCTTTTTAATACATAGTTGGAGTACAGAGTAAGTCTGTTCCTCTGTCAGATTTATTTGCTTTTCATACATTAATTTATTAAGATTTCACTCTAAATAGGGCCTCATTATCAACAAGGAGCAGCAAATTTATTCCTTTAATATATTTATTCATTCAACATACTTGATAATCATATTTCACTTTTCCTTTGATTATTGTTAATTTGACAGATTGTTCCTTTATGAAGCAGTTTTATACTCCATTTCATTTGAAATTAAATACATATCCATTGTATCATTTATCTTTGTATCACTCTCCTTACTTTTTTTAATGCCATTCTGACACTACTGATTAGTCTAAGTTTTCAAATACCTAAAACTACATTCCTAAGAGAAATTTAACAATAAAATTTATTTTAATTCTAATACCATTATAATGCTATATAAAAATACAAATATGTCATAAGTTATAGATATTTAGCTTATGAATTGCACCAAAATACTTAACTGAGACAAAAATAATATATTACATGAAGCACAATTTTAAAATTAATATATTACAAAAGCAGCGTTTCAGTCTTTTCAAACTTCCTTCCAGTCCCTGAACATTAAATAGCTGTATTTATACGTAGGCATATACATATTTACATGTATGAATATACATATTTATTTATATATGTATACATACATAAAGAGATATTTATGGGAGTCTACCAGCTTTCAGCAGTGCTAAAGTGCATTGAAGTTCACAAAAAGCTGGCCAATGTCTTTAGCAGTTAATGTAACAAGACGAAGACTAATACTCAACCTTTTTCTGCTAGTAGAAGTAAAAAACTGCTGAACTGATGGACTTCTCTGAAGAACAGCTGTTTACCACACACAAGAGGTAAATTTTCTTAACCTTTCTGATGCAGTTTCTTAACCTTCTGAGGCTGCTGGAGAAGCAGACAGCTCCTTAGAAAGCCGGGACTATGGATTTATGGCCATGTACACCAGAGTCTCTATTTAAAAAAAACAAACAACTGTTTTCCTTTTAGCTGATCGGTTAAGTGATGTTAGAAGACAATGCAGGGTATGCAAGAAACAAAATCTAATGCAAACATACAAAACAGGCAGCATACGCCAGACAGTATTAAGAAAATATCACAGAGATGCCACTGGAGCATTTATTATCAAAGCAAAAAAAAATTGAATGCAAGAGAATACCTACTGAAAGTGCATGATTTATGCTTTTAAAAGCATCTGATACTACTAACCTAGAATAGCATTGCTTACATCTTCCATTATTAATGAGCATGCACCTCACAAAAAGTTTCCTATTCTTGTTCATAAATAAGGAGTATTTTAACTGTGTAACAGACACTTGTGCACTTAGGTATCTGTAGGACAACATTACTCTAGGAAGTTATATGTGGGATGGATGTACATATCCACCAGGAAAGGGTGATCCTCTTAGCTTGTAACATAACTGTCAGAAACAGTTTCTTCTCATATACAGCAAAATCCTTTAATGACAAATTTCTCTGGAACCTGCTGTCTCAAGCGCAAGTGCCTGATTCAACACTAAATTTATTCAGTCAAAACCTCCCCCTTTCCTCCTGTTGGTAACCCAACTTTTATCCTTATACTAAAGGACAGCATCTGTTTTCCTGAAGATTAAGAGGAAATAGGACTCTTCTTTCAAAGCAGCTGTAAATAGCATTTCATGCAGCCACTAGTAATATAATTCTTACAACTGTTTTTGTAATAATTGGCATTTCTTAATGAGTGCCAGAACAGTTTTGTAAATAAAAATGCTGAGTATCTTTGAGAAGTGTCAGAAAAATTGCCATTTTAGAAAATATTTTCTTGGAAAATATGCCAAACTTTCAATAGTTATAACTGAATTACCATAAAGTGTTCCAGACTCAGTTCTTCTCTTACTTCTATCAGTTAGCTTGGTTTGACTAATGGTAAGGAAGTTATGCCTGATTTATACAAGAGTAAGAAAATAACCTTTCTGTTTCATATAATTTATGCCTATTCATATTTCAACACAGTAAGTAAATCTTACTGTATTTTAAGAGAATTAATTACTTTTGCTGACATACAATTGAGTGCCCATTATTACAAAAATCAGCTTCTACGAATATTTAAGATTAAAATCAGAATCAAATTGAGAACACAAGTAGGATACAGGATCTAGTGATTAAAGGCTGATTATGGCAGCTCTGATTCCTTCAGATGGCTTTTTGTAACTGTCTTGGCTCTGATCGCATTCTAGCAAAGATGATTGCACCAAGCAGTCTTACTAACCTTAATAAATTAGAATTCTTTCTGGAATACTATCATGACAAATAAAATCAGTGGGACTACTAGCAGGGTAATGTGTCAGCCTGTGAGTGTGAGGTAGCAGAATCTTATCCATAAGACTGTTTATCTTTCTCCTTTGAACATCTGATCATTTTTGGGTGCCATCACATTTATTCAAAGTGTGACTGGTTGTCTTTTGCAGGTCCTGCAGAAGAGAAATTTGTTGAATTTATTCTTTATACTATGAGTTTATTCACTTACACTATGAGTATCTTTCAAAGATAGATCATTAGGCTACAGATCTAGTAATGTTTCTTATACAGATTTTGCCCTTCTCATGCTGTTCCATGTAATTATATAAAAAGCACAAACATATGTACTTGCATATGCTTTAGCAAATGTTGATATATACATGTTCTTCTGTGGTTTTTTTCAAAGATAAATTCTCAGGATTTATGAGATATGTATCACGTTTGCTGTGTAGTTCTTGGAGTCATCATAGTTTTGGAAGTAGCAGCTTTTTCTTTTCCAATTACTTCACAATTATGTCAGGAAAGAGTAGTACAAAAATTTTAAAAATCAGCTGTATTTTGGCTGTTGATTTTTACTGTGAACAAATAATCAATCAGCCATTAATCAATAGCTAAAATACAGCTGATTGATTATTTGTTCATAGTAAAAATTAAACTTACTTTTTATATCCAAAAGAGTATAAGTATTGTCCTCCAGTTTCACAAAAGTACTTTTGGTCTACCTAAGAATGTGTGCTGACCCTACACAACTTTGTCTGATCTGGTTGCCACTCTGTTCTCTGACAGCTCTGTTTTCATTGGACACGTAACTATTCATAACAAAACTTCTTATAAAGCTTCACAAGAAGCTACTGAGAATATTCACTACTTTTTATATTCTGTTTCTTTTTTGTCTGGGACCTTCCAATTCAATAAGATGGCACTCTGCCTATCTATGGAGACAGACAATTTCAACCAAAACCTTTCAATTTTACCCTACCTTATGCTTTGACCTTGGATGAAAGGCAATTGCTGCAATATATAATATAGCTTAGAGAGAGGCACCTTCAATAATGTTTATTTAGGTATTTCTATTTTTTCCTAATGATTAGTATAGATATTATTGAAATATTTCAGATATCTCTGAGCCTTGCAGAGTGATATGTTCTACCTCTTTAAGGTTTTCAGAAGAAATCAGTCATGTGGCAATTCTCTTATTTTATTACCTCAAAAGAATGAAGTACTGTTTTTGTATATATTTTAATATTACAGCATTTGATTTGATAGAATTGCTTGTGAAAGAGTCGGACAGGATTAATAAGTTGGCAGGAAATTGTCTGTTATGTGATACTTCCTGCAAGATACTTCCTGTGTTGTAATTTCAGATAGCTAGGTTTAATATTACAGAGATAAATAAACAAATTATGTTAATATTGGCATATACATATGTGTTTACTTGCTGCATATTGTATGCTTGTGTCTGCATAATTTAAACAGGCACAGATATATATGTCTCTATCTAATCACCCATATGTGAACACATAAGAACATCATTAGCATATATCCCACCTTAACTTAAGCAAGTAAGGAACATACCTCTGGGAACTTTATGGGAACATAGCTTACTATATTGTCAGTGAAGAGAGAATCTCCACAAGGCAAGTCAGATATTGAACACATTTTCTCTCTATTAACTTTATAGGGAGCTTAGGACAATCCTATTCCTTTTTCTAAGTGTCTTATTTTGATACTTAAATAAGTAACACTGTAGATATGGAAGATGGGTCAAGGCTAAAAAAAAGTAAAAGGAGAAGTTTTGGCCATATCAGCTTTTCTGTGAGAGTTGATTTCTGTGCAGTAAGAAAATGCTTTACTTCTTTACTCTTTTTTCCGAACCTTTCCTTTTCTATATCCTTTGATTGAAGCCTTAATCAGTGAAGGCTCAACAATTCAGGGATTTCCGTTTTATACTGCTGCAAAGTCCAGAGGATTTAGAAAATGCTCTTCATGGGAATAACTCATGGATAATTTTGACATTCTACCGATTCACAGATAAAGCTGTCAGCATCATAGCATGTTTCTACACAGGCAATCAACATTGTATCATTAATAATGGAAAAAAGTGGACAGCTGACAGCAATAGGAAAGGGGTTATGGTTGTTACAATAATCTTACTAATGTGCAAATCTATTAAAAAAAATTATATGTGATGAGAACAAACATGAGCACTCTGTTACCTAGATTAACCTGAGATAATGCAAACAAATGTAAACTACATCTTTCTTCCCTGCTGTGGCCACCTGTGTCCTGGAAAGATTTACCCCTAGAAAAAGGAGGTAGGAGTTTCTTCATGAACCAGCATATTAGGAAGGTTTCTAACTTATAATAACGTTTAACATTATACATGACTTCCCAAGAGCTCTGACACTAATAAGCTGCTTAGGGAGTATGTTGAATCAGTGTACCCTTTGACAGTCTTAGTTGCAATCACTTCCTCTTCACTTTTAAGTTTGTTTTGGCTTCTGGAAGATCCCTTAATAAAAAGAAGAGATGAAAGTTGATCAAAGGTAAGCATTCAAGGAAAGCTTTTCAAAAGCAGTTAGTCTGTGTGATTCTGTCTCCTTGTAAGGAATATTAGATTGAGCTTGAACACTTCTGAAAATGTTACCTCTAGCTCCCCCAGGAACTATGATGTCTTCCTAGTAGTCAGTGTAATTTTATGCTCAAAGGAAAATAGAGGCCACTGGCATGACAAGGTTAATATTCAAGCTTGGGTGTTGGAATCTAGATCATGCTATAATAAATGGGAATAGCTTATGGGAATGGTGATATAACTACAGATAATGTGGCAATCTGTTTCCCCACCTTATCAATATTGTGGTCTTCGAAAAATATGATTTAATTTAAATGTCTGCTTCAAACAATTGTCACTTCCAACCAAGGCAGCGTGGCAGAAAAATTCCTGTTCTGAACAATATGAAAGCAGCAGAGAAAGGAGAGAAATCAATGACAGAGAGCGAGTACTTCCAAATTAATTGAGAGGGATAACATAAAAACCAGTCATTTATGTATACAAATAGACAAATTATACTACAAGAAGAGTACCAAAATCATGGCACAATAACAGAACACCTTAGGGCTTTGAAGAGGTTGATCTGTATGACATTCTGATATAATCATAGATCGTGACAGAGGTTTATAAATGATAATGACCTCTCATGAGGAAAAAGAAGAAAAAAAATGGAGATCAAAAAAAAAGGTAATTCTATTTAAATCAAGATCATTAAATTGACATTAAATAAAAATATCCTAAATAACACCCATATTTGATGATATATTAGTATAAATAAGATAAATATTAATATTAGTAACTTACTGGGAATTAAATTTACACTCCTGACCCTATTTTTGGATGAAAGTAAGGGGTTTCTTTCTGCAAGACTGCCAGATAAGTGGAATCTTCTGGTTTTATACACATTATTTATACATCATTATTCGCAGGAGAAGAGGTTTGACCTAACCAAAGCAATGTGTATTATCCATGTATATGCACTTTAAGGTAACTAAGGCCCATCAGGGATCAGGTAAATGCTACACTCTTGAACTGCTTGGCAGTAATTATTTCGTATGACTTGAGACGTAAGTGTACGTTCTCTGGAGGTTTCATGGCATCATTACCCAATACACTTCTAAAAGTGAATTTCAGCAGTCAGTTTCTAGGGTAATTCTCACACCTATGGGTAAGATTGGCAGAAAAGATGCCAGTGGGTATACAGATCTAGCTCCTATAAACTTGCATTAAATAATCATTAGATAAAATACAAACCCAATATTGATACAGAGATGAAAACGTCATCTCATTCTATCCAAGATTTCTCCTAGCCATTAGATCAAAATGTTGTAGCTAATCTTGTTCATTCTTTCTTTCTTGAACAACTAATCCTTAATTCTGTTATGCAGTGAGGAACAGCTGCATAAGAACATGTCCAAAAAAAAGAATAACCTGCCAAAAACCTGATAGAGCACGGGTTTGACTTCTTACCTCACAGAAAAGAGGAATCTCCAACATCTTATATAGATGTTGAGTAAAAATAAAGATTATATTCTGAGTGCATGTGCTTTATTTTGGCTTGTGGCTTTCCCTTTTTTTTTTTTTTTTGGAGGGTGGTGGTGTGTTTTTTAACAGAATGGACTAAAACAACAAAACAATTATGTGGTATAAATTCTGACCAAATATACCTCATCACTTCCAAGATGAGGGTGCCTGAATCCTGAATTATATGTTTCTAGTATATATACTTCTGTTTTAGAGTGTCTTGTTGACCAGATTAGGGACATTTCTATTCATGGTACTGATTGCTGAGAATCCCTTTACCACATATCTAACCATTTCATAGAATCTTGGAATGTTTTGTGTTGCAAGGGACCTTTAAAGACCATCCAGTCCAAACCCCCTGCCATGGACAGGGACATCTGCCACTAGATCAGGTTGCTCAAAGCCCCATCCAACCTGACCTTGACCACTTCCAGTGATGGGGCATCCACAACTTCTCTGGGAAACCTGTTCTAGTGTCTCACTACCCTCATTGTAAACAACTTTTTCCTTATATCTAAGCTAAATCTACCGTCTTTTAGTTTAAAACCGTTGCCCCTTGTCCTGTCATTAGAGGCCCTGGTAAAAAGCTTTTCTCCATTTTAAAAACTCTCTTTAAGTATTGAAAGGCCGCAATAAGGTCTCCTCAGAGCCTTCTCTTCTCCAGGCTGAATAACCCCAATTCTCACAGCCTTTCCTCATAGGAGAGGTGCTTCATCCCTCTGATCATTTTTGTGACCGTCTTCTGGACCCACTCTAACAGGTCCATGTCTTTCTTGTACTGGGGGTCCCAGAGCTGGACGCAGTACTCCAGGTGGAGTCTCACCAGAGCAGAGTAGAGGGGGAGAATCACCTCCCTCGACCTGTTGGCCACTCTTCTTTTTATGCAGCCCAGGATACTGTCGGCTTTCTGGGCTGCAAGTGCACATTTCCACACGTTATGCACAGAATGTGATTGCAAGGCTTTGGAATTCTGCAACGGGAGTCAGGTACTTAAAAAGTAGTTACTTCAGCACTGGATGTTGAAATATTTAGGAGAAATATGTATATACATCTAAATAGTAACTCTACCTGAGTGATGTAGTGGATGAGTAATACGCTTAAAAGTGGGTTGTTTGGGGATCAGCACACTGAATTGCTCAAATTGAATGAAAGGAAACACTGAGATAAGGAATATCCTGAAAATGTCTTCTTGCTGTCAAGATTAAGATTATATCTACAGTAGCAAGATATTTTTCATAGAAATTCCTGTTCTTCAGTAGGAATTGATCAGTAAATCAAAACCATTTTTATGAAGCCTCTGCATCTACAATGGTTTGGTTATTTGTTTGCTTGTTTTTCCTTTGGAATAGATTTGGTTGATCCCTTGGACTGAACATCACTAACATGCATATTGTTCAAAGGTATACGGAAGATCAAGCATTTCTGCATTAGGTATTGTTGGGCATTTGATGAGCATCTGGAACAGAATTTCCAATTAAGTTTTCTCTATAGGAAGGTGTTGGGTTTTTTTCTGGGGAAAAAAAAAAGATAAAAATAATAGTTCACCTTCATCAAACCTCATTAAAACTGCTTCAAAAACCCAATCAATGAGTGGCATAGGATGATCAGGTGAATTTATTCAAAAACATATTTCTGTTCCAAACTACAGCTTAATATAGAGATGTCCTAAGGCAACTTAGTTTGTACTAAACCTTTATGCAACAAAGGCAAGTGTTTTTGAGAAATTGTTTTCTGAACTTCAGTTCAAAGCTGTTATGGACTAATGATGCTATGGGTCTTGAATTCATGATTACTTTTGTGAGTCTATGCCTAAGAACTGGCTTTTTAAAAAAATTATTTTGTTAACCTATTTAAGCAATTAAAGATTCAAGTAACAAAAGTGCCAAATTCAAGGCATAATTTCTGCATCCACTGATAAACCTGCTGTTGGCTTTCATGTGACAAGATCAAGCTCAAAAATTTGCTATGTCTGATAATTAAAAAAGAGTATCTGATTACTAACCACTGCTGTTTTAAGTTTCCTAGGTCCAGAAATTACTAATTAAGTCAATTACAGTGTTTAGAAACTTTGCTGTGTTATAGTAGTATACAATTGCAAGAAGAATACATTAATTTACAAACAAAATGTACCAGTTGTTGACAAAAAGAAGATATTAAATCAAATGTTGGACAAATTATATTTGTATGTTCAGTGATCTACCACGGTGTAGGACATCATACATTAATATAAAATTGACTGATACCTACATAATGAAAGATGTGAGGTTTTGTTTCATCAAAGTTTACCTATTTTTTAATGTTAATAAGTACATTTAAATCTTTGAAGATTATGAAATAAAAGAATTTTAGTTGTCCATGCAGCAGATTTTTGACAGGAATGCTATAGATTATTTCATTTACATCTCTAAATTATTCCATAATAACTAAGGCTGTGGGGATGCAATATTTAAATGTTCTTTCTTTACTTGAAAATTGTAAGTGGAGAAAAATGGGAGTATTTTGTCTTGCCCCGAGAAAGTGTTTATCTGAATAAATAATGTTTTGATACTATACATATGCCAAGTACTGGTCTAATCTGAATTTACTTTCAGTTTCTAATTAGACATATGCTAAAATCCATAACAGGAAATCTAATAAAGTTGTGTTGTAATTTGTCAAAGCGATTAATGATTCACAGTGTTAAAGTGTCCTTAAATGGAGCTCTTATGTGAATCATTATACAAGTTGAAATTAAGCTCTTTTGCTTTTATGAAGAATGTTTCAAACTTGTATTATCACCAGCAATTACAACAGCAAAACACACCACAAAATAAAAGATCAGATGATAAAGCTATTTTTTGCCATAATTTCCTAATTGGATTACCTATGCTCAAAGTAACTGCCAAAACTAATGAAAAAAATATTTTGTCTTTTTTTCTTTCCTTTACTCTCCAGCTTTTTGACATTCCAAGATTTTAGTGAAAATATGGGGCAAACTCTTAGCTGTATGTTTTCCAAGTTGATGGGAAAATTTGTGAAACAACATTCATTATTTCTGGTATTATTTAGTGAGTTACAGAAAAAATTCTCTCGTATTGAATTTATTCATTCTGATGATTGCAAGTGCAGGATACATATTATTGCCTATAGTCATTTACAGTTCTTCAGAAAGTCAGCAGAAAGTCAATACAGCAATTAAGTATCACAGCTGAGTTAAGGAAGTTTTTTTATTGCCCTCAAGTTTAAAGTATTTTTCAGTGTTTGTTAACTCTGTGACTTATTTTGTTTCAGGTTTGATTGTTGAAAAAATATTCTGGACAATAAAGACAGAACATTTCCTTTGCCAAAATAAATAAGTAAATAAATAAATAAATCTCATATGTCAGAGAAGTTACCATGGGGGTTGTGAGCCCTGTGACTAAACAATAATTTATTGAGTGAAATAAATGATGGCAATCTGTTTCTTCACTTTGCGGAGGAAGTCACTCGTTTTCTGTCATGTGAAATTCCCTTCACACATCTTAGAAGGCAGATGGTATACAAGACTTTCTGCTGCTGCTTTAGAAAATATGTAGTTTTCTAACAGTGTGTAGCTTGTGTGTGGCAATGCCTTCTCTTATTCACCAAGTAGATGGATAGTACAAAATACTGAAATTCTGCCCACAGTTCTTGTGTACCTTCAAAGCATTTTTAAGAGGCAGTGACCTTTAGAACTTGCAGTACTGTGTCTTCTTTGATAATGGGAATTGTTCCTTATTAGAAAAAGAACAGAACAATTGTTTCCAATTGTGAAAGTACCTGGTGAATCAGAAAGAACAATGTACAAGGTCAAAATTCCATCTGGTTTGTTGGAGCAAGCTTGGTGGTGTTCAGCATGAGATCATATTGACTGTGCTTTGGAAGTTGTCATATTTAGAGTAGTTTATAAAGATATATGGCCTTGTAAAGGTTCGTAAATGCTTTCGCACATACTTGACTCACTTAAAATAAACCAGAAAACATGACATTTGGAGGCTACAGCTAAATTTTTAATGGAAAAAAAATTTAAACCAATGTTAAAAGAAAAAAATCTTGTACTTTATTAACACCAAGGAACATCTGAAATCCCCTATCTGCCTGCAAAATCATAATTAATTATTTGAAAGAAGTATATGAAAATTGCAATACTTCAACAGATATTAATAAATATAATTATGTGTAATATAGGAAAAAATGCTATATAATGTCTTAAAAGTCACTTCGGAGAATAACAACTTATTTGAACACTTATTCAAACACATAGAAATTTTGTTTTGGAAACAGACTAGAAAAACATCCTACTTCATAGAATATTTCAGGCTTTAATTTATTGACAAAAGAACCCCAACTTTAATTCTTATTTTTAAATATATAAACTCAGGATCTGATACTATTGTGAACACCTATTGTCTCTCACTGAATTACATGATTAGCATGAAACAAATGTTGAGACATTTTCTTCACCATTACAATTACTGGACACTTAAACTAGCTTTGGGCACTGAAATATGAAAATTTTCTTCACAGCAAATGCGTGAATTAAAGCATAATTTTTTCTACTCAATTAGCACAATCAACTATGTTAAAACATTGTGAGAATTAAAACCAAAACAACCAATAAACCAAACAAAAAACACCCCCTACACATCAAAACAAAACTGAAGTGGATAACTGAAACTGTTCTGAGCAGATGAAAATGAAAGACACTTGCTTTGGACATTGTGAATAAAGTTCTGAAATGCAGCAAGTAGAATTAAGGTGGTACCTAACCAGCACACTTTAGCATTCTTGGTTATCTACAGTGGCTTCTGTTATAACAGAATTCTGACAGCAGTATTACTACATTGCTTTACTTTTTGCACAATATGTGCTTCTCACATAATGTATTACAGGTGGTTATGTACTTACAGAGTTAAAATTGTGTAACAGCTCAGAAGTACTTAAGTGAAACCAAACAACTTAAAATGAAAGATTTAATTGCATGAATGGATGTGTTCACTGACAAATCATGTTAACCGTGGCCAAGTCATCCCCCTGAAGTTTTACAACTGAAAAGGGAATGTAAAACTTAACTTGGGTGTACCAGACTACCTGAGACTGTTACTCCCTGGGTAAATTCAGGATGCATTACCAAGATACTCTGGCATGCAACTACACTAAGCTGAAAAGGCAAAACTAGCCTGTTTAATGATGTGTGTCTTCTGGGGAAAGAAGTCGCCTTTTGAAAATATTTTCTGGAAAAGTTTTACAAAAGTATAGGAAAGTGAAAAAGGCCTAAGACTTATGGATCATGTTCTCACAGGCATATTTACTACACTTATTTAGAAACTGAGCAAATCCGAGTTGAAGCTACTACAGGTAGACCATGCTGAAGTACTAGCAATTTGCTGTATCTTCTTCTTTTGCAAAAAGAGCTGTGCCTGCTGCACGTGTGTCTGCACTGTCAAATTTTAATCTGACACTTCAGTCATGGTGGAGTACTGAAGACCTCAGTGGGTAAGAATCAACTGCTGCAAGCATCCTTTCCAGGGCACCTTGACATACCAGGAGGGGTGCCCTGAATGCTCATTGCCATGAGTGTGGACTGTCAGGACCAATAGCGGAGTCTTGCAGGCCTTAGAGGATTGGGAGAGCTTAGGGATTTGGGGATTGCCTATCATAGCCACAGCACTAGACTGCTAGTATTTCTATGACAAAATGATGTTATATTTGTTAGAACTATTCACTGTCATTACCATACTTATCTCACAGTTATCTCATCGTTGTAGTAATCTGTTACTATGGTTTAGTTTGTAGTTATTTCATAGTTAAGTATTGTTAAACAGTAGTTTTATCTGTGCTTAAGTTACACAAGCTATTGATCAAAGTAAGCTTTTAAAAATCATAATATATACCTTAAGCAGTTAAAACTTCTTTCCTTACTAGGTAATATGCTGTAAACTCTTTTTCCCCTGCTTCCATATACCATGCACAATATGTAACTTCATCAGCATAGTCCATAGTACAGAAACATGTTTATGAACACCCATCACTATTTATACCTCCTGTGAAAACCTGTGTCTTGCTACATGGTTCTATCGTCCTTTGTAAATGTAGGTGTCTGAATGTGGAGATGAATCTCACATGTAACTCTGGTCCAAGGGTTGACCTACTTGCTGTGATTCAAGACCTATTGTCTCTCTGCGTGGTAAAAGATCTCAGAACATAAGTGACAAGAGGGGTAGGATCACATCACTGACTGTAACCATCCCTTTGGGTTCTTCCCTTTACAAAACTTAAACAGTGTTAAAGTACCCTGCAAGCAGGATATACACATTTTAAGAGCACGAAGGACTAGGAATCAGACCACCTAGGACTAACCAGCTGCTATGCAAAGCATTATTACTCTCACCATGCAGATGACACTTATAATACATATTTACTGACTAAAGTTTTCAATCAGCGGGGTGAGTGTCAGCCTCCATTACTGCTTGCATTGGTCTGATCCTCATGGTTGCTACCTTCTGAATTCTGTTCAAATGTAATTTTTTCTCCTTAGGGTTTTACACTTTTCCATGGTAGTGATTTTTATCTTGAATACTGGAGTATTACTATCTAAACAGTTATACTTCCATCTGTGTTTTTACTTATCCTGAAGGGCTTTAGTTCACTTAAGCTCTCACATATTAACAACTCATTTTCATATTAAAATTAACCATGGTCACACAGCTGTGCTTCATCAGATGAGTCTATGAATCACAGGTGGATGAAACGCCTTGGCTGAGAATGAACGATGGAGCTCAATGTAGTTGCTAAAATATAGCTACCTAGTGTCATTTGAAGATGTGTAAATTTAGATGCATGCCTGGCCTCTGTTTGCTACTCCAGAAAAACAGAGGTGTCTCATAAATCATGTGTCACCCTTGGCAGTGACATGTGGATGTCTAGGATGCCTTAAGAGTGTTTTAAGTGGCCCTAGGCACTTGTGCTTAAACAACTGATTTGTGTCTATCATGTCAGATGTTTGCTGTAGGATTTGACCAACTCAATCTTAGGAGATCACAGTGAGTCCGGCTCTTGCGACTAGTGGTAGCTACTCACGGAATGTAAATTTTGCTTTATAGGTTTTATAAACACATACTTAGTGTTGCAGCCACCTAGTTCAGGGCCCTGGCTTGCATGCCTTTCACAAAAAAGAGATTCCAGGCCAAGAAAACTTACGTCCTAAAACTCTTTTGTCCCATGTGTTCCTCCAGAAATTTTAGCATATGGTGGCCCATATTTGAAGCCCTCTATTGGACGCTCAGTAAGCTTACCATGTCTTAGGAATCCATTCTTTTAGCAAGAGTATCTGTGAAAGTCTTGTGGCAATTTTGGACTCCTACTAGGCAGTAGGAAATCATTTGGTGTGGGGAAGTCCACTAGAGGCATACTGGATCTGGAGGGTAATTCCTCAGTTCTGGGAGGACATTTATTTGGTTGGCACTGAACGTAGCATCTCCTATGGGTTTGAAGTTTCATTGCTTGGAAGACACTCAATCTACTACAGTGTAAGACTCTGCAAAATTATTGGGATAGAAGCAACTGAGGTTATTATGACCTAAATTTCAGTTTGCTCTCTCCCATGGGAGTAGGCTGGCACTGGGAACAAAATGGGAGATTCTCCTTCTGTCAGAATCTTCAAGACATCAGCATCCAGAATCTCCAGGATGAGAGTATCTGTATGTACCCTGAACTATCCTATGTTTCTCTGACATACACACTTAAGTGGATGAGTATCACACATTTTTTTCAAATAGACCCTAAACTTTTGCAAAGTTAAAGTTGAATGCTAATTTCAGCCAGCCTGTTGAACAGGATGAACTCCAAAATTGAGATGATGGCAACAGTCGCCATGTTTCACTGTTAACAGGAACAGTTTGTTTGATGTGTCTAACTTGCTATTCTATCCAAATCAACTTCAGCAAGGCAGGATTATTCAGGTCCTAAATATTAGGTTCAAGGAGAGCAATAAAAGAGCATGACACATAGCATCTGGCTCCTGATGGTCAGAGAACGAGGTCTCTGAATGACAAGAACTATATCTAGGTGTTGATAAACACCCTTTTAACACTTTCCCCCAAGATAAATGAAGCAGAAGTACTAACCAAGCCCTTTCTAAGTTCTGCTAACGGAAATGAATCCCTTCCATATTCACACACAATAAAGTAAGTACACTCAATCCCTTCTCCACATATAAATACATATAAATTAGAAATTTGGCTTTGTTTCTGCAGTTCCATTAACCTTTGTGAGTGTATTTTCCTTCACCAATTAATTCAAGAATGTAGTGGTTTGACCCTGACTGGCAGCTAAGCCCTACACAGCCACTCACTAACTCCCCCTACTCCCAGCAGGATGGGGGGAGAGAATACAAAGAGCAAAAGATCCCCAAAATTATGGGTCAAGATAAAAATAGTTTAATAAGTGAAGGAAAGAGGAAGAGGAAAGAAAGGAGAAAACCAAACAAAACAAGTGATACAAAGGCAATCACCACTTCCCACAGTAGACCAATGCCCAGCCAGTCCCTGAGCAATGGCCACCTAACCAAAACCCTGCTCCCTTCTGGTTTTTATAGCTGAAGGTTACTCTATATGGCATGTAATATCCCTTTGATCATTTTGTGTCAGTTTTCCTGGTTATGTCCCCTCCCCACTTCTTGTGCCCCCCTAGCCTACTTGCTGGTGGGGCAGCGTGAGAAGCAAAGAAGGCCTTGACTCTGTGTAAGCACTGCTCAGCAACAGCTAAAACATGGGTGTGTTATCAATACTGTTTTGATCACATATCCAAAACATTGCACTGAAACAGGCTGCTATGAAGAAAATTAACTCCATCCCAGCCAGACACAGCACAAAGAAGGAAAAGTAGATGTGGCCTTCTTTGTACAACTGGCAGAAGCCTCATGTTCACAAGTCCTGGTCCTCATGGGTGATGATCCCAGTATCCGCTGGAAGGCCAACACAGCAGGCTGTAAGCAAAGCAGGGTGTTTGTGGAGCACATTGTTGACAACTTCCTGACGCAAGGGATTAAGGAGCTCACAAAGGGAGACACTCTGCTGTAACTGATTCTTACAAACAAACAATTGGTCAGGAAAGTGAAGATTGGAGACACCCTGGCTAAAGTGACTGTGGAACAGTGGAGTTCAGGATCCTGAGAAAGGGAAACAAGGCAAATAGCAGAATCACAACCCTGGACTTCAGGAGACTTTGCCCTGTTTAGGGACCTGCTTGGAAGAATCCCAGGGGAGAGGGTCCTGGAGAGAAGAGGGGTCCAGGAGAGGCAGTTGATTTTCAAGGACCACTTTCTCTAAGCTCAGGAACAGTCCATCCCAATGAGCAGGAAAGCAAGTATCTGTTCATCATCTTCATTAATGATCTGGATGAAGGGACAGAGTGCACCCTTAGCAGGTCTGCAGATGATACAAAGCTAGGATGAGCGTCTGATAGATCAAATGATTGTGCTGCCCTTCAGAAGAACCTCAACAGGCTTTAGGAATGGGCCAAGAAGGAACCTCAGGAAATTTAACAATTGCAGGTGTGAAGTCCTGCCCCTGAGAAAGTATAAATCCATGCACTAGTACAAATTGAGAGTTGACTGGCTGGAAAGCAGCTTTGAGAAAAGGACCTGGGGTTATAGTGGACAGCAAGTTGAACATGAGCCAGCAATGGGCCTTTGAAACAAAGAAGAGCAACTGCCCATCTTCCTTGGCTGCACTAGAAGGAGTGCCAGCAGGTTGAGGAAGGCGATTCTTCCTCCCTGCTCAGCCCTGATGAGACACATTTGGAGTACTGTGTCCAGTTCTGGGCTCCCCAGTGCAAGGGAGACATGGACATGCTGGAGCAAGTCCAGCAAAGGACAACAAAGATGATAAAAAGATTGAAGCATGTGTCATATGTGGAGAGGTTGAGAGAACTGGGACTGTTCACCCTGGAGAAGAGAAGAATAGGAAAGGACTGAATCAATGTGCGTAAATGCCTGCTGGGGTGCAGTAAAGAAGACAAAGTCAGACTCTTAGAGTTATCTAGTGACAGGACAAGAGGCAATAGACACAAATCGGTCTACAGGAAATTCTGTTTAAATGCAAAAGAAAAAAAAATCACAATGGGGTTAGTCAAAACCTGGAACAAGTTGCTTAGAGACGTGGTGGAATCTCCATCCTCAGAGCAAGTCAAAACCTGTCTGGACATGGAGTGTGTCCAGCAACCTGAGCAACCTGCGCTACCTAACCCTTCTCTGACCAGGGCAGTTGGACTAGATGATCTCCAGAGGTTCCTTCTGACCTCAGTAATTTTATGACTCCAATTAGTTCACCACAGACTCAGGTATGTACAGTGGAAGGCTATTCTTAAGCCTAACAACCACCTTTCCTTGAAATAAATTATAATTTTCTTGCATTTGCTGTCTTCCTACACCTTCTTCAGACTTCTGCTTCTTCAGACTTGAGCCCTTCAGGCAACTTTCAGTCTTTAGCAATCTGTCCTGAGAAGATGACCCATACTTCTCCCCAGGGAATGGAAAAGTGTGCAAAGGGTCCCATGAATACCTACAGAGAAAAGGAAGTATACTACTTAAAATACAAATATTTCTTTTTACAAAACACATGCAAAAATACAGGCCAGTATTGCTTCCCTCTCCCTAAAAGACTTACTCTAAAGGATAAAAACAGACTGAGACAAAGTGAGTGGGATTTATCCATAGACACTAACAGCCAAATTTAGGCAGGTTTAGGATATCTGCCAAAGTAAGGGTCCACATGTTGATTCAGGTGCCCAAAATTCTAGAAGCCAGCACGGCTCAGGTAAGTATGTGAATGTATGCTGAGATGCATCAGAACAACACATTTCATTGTGAGCCTTTGTGTGGCCCACTTAGGGATTCTTTAAAGTTAAATAAGCATTTTTTGCCACTGGCTACTGGCTGTGATCCAAGAACATAAAAGTTCTTAGAGCCCTAGTCCTGTCTCTGGGCCTTTCAGTCATTATCACATTTTTATAGATGTTAACAACAGGCCAACAAACTAACCAGATAGCTGAATAATAAGTAGGATGCTCTGCAGCCTGCAGGAACAACGTTTTTACAAAATGCGTACAGACACATTCACAGATACAATGTGTGAGGTGTATTCCTGGGGGTGTTGTATGAAAGAAGGGAAGTGTCCTGTGATGCCTTATACTGTTGGAAGTGAAATAGTTTGGAAGATTGAGTAGGAAGTGTGAAACTAGTTACTTCACTGTCCATATTGTTTGTAGGGAGCAAACAATCTTCATAACTGCTTTTTGATTTTCTACTGAAGGAAGCTTTCTGTTTTACCAAAAATGAATGCACAAGAACAAACAAGCACAAGCCCAGTGCAAAGGGCCTAGGGACCAGAGCTCTAGGGGGAAACACAGAGTGACCAAATTGACAGTATAAACATGCCTAAAACCTGTTGTCAGTCATTTCATTACTCTCTTGTAATGAATAAAGTCCATTGAAAAGAATACATGACTGCAGTAGTAGCTTTTGTATCTCTCCTTTTACTATCCAATGACTGAACATACCAGAAAGCAAAGACATAATTACAAAGAAAAAATACATTGCACAGATATCACGGCAACAACTAAAGGAAACTACAGAATAGGCCCCTCAGGGCAATTTTCACTTACACAGATGAGCAAACAAGGGAATAGGGATGAGGGAAAAACTACACAAATATACATGAAAGAAAACCTACTTGCTACCTGTTTAGGAGATGGATAATTTCTGTTAGTTCCTTTTCTTGTAAAACATTGGTTTACTTTTACTTTGTGCGCAAGCATTTTCAAGCTAAGTGTAACTGTTACTTAAGTCCTCCTGGCTCCCATCAAACCTCCCCTGACTGTGAGGAGGAAAAGGGCTGTTGTGGAGGCACCCACACACCACACCATATTCGAATGGTCCACGTAGCAGCAGCTGTCAAGTGTGCAAGTGTAACCAGGGGTGTGTGTACGCATGGGACACACAAAACTCTCTGAGAGGGTTTGTGCTTAAAATGATCATGTTAGAGAGGAAGATGACTTTCAGCAGGATTAGACAGCAACCAGGAAATGACAGACATTTCTGAAGAGGTCAGCCTTAAAAGAAGTATGAAGGAAACATGGACATTTGTGACATAGGGAGAGACAGTGGAGAGGAAGCAGCAGCTGTTACACGGGGTTTGTCCCTGCCAGCAGTGTCCCCAGGGTACCCCGACCTCTGCCCAGGACAGGGAGTGCAGCCCCCCCGTGGGGTGCTGGGAGCAGCCTGCACCCAGCAGTGGTCTGGCAGTACAGGGGCAGCATGCAGGGAGCCCATGCCAGGGTGCGGGGAAACCTCCCAAGATGCCTCCTCACCACCAGGTGCATCAGGAGTGGCAGAGGGGCAGGCAAAAGTGGGGAAGGGGTGATGGCAATGCCTACATCCAGGGGGTGTTATGTGTGTGTGTGCGCGAGGGCTAGACCTTCATAGGATTAGCTCTACAAGGGTGTTTATAAATTTGTAGGTGTTTATTAGCATCTCCTAATTTATCTATAATTGTGATATATCTGTTGTAGTAAGGATGTTGATTCTGAATATATAGTTCATGGATTTCCAGTGAGTTACATGTCATTAATAAATCAGTAAACTGCTTAAATCCTCATTTCATTTAAACCATGAGTTGAGCAGTTTTCCCTTGTGACAGGATAGTAAAAATAATTATCCACAGTATCAAAAGGATACGCATTTTTAAATGCCCTCTCATAAAAAGACCAACTTGCTGGTGTCACTTGCAAACTGCATCAATGAAACGTGTGATAACACACTTTGCTTTTAAAGCCTCTGAATGAAGATTTATAGCCTTATTGTCTTCAAATCCTTAACTCAGAATTCACCAAAACACTTAGAGCCATTTACTTTTTTATCAGGTTTCCTTGTAGTTTTTGGAGCTTGGTGAGGATCTAGAAATTATAAGTTCTCAGAAATAATCTCTACCCAGTTTAACACTGCTTTAAAAAAAAAAAAAAAAAAGACTTTGGTTTTAGCTCCCTAGCTTTCCACCTTTCATCCCAGAATATGGAACTACAGTAGAAGGTACACATCTACCTTCCACCTGTTCCCTTGTTTTCCGTGTCCTCTCCTAAGCGAATCACTGCAGATGGATGTGATCCACTCCTTTTGATCATACTTTGTATAGAACAATATGTGCGTTACAGCAAATGATATGCACCTCAAACACAGTTGCAGGCTCAAAGGTTGTTTTGCATCTTGAGCTCTGTGAGCTCTGCAACACTTCTGAATGACACCAAAAAAATCATTGTTTGCTGGAAAGGAAAGTATTCAAAAAAGGCAATCAAAGTGGAGATGACATTCAGAAGAACAAGATTTGGGAAAACAGTATGTGGCTCCTGAAATTCTGGGGCTGTTAAAAAATACACTTTTTCCCTATACACAATCTTTGTATCGTGGTTGCCCATATTCCAGTATACTGAGTTCTTTTTACAGTGTGATTGGGTAAATGACAGTACAATAAGTGATTTACAGCATGACATGGTCTTTGTGTAATGCAAATTGGTACTTAAATTATTGTATCTATGTTTGTATCTGGTGCAGTGACTTTTAGGCATGTCACGGTTACTATCCTAATGCAGTATTTCTTCTGTATTCTCATGCTATATAACACTTCAAATTACATGGGAAAAAAATAGCAAGGTCTGATATCAAGAGACAAAAATATCCCTACATTGAGGCCCCAGATATGCCTTTCAGAATCCGTTCTTACTTTTTTTTCTGGCAGTCCATACCACCATTGTTTGTAGATGGAATTCATATTAAATATCTTTAAGAACACTGGAAAAAACATGTACTATCTCTCCCACTGAGCCAGTTTGATGTTTGCCAAACCTTTCATTTTTAAGGTGTAGGTTATCTCATCTATTTTTTGAATTGCCCTCTGGAGGTGCTAGTCATTTTATTTTGATTGAAATGGAGCTTTGACTAATAAACTCCTGCCTTGGTTGCCACTCTTAAGTAGCTAAAGTGAGATGGAATCTAGGCTAAGGATTTGAGTAATATAAATCTATTAATGTGTAATCTATACACTGGACAAATGAATAATTCAATTAATTTTTTGCTTTCATGTTTTAATTCCACCTTAAGTACTTTTATTTAATGCTTTCATTACAAATTATTTACATATTTAAACAATAGATCATAAAAAAAAAAATTTGTCATCAGAATTTGTTTTCAAATGCAAAACATTGTCACTCTTCCTAGCATTTATAATAACCTACATTCTTCTTAGCCACTTAGCATGGCTGTTTGTAGCTTTAAATCCTGAGACTTGGCAATCTGTGTCACTAAAGTGTACCACTGAAGTGGTAGGATAATAATGAAGTAAGACACATTATACTTTTATGTCATTACCTTCAGATGATACAGTCAGACAATTAGGGGGAAGATTTCTAAGCCAACTGGACTCTCAGCTTCTTGCTGTTTTTCTAGGAATGTCATTCATGAGACTAGTAATAATAATGATAAATATCTACTATTTCCCCATATGAAGGCTGTATGGAAAATGCACATCAGGGGATTACGGATGACTTTTGCACCATTAATGATACATCAGTTTGTTCATTTCCACAGTACTTAATTTGTGCCACATGTAAAATGACAATCACCCTCCTCAAACTCTTGACTAATTTAATATCCTGGTCTGGTTCATATTTTTATATTGCATCTGATCCAGAATGATAAGACATTTATCTACTGCTGTCATTTAGTTACTCTGACCCTGTATTTCTTTTGAGTTTGGGGTGGCTTTTTTTGTTTGGTTGGGTGTTTTTCTTACCTCTATAAATGCCATCCATAAAGTGTTTTCAAATGTTAAAGACCAGAGCAGCCAAGACCTTGCATTACATAGATAAATACAAACTAAATCCAACTTGGTACTGAGTCAGAGTATTGTAATATGTTCTTTACACCCAGACTTCATCATACGCAAAACTCGACAGCTGGTAGGGATATATTCATGGTCATTCATTTGCACAGCTTCCCTTGAACTGCTGAGTCATCAGCTGATTACTAGTAACATCCCTCAGGGATCAATACTGGGGCTGGGACTGTTTAATGGCTTTGTTAGAGACCTGGATGGTGAGACAGAATGGACCCTCAGCCACTTTTCAGATGATACCAATGCTGGGGAGAGCACTCAGTATGCTGGAGGGGTAGGCCTGCTATTCAGAGGGAGCTGGACAGGTTGTAGAAATGGTATGACAGGAACCTTGTGAAATTCTTCAAGGACAAAGGCAAATACTTAAACCAAGGTCAGAGTAGCCCCCTGCAACAGCACTGGCTGGGAGCTAATTGGCTAGAAATCAGCTTTGAGGAACAGCACCTGGGGTCTTGGTTGACAGAAAGTTGAATATGAGCCAGTAATTTGCCCTTAAAGCAAAGGAGGACAATGGCATTCTGGGTTGTAAGAGAAAGAGGGTAGCAGGTCAAGGGAGTTGATCATTCCCGTCGTCTAGAGCGAATGCATCTAGAGTGCTGTGTCCAGTTTTGATCTTCTCAATACAAGACAAGGACATACTGGAGTGAGTCCAGTGGAGGGCCACTGAGATGATCCAAGAGCTGGAGCACATGAAATACAAGGAGAGGCTGAGACAACTAGGTTTGTTCAGCCTGAAGAAAAGAAGGCTCCAGCGAGACCTTTTTCCTGTCCACAACGAATTAGTGTTTGGGGGAGGTATAGAGGAAAAGAGACACAGACTCCTCCAGAGATGCACAGTGGAAGGACAAGAGGCAAATGACTGAAGTTGGAACACGGGAGATTTTGACTCTCTAAGGAAACAGTTTTTCTGCATGTGGGTAGTCAAACGCTGGTACAGGTTTTCCAGAGAGGCTGTGGAGGATCCATCCTTGTAGATATTCAAAATTCAACTATTCAGGGCCCAGAGCAATCTTAGTGGCTGATGCTGTTTTGAGCAGGAGGTTGGACTAAGGACCTAAAGAGGTCCCTTCCAACCTGGATTATCCTATGATTCTGTGATTAGCATTAATGTAAATTCTGCTTACCTGAATGTGTGCCATGCCCTACTCACACATAGCTTCCACAATGCTTTGACAAGTTGGTATATAGGTTATATGATTACCTCATTAGAAAACAAGTAAAGAAATGAGCAACAGGGCAACAGTATTTTGGTTGCATTTTCAGACTGAAACTGAAGACCTTCTTTGCACTATTGGGTTTATTTTTTGCTCTCAGGTTCATGATCACACACTTGAGCTGTGTCATTTCCATGGGAATCTCTGTGGTCAGGATTTTGTGCCCACTTAACTAGTATCTTCTCTACACAGAGAGAAGATGAAGGTGAACTGGTTAGTCAACAAGCTTTTTTTTCCCCCTCTTTTGTTTTTTAAAATATGGTATTTCAAAACACTTTCCTGACAGAGTTTTCCAAGGGGATATAATCTCCATTTCAAAAATAATTCAGTTAATAGTCAGACTGGTATTGAAATAAGTATTATAAGTTTGGAGTGAAAAAATCTAGCAAAGAAGGAGAAAAATCAGGGTGGTCTGGAATTTGTAACATCTTTTGTAAACATCTTTTTTTCAAGTGCAAATATTATTTCACTTGGGATGTACCCTTGTGGTATTTAAGCACTTTTTTCCTTAATGAATAAAATAATTCTTTGTGTTTCAAAACTGTTTCTCAACTCCTCTGAATCTTAATCAGACATATTCACCAGACATAAAAAGTAAAATGAGTTTTAGCCAGGACTTGTTGACATTATGCTTTTGTGTTGTTTGGTTGGGGTTTTTTTCCCTATCTTTCAGAAATAAGCCAGTTTTGTACTGAAAAGAAAATTTCAAGGCCTTAGGATTTAATAAGCAACTTTCTTCATTGTCTCAAAATATAAAAATATAGAAGCTCCTTGTTGCCTTTAGCCAAAGGCAATTCATTGTTTAATGGTTCAAATTTTTGTTCCTCAACCATTTTGAAGCCATTTCTGATTTTTTTTACAGGAATATTGTTTGTATTTTATTTCCCATTTTCTCTGGAAAACTCCTAAATGTCTCTGAAAACTACTTTCATAAACCATTACCACTATTGTGTATGCCTAAAATATATAATCACATTGGTTTTGTAGCTCAAAATATTCTAGATACACTTGTCTAATGACTTCATAAAGTCCTTATGTTTGACTTCATAAAGTCATTATGTACAGTACTCATTCTAGCAGATATTATGTGGGAGCATATACAATTTGAGTGGCTCTTAATTTCATTATAAAGTAGTGTAAAAATAATAAAGACTGGCCATACAGCTTCATATCAAGAATCTATCTCTGCTGTACCTGACTCCAATACGGGCAGCAGTGAGAGGGTGACCATTCCCACCCACTTCCTTCAGTTTTGCCAGCAGAAACCACTCACTGTCAGACAAGCAGGCTCTTTCATTCCTTGCAGCTCTACTTCTATTTTCTCCTGGTAAGTGCCTGTGAAAGGGGCAGGACCAGCAATGCTGGACTGTGTCAGCTTTCCTGGTCTGCTGAAACCTGCACCATCACTGCTGACATTTTTGCCAAAACTACCACCTGAGCTCTCTGGACTGTAACTCTTCACTTTCTAATGCCATAGAAGCCAAGCTAAAGGCACTCTAGATTGCAAAAGAGTCGGCTCCTGTGGGGTCCAGACTCTCCTTTACACCTCATCACCTGCCCCACAAAGGAGACTACCTGCAGACTAGGATGCATGGCAATCAGTGCCTCCTCACCGTCCCTTCACCACCCTCTACAAACAATATGCTGACACTGATATGGGCGGTGAGGCCATAGCTAGGTGACCTCCTACTCTTAGCCTGTGTCTCATTCTTTCACATTCCAGTGATACCAGGGAGTCTGATCTCCCCCTTCCTCCAATCCATTGCTGCTTTGCAAGACCGAACCCTCCACCATCTTTGTATTCACACTTCCTCCATCTGAGACCATGAAAACTTGTCGGCTTCTCTGGACCCTGAGCAAGTTGGCTATCTGCATCACCAGGAGGAGAAAGCTTGATGGAGTGGATCCTGAGCACTCTGGGGACAATTTCAGACAAAACCAGATTTCAGTGGGGTGTGTCTTCAGACACAGAACAAATCAGACCTGTTTTATTCAGTGGTAGGTAGATTTAGGTATTTCACATCAGATGTATTCAGCCTTTTTCATAAATACGTTGCTTATTTAATGAAGAACACTTCCTTTTCTTCAATATGAAAATCTAATTTAATCAGATTGATTTCTTACTACCCCAATTCTTGTATTAGAAGAAATAGTATACAACAATCCCTATTCATCTTTTCAAACCACAATTATTTTTCTGATCTCAATCTTATTTATATTTTCTAGATTTCAGAGTTACAGCTTACTTAGTTATACCTCACAAAGGCAGACACTTCATACTTCCTTTTAGAAAACTACCTAATAATTTTTCTATTTTAAACCTCTACTGAACACTGAGCTGATATTTTCTTAGAACTGTCTGTCAAAACTATCACAAACTTTTTCAGAATGAAAATGATCAATTTAGATCCCATAACTTTAGGTGCAAAAGGTGGATTTTTCCCCTATTTACTTAATTTTACACTTGCCTGTAGTGAATTCCATTGTCTTTGTCATTATGTGATCAATCTCACAAGATCTTTCTTCAGTTCCCCAAGGTGGTTTATTTTTACTGTCCTGAAAAACTCAACTCTCACTTTTCCAAGTTGTTTATGTGTATGTTGAAAACCACAGGTCTTATCACAGATCCTCATGGAACTCCACTGGTCACTTCCCCACACAATAAGAAATTTTTGTTTATTTCTATAATCTACTTCCTATCTTTTCATTCTCTGTGCAAGAAATTTCTTTCTCGTACCAAAGCCGCTTAGTTTCCTCTAAAGTCTTTGATAAGTGACACTGTTAAAAACCTTTTAGAACTCCAAGTACGCTATAGAGAACATATCACTTTAGCAAGTACGTAATCAGTTATGCTTGGTAGTACATAAAAGCAGCATGGAATCATCTAATGTACAACATTTTGTTGTAAGCCTTTCAGTCTGGGTTGACTAATCTTTTTTTTTTTTTTTCCTTTTTCTTTTTTTCTGGGACATCTCTTGGTTTGTAGTATCTCCCTCTAGCACCAATGCATTTTTTTTAAGACACATAGACTGTAATTCTGAGGGGCTTGTATTGGGTGTAGGTGGCAAGATTTTCGTAGCTGGGAAGCTGCAGGGTTGACCTCTGCAAGAGGCCAGGGGTTGCCCTGTGCCAGACACAGCAGCTGTGCAATGGACCCACCACAGGACACAGCTGAGCCCATCAGCAAAGCTGGTGATGCTTCTGTGTAAACATATTTAAGAAAGGACAAAATGACGCACAGCAGTGTGTGAGGAGTGAGGAAAAAAACCTGAAGTGTGAGAAACAATCCTGTGAACACCAAGGTCAGAGAAGAGGGAGGGGGAGGCAGTGCTCAAGCACACATTCTCCTTCAGCCTGTGGAAGTTTTGGAAGAGGCCAGGGTGGAGCAGGTATTTCCCTGCAGCCCATGGAGAGGACACATCTGAGCAGATATCCACACTGCAGCCTGTGGAGACCCCATGCTGGAGTGGGTTTTTGCTGAAGGACTGCAGCCCATGGGAAGGCCCCTCATCAGAGCAGGGGTGTGGTCTGAACAGTAATGGAGTCTCACATCACATTATAAACCAAACTTTATTGAGGCAGTAAGAAAGATGAGCAACAACGCGCCCACACAGCGACTCACCTGATCACCAATAGCAAACACAAGACTGTAAGTGATGTCATGGCTCCGGCAGACTGTCAGGGAAACCTGATGACTGGGTCATCTGACTGTAACAGCCAAATGTGCAAAGGCCTTCTGAATGCAGGTAGTAGTCGTGCCACCCCTTTGCTCCACCAATGGTAGTGTGATTTGAGAGAATCATACCTTACATGGCAGAAGTGTGCCCTACGCTTCATCTCAGATGATGTGGGAGGCATCCTGCCTGCGTGGTAATACTGGCCAAGGGGCAGGATGTCAAGGGGAAAAGTGTAACAAGGAAGGAGTGGCAGAGAGGAACTGTTATGGACTGGCGGTAACCCCCACTTCCTACTACCCCATGCCACTTGGGGTGGGTGGGCAAGGAGGAGATTGGAGATGGGAATGAAGGAGTGAAGTTGAACATGGGAAAAAGAAGGTGGGGGAAAGGTTTTTCAGTTTTTTCTCTTTATTTATCCTCATCCTACTCTATTTTTAATTAGCAAGAAATTAAATTAATTATCCCCCAGTCAAGTTTATTTTGCTCGTGATGGTAACTGGTAAGTGATCTTCCCATCTTTATCTCAAGCCACAAGCTTTTTTTCAACTTATTTTCTCCCCTGTCCTGTCGAGGAGAGGGAATGAGAGAGCAGCCAGGTGGGGGGTCTGGCAGATGGCCAAGGTCAACCCATCACAGGCCTTTAGCATTCTTTGACCATATTTTGTATTCAAAAAACATCTAAAATAATCTTCAGATGCTCTTTTAAGTGTTCAGCAATATAGCAACAGAAAACTCTATCTGTATGGACTGTAAGAGAATCCTGTCTCTTCCTTTATGCCACATTAAGTACAAACTTTCCAGTTTCTAGTATAAGTATTCTGCAAATTTGAAACCTGATTTCTTACATAGATCTAAAACATGTTAAGCCTTGGACATTTCCACTGTGAAAAAAATCTGGAGTTTATGTGGAAAACAATATGTAATAATGTAACTGCTGGAGAAATGGTATGACAGGAACCTCATGAAGTTGAACAAAGGGAAGGGCCAAGTCCTGCACGTGGGGAGGAACAACCCCATGCACTAGTACATTCTGGTGGCCATAATTTTTCCAAACCAGCTGGAAAGCAGCTTGTCAGAAAAGGAACTAGAGGTCCTGGTGGACACCAAGTTGAACATGAGCCAACAATGCCCTTGCCACCAAGAAGGCTAAGAGTATCCCGGATTGCATTAGGAGGACTGTTGCCAGCAGGTTGAGAGAGGAGATCCTTCCCCTCTACTCAGCACTGGTGAGGCTACATCTGGAGTACTATGTCCAGTTCTGGGCTCCCCAGCACAAGGGAGACATGGACATACTAGACAGTCCAAAAGAGGGTCACTAAGGTGACTAAGGGTCTGGAGCATCTCTCCTATGAGGAAAGGCTGAGAGATCTGGGACTGTTTGGTTAAAGACCTGAAGACTCCAGGAGATCTCACCAATCTATATATATAACCGAAAGGAGAGTGGCAAAGAAGATGGAGCCAGGCTCTTCCAGTAATGAGACCAGAGGCAGTGGGCACAAAATGAAGACAGAAGGTTCCATCTGAATGTAAGGAAACACTCTTTTACTGTGAGGGTGACCAAGGGCTGGCACAGGTAGCCCAGAGAGTCTCCCTGCTTAGAGATATTCAACAGTCATCTGGACATAGTCCTAGGCAGCCTGCTCTATTGGGCCCTGAGGGAGGGCTGCTCTTAAGCAGGAGGGATGGGACTGGGTGACCTCCAGAAGTCCCTTCCAACCTCAGCCATTCTGATTCTGTAATTAATGCTGCTTTCAAGAGACATCTAAATACAAGGCAAGACAGAAGCAATTACTTCTGACACACAAAGCTTAATTTTGAAATTTTATGGTCTTTGAAGTCATGATCTGAAACTGTAGACTTTTTACTCTGGTCTTGTCACCATTATTTTCTTATGCTAAGTGCAAAATGGAAAGAAGACAAAGACTTATTATCCTGCCTTCCAGATTTTATCACCTGAGAATTTTAGATAATTTATAATACAGATTCATACTACTGGTTAAGCTAATTGTCTAAGTGATCAAAGCCATAGGCTGCAGCTTTTGTGTGGAACAGATGCAAAGAGAGGGGAGTAACATACTGTACAAATTGCTCAATCTAGCTCCAGGTTCTGGAAGACAATGTAATTGGATAATACATGATTTGCTCCCAGTTTAGCCATTCTAAGCATCTCCAACATTATTCATCATCTTCTAGCCTTCAACCTGCAGTTGGACTGATGATTGTTGTAGGACCTGTCCAACTGATCTGATCTGATCTGATCTGATCTATTCTATTCTATTCTATTCTATTTTATAACTTTTCTTCCCTCTCAATCCCCAGGTTTTGCTTGAATTTCTTCTGGTTTGGTGATTCTGCAATTTAATAAAATCTGATTGTTGAAAAACACCCTGTGGAGTTCTGTTTTTAATGTTCTTAAGTGGTTTAATTTTGTTTTCAGAATAGTCAAATAATTTAGCATAGCAAGTAAAGCATTTATTCCTTAATATTTAAGAGCAGCTGTCTTCATGTTTTCTGTCATAGGTTTCACTCCCAAAAGGGAGGATATTCTCTACTTCCTTATTGGTGTTTTTTCCAAAGACTCAGAGAAAACAGCATTTTTTCTGATCTCAAGTAAATGCACCCAGCCTTCCTCTCCTCCTTCTCTCCTTTCCTCCTCTTCTCGGCTGTGGCCTTTCACTATTCATCCTGGAATTCCTCCACCTAGTACAAAGTACTTTGAAGTACAAAGTCACTAATTCATTATTCTTGCAATGGTGAACATGAAGAATATATTGCTGTGAAATATATTTATTTACTGGTTCTAGGAAGATAGGGAAGTTAGATCTATTTTTCTTTCTATTAGAAATATCATGCCCTAAGTCTGGTTGGTTTTGTCTCTGTGCTTGTTTTTATCTGGAAGAAATCTTTCTCATCTTTGAGGTCATGATTGAAAAAGCTGAGAATAAAATTAACAGCTTAATCAAGTTGTTCATCATCATAATCAAAAGAGATTTGTAGGCAAATGGCAGCAGAGCATTTAACACAAAACTAGAAAAGAAAAAGACAGGGATGGTTATTATTTTGTTTTGGGTTTTTTTTCAATATACTTTTGAAAAGCTGTTAGAACCTTAAAGCCAACTCAAACTCTTGCAAATGCAAACAAATATCTATGGACAGAACAGGACAGAGAATTACTTGCTGAGGATGCTCATCTCTCTTGATTGACCACAAAGGGAACTTTGGTCAACAAAATTCAAAACTTACCCAATTTAGTTTAGTGCCTGGAATTAGGTGGGATAAATGTGAAATGATGTGTTCATCATCTTATTTTCTCAGCAAATTTGTCCTTGTTTTAAATTGTTTTTTTTTCCCAGCTACCTTAAATGAAGGGCAACAATGATAATTATCTACTGTTTAAACCAAAGAAACCCCAAAGATCTTTAATGCAAAAGCACAATATTTCAACAAAGCTGAAAAGTTCATGATCTAGGATATATAATAGTTATTTCTTGTATATTATTCCTAGACAGAAGACAGAAGCAAAAGAAGGAAAAAAAAACAAACACAAAAAGCCAACACACAGAACACACACACAAGACTGAATTGCTCCATATTTCTCTATAAGAGATCAGTGGCAGAGAAGAGGGCAGACTTCTGTCCTCTGCAGCCACAATCAGCTTCCACAGTCACAAGACCATATTATTTGGCTCCTGCTCCTTTTATTTAATTTCTGATACCTACAACTATTCTACAGACAATAAGCGATTTAAAACTTAGTTGATCTTTCCTAAAAATCTGATTACACACATTTACTCATTGGATTACTGGTATGGGATAAAGATGCTATGGTAAAAATAATCATACAATCATACAATAATTCAGGTTGGAATGGACCTTTAAGATCATCAAGTCCAACCATAAACCTAACCCTGCTAAGTCCACCACTAAACCATGTCCCTGACTGCCTCATCCACACGTCTTTTAAATACCTCCAGGGATGGTGACTCAACCACCTCCCTGGGCAGCCTGTTCCAGTGTCTGACAACCCTTTCAGTGAAAAAGTTTTTCCTAATATCCAATCTAAACCTCCCCTGGTGTAACTTGCAGCCATTTCCTCTTGTCCTGTCACTTGTCACTTGGGAGAAGAGACCAGCACCCACCTCTCTATAGCCTCTTTTCATGTAGTTGTAGATAGCAATAAATAGCAATAAGATCTCCCCCTCAGCCTCCTCTTCTCCAGGCTAAACAACCTCAGCTCCCTCAGCTGCTCCTCGTAAGACTTGTGCTCCAATATAATAATATAACTAAAGGATGTATCATAACAGCATTTGTACAAAGGAGCTGAAATAATATTATTGAGAAGATCAAATCTGGGCATTTTCTACCTTTTGATTCTGCAACCATAACACATTTTTAATATAAATTCAGACTGTAATTATTAAATGTTTAATTTGAACTATGCAAGCATTTATTGCACTAATATAATATATTAATGTCCTCTCTTGTATGTTTTATTAAATTACTGAAGAGGAAAATAACCATAAATTTTAATTATTCTTATTATTAGAGCATTATTAATAGAAGAAAATGTTTTGCTTTGAGTTTAAGATACATTGCAAAGTCTGAAGTTTAATCTTTGCATATCAGTACAGTAAGAAGCTTCCAAAAAATACCCATTTGAAATTGATCATATGAAGTTCTAGTTTTGCTGTCTTTCACTTTGCAAATCGAAACACTATACGATTAGTTCAGTGTAACATTATAAAGTGGTAGGGGAGGCCATGTGGTGTTGTAAATTATTTCTCATATTTTACTAATTTCTACTTCTTTGTTTTGTTTTGTTTGTAATTTTTACACTATGAGACAAGCACGAGTTTCTTAATCTCCCTTGTTGCCCACTGAAGTGGGGAAGGGGCCAAGCCAAGGCCAGGCCGGGATGTCAGCCCATGTGTGGGGGTCAGGTTCAGACTGGGTGAGGGGAAACAGGGTCAGACACAGCCCCAGGACAGCAAGGCCATGGAGATGGGGATGGGATGGGACCAGGCTGCGACGTCAGACTGTGAGTCAGACCCTGCTCTGGACAGACCCCTCCATGGCTGGGCAGGGCAGGGCTGTGGTGGAACTGGAGATCAGCACTGCTGCCATGTCGCTGGTGTAGGAACTGGCAGCCCTGGGCTGGACTGAAAAGGGGTCCTGGGCCCATGGACATTTTCAGCTGTAAAAAGCCACTGAGAAAAGTAAAAAATGAAAACGCAGTTATTGATTTGTATTTAACAGATCCTTTCTTTGCTGCCTTGGTGCCTTAGCACGGGATGTGAGTCTCTTAGCCAAGCCATATCCCCCTGTAATTGATATTGATCTCACCACGGGGCTAGTCCCAGAACTTGTAACCCTCCTGTTTTTATTTTCTGATAGAACAAGTGGGTACACCCAGGGCAGCTTCTCGTGAGTAAAGCTTTTCTTTAGTTTTGTTTCTCCCTAGGCTTGCAACCAGTTTGTTTCTTGACTTGTTTGGTTTGATCTATTTCTGTTTATTGATTCTTCACAAGTGCATGCTTTCTTGCTCCCCAGAATTGGGCCAGAAGAACATTCATGCTGAGGCAGGAGAATGAGGTGCTTCCTCTTTGTCCTTGTTAGTGCTTTTCAATTTATATGACAACTTTATTCCTTAATTTGCATGTCTTTTCCTGGCAGGCTGTTACTGCTAATTGTCTTCTTGTAACATTGATAGACTTCAGTAATCATATATCATGGTTTGTACACAGAAATCACTAGATTAATAGCTTGTATTTCAGACTGTATAAGGTCCATGACCATGAGTTAATAGCATAGGTGCTAGCTTTGAAATTCACTGTCTAGTAATGAGTTCTCAGGGTTATGTCAATGTATACTACAATGCACAAAATAATATATCTGTAAAATACAAGAAAATGAAAAGAAAAAATAATGGTAGGTGTCTGCTTCTACTGAATAAATGCAATGTGTTATCATTGATTAAAATGGAAAAGTCTAATAACAAAGACTTCCAAGATTCAAAGAATTTCTTTACAAGCAAGTTCCCTGAATTAGATAACTAAAGTATAAAGTATAAGAAGAATAATATGGAAAATGGGGGGGGGGGGGGGGGGGGGAGAGAGAGGAGAGAGGAGTTAAAAAAGGGAAAAAAAGAGAAAAAGAGAGAAAAGGAGAAAAAAAAGAGAGAAAAGGAGAGAAAAGAGAAAAAATAGTACCTGTCTTCATTTGAGCCTGGGTCAAAAATTGTAAAACATTCAGGATTTAATTCATACTGGTGAACCCCTTCAGGATGAGGAAGCCTTGCACTAGCGGTGCTTCTAGGAGTGGGAGCTGCAAAATGCAGAAGAGTGTGTGCTCTGAGACTCCTTCAGGAGAAGCACTCAAGAGCTTTCCTAAATGGAGGGGAAGGGATTAACTCATGTTTACATGATCAGCTGATCCACCCAACTGATAAAGAGACAGCTGATCCATTTGTCTAAAGCAATGGTCTTATGGCCACCCTTTGGTGCCCTTTGTCTAGAGATAAGTTCATATTTCTTTACAGCGACTGTGATCACTCCCAATATTCTATCCTGAGCTTCATAAGTGTATCACCTGTGCTCATCTCCTCTGAGCCTTCTTCCACTGCAGCGTTTTTTGATCAGTCACATACGTATATATCTGTGTGTGTGAATAGCTTTATTACTTTCTTGGGAACAATGTTGACACTGCTGTTTTGCAACTATGATACTTAGACTTGATGTACATATGAAGAACTTTTATCTCAGTATTCATACTTCATAGTTTCCCATTCATACAATTTTTACATGTACACATAAAGTAAACATAATTTTGACAGGATTTTGAGAATATGAATATCAGAGAATTATAGAATTAATTGGTGCTATTGAAGAATGTAAATGCTATAGTGTAAGACTAACATAATGAATTGGGCATTACTGTTATTCAGAAGAGGAAAAAAATGTTGACTTTCTTTTAACTGGCTATAGGAAGTTTCTCATTCATTTATGTGGCAGACCAATGAATCTAAAATAGAAACTATACTGTTTTAATTATGTCAGGCATTAAAGTCTATGAACTGGATAAATTAATAAGATTGGAAGGTATTCTGCTCTTCATCACCCTTTACATAAGCCTTTCCTTCCCTCTCTCTAAACTATATGAAGTGACAAAAAAGATGTCTAAAGTTTAATTAGATTCTTAATATGAGTTCCTGATGTAGGTATCTTATGTTATGCACCACAAATACCTTACTAAGTTTTATGTTATTTGAAAGGTGCTGTCATTAGCTTCTCAACACAAAACCAAATACACCTTTTTTCTGTGTCTTGTAGTCAAAATTTTCTTCGGTTTTGTACATTTGCCTCCATAAAAGCTATCACATTTAGTGCTGTAAGCCAAAGGGTTTTTCCATTGTACTCCTGAAAAGATATTAAATAGAAAAATAATTCCCTTTCATAGAATCAAGGAACATACATATTTTACTGCACTTTTGTAGTTATCTATGGGTTATCAATTTATTTAAATAAGACATAAATAGAGCAGTCCTCTGAACAGTGATGATAAGTCTTGCTGGATAGTAGCAGGCGAAGAAAATGAATTAAGAAGGTACGATGGGTTGAGCTTGGGTGGCCACCAGGTGCCCACCAAGCTGCTCTATCACTCTCTTTCCTCAACAGGACCGGGGAGAAAATATGATTAAAAAGCTCATGGGTCGAGATAAGGACAGGGACATCACTCACCAATTACCGTCACAGGCTTGACTTGGGGAAATTAATTTAATTTATTTCTAATTAATAACAGAGTAGGCTAGGGAGAAATAAAAACAAAACTAAAACCACCTTCCCGGCACCCCTCCCTTCTTCCCAGGCTCGACCCCTGACTCTTCTACCTCCTCCCCACCCTGAGTGGCACAGGGTAAAGGGGAATGGGGGTTGCCATCAGTCCATAATGCTTTGTCTTTGCTGCTCCTTCCTCCTCATGCTGTTCCCCTCCTCAAGTGTCGAGCTGCTCCCATGGGATACAGTCCTTCACAAACTGCTGCTATATCCGTCCTTCCCATAGGCTGCAGTTCTTCAAGAACTGCTCCAGCATGGGTCCTCTCCATGGGTACAGTCCTTCAGGAACAGACTGCTCCAGCATGGGTCCTCCACAGGTCACAGTTCTTGCCAGAAAACCTGATCCTGCATGGGCTTCTCTCCACAGGCCATGGCCTCTGCCAGGAGCCTGCTCCTGTGTGACCTTTTCCTGGGCTGCAGCTTCCTTCAGGGCATATCCACCTGCTCCAGTGTGGGGTCCTTCACGGGCTGCAGTGTGGATATCTTTATCAGCGTAGTCCTCCATGGGCTGCATGGGAAACTCTGCTCTGGCACCTGGAGCACCTCCTCCCCCTCCTTCTTCACTGACCTTGGTGTCTGCATATATGTTCTCTCACATTTTCTCACTCCTCTCTCACAGCTGCTGTGCAGTGTTTTTTTACCCTTTCTGAAATGTTATCACAGAGGCACTACTGACATCACTGCTGGGCTCAGTATTGGCCAGTGGCAGGTTCATCTTGGAGCCTCTGGAACTGGCTCTGTCCAACACAGGGGCAGCTTCTGGTGTCTTCTCATAGCAGCCACCCCTGCAGCCCCTCTGCTACCAAAACCTTGCCATGTAAACCCAATACAGAGGGTAAGTTGAAGGTAAAGGCTTAGAAACAGTAGTAACAACATAAAGAATTAATTATCGTTATCATAAAGAATTTTTAGAATTTAATGACTTCATTGAGGGTGGGGATTTTTGTTGTTTTGTTTGTTTTGTTTTGTTGTGATTTGGGGGTTTGGGGTTTTTTTTGTATAGGATTTTATTTCTGACAATGCAGTATTTTGTATGATAATGTGAATGGCTAATTCTGTAGGTGTCCCTGCTTAGGCATTTCAAATATTTGTATTTGTTGCCTAAACAAACATAGACCATTAAGAAAGTTAAGACATCTTTTAACTGCTCAAAAACTACATGAGAGGAAAATGTGTCTACTAAGTCAAAATTCTGTGAGCCTAAGTTCAAATTGTACCATATATCAACTTACACCAGTTAAAACATACCCTGACTGAGGTCTTGTAATGTTACTCATTTCTTATATCTACCGGAACATTGAAAAGCTCTGTTAAAATTCCTTACTCTAGAGAATAGATTGAAATGCACACTTTTTCATATAAAGTAGTAAAACGTCCTATTGCATTAAAGTTTAATTTTAGTGGAAGTAAAAGATTATGGTATTTCAGTATCTGTATTCATTCACTGCATTTTCAAATGAAGAGTTATTTAAAATAGTTAGGATATTTTAGTGCTAAATTATGTATTTTCTTGGTAGTTTTGAGAACAAATGAAGAGCTAATGAAAGGCTAAAAGCTTTTCACATCAGCTAAAGAATAGCTATAAATTTTATAAAATACTGTTATGACCATCTAATACCAGTAGTTCCTGATGCTAAGGGGCTGTTTGGACACCTAGAGATTAAAAGATGTGTATATACTTTGAATTTTATTGAGATTTATCAGCCCAACTGCTTAAAAACATGGTATCTTGTCTAAATTATGCACTGTCTGTTTATAGACATAAAATACTTTATTGGACCAACAAATATGGTTTGAAATAATAGATGAACTTTTAGTTACTTGAAAAAGTTACCATGTTTTTGCAGGTTGTCAGGCACAGACAGTTCAGGATAGATATCTAAGGGCAATTAAATTGTCCTGTAGGTATGTTGGAAGATTAGTTTTGAAAAAATTGTTTTCACTGTTCATGAACTCAGAATTTCTGAGCAGAAATTTTTGTAGAGAACATCTGTTCGCTTTTCTGCTGCTTTTGTGCAGCATATTCCACAGTCTGGTGCGGGAAACCTCTCTCACTGTTGTTGCTTTGTCAGAAGAATCTAGATTTATGTGTGAACTTGACATGGTATTATTTATGTTAGAGTACCACAAGGCATACCGTAATTTTTTAACTCATTGGAAAATTCTGAGCATTCAGACTCATCAAAGTTTTACTAATATTAGTAAATTAAATCAACTATTTCATTAAGTGTTTATTGCCATAACTGCATATATAGATGATGGCTTTATGATTTTGATCATTGTAATAATCCCAGTGCAACATGCTTGGGGAAATTACTAAGACTTTACTGACACAGAAATTACCTGTGTTTTGGTCATTCACCAACTTCTGTTTTTTGCTGCAATAAACACATATGCCATCCTCACTTTACACATCTGCTTTAGGTTAAACAGGAGGACTTTCTGCAGCTGCACTAGTGAGCTAGCCAATAATGTCATGTTTCTTCTATCATCTTCTTCAATGTCGTGTTTCACAGAATCACAGAATCACAGAATCACTAAGGTTGGAAAAGACCTGTAAGATCATCAAGTCCAACCAAAAAAAAAAAAAACCAAAAAAAAACCCACCCAAAAAAAAAAAAAAACAAACACACCCCACACAACAACAAACCACAACACACCAAAACCAACCCACTCAACACCACACAGCTCCATGCCCATCAAGCTACATGCAACAATGCGACATCCACACGCTTCTTGAATACCTCCAGGGAGAGTGACTCTACCACCTCCCTGGGCAGCCTATTCCAATGTTTCACTACTATCTCAGTAAAGAACTTTTTCCTAATATCTAGCCTGAACCTCCCCTGGCGCAACTTGAGGCCATTTCCTCTAGTCCTGTCACTAGTCACTTGGAAGAAGAGACCAGCACCCACCTCTCTGCAACCCCCTTTCAGGTAGTTGTAGAGAGTAATAAGGTCTCCCCTCAGCCTCCTCTTCTCCAGACTGAACAACCCCAGCTCCCTCAGCTGCTCCTCATAAGACTTGTGTTCCAGACCCCTCACCAGCTTTGTCGCCCTTCTCTGGACACGCTCCAGCACCTCGATGTCTTTCTTGTAGTGAGGGGCCCAAAACTGAACACAGGATTCGAGGTGCGGCCTCACCAGAGCCGAGTACAGAGGCATGATCACCTCCCTGCTCCTGCTGGCCACACCATTTCTAATACAAGCCAGGATGCTGTTGGCCTTCTTGGCCACCTGGGCACACTGCTGGCTCATATTCAGCTGGGTGTCGATCAACACCCCCAGGTCCTTTTCTGCGGGGGAGCTTTCCAGCCACTCATCCCCAAGCCTGTAGCGTTGCCTGGGGTTGTTGTGGCCGAAGTGTAGAACCCGGCACTTGGCCTTATTGAACTTCATCCGGTTGGCCTCAGCCCATCGATCCAGCCTGTCCAGATCCCTCTGCAGAGCCTTCCTACCCTCCAGCAGATCAACACTCCCGCCCAACTTGGTGTCATCTGCAAACTTGCTGAGGGTGCACTCTATCCCCTCATCCAGATCATCAATAAAGACATTAAACAAGACCGGTCCCAAAACTGAGCCCTGGGGGACTCCGCTTGTGACCGGCCGCCAGCTGGATTTCACCCCATTCACTACAACTCTCTGGGCTCGGCCATCCAGCCAGTTTTTTACCCAGCGAAGAGTGTACCTGTCTAAACCACGGGCCGCCAGCTTCTCTAGGAGAATACTGTGGGGAACAGTGTCAAAGGCTTTGCTGAAGTCCAGGTAGACAACATCAACAGTCTTCCCCTCATCCACTAGGCGGGTCACCTGGTCACAGAAGGAGATCAGGTTGGTCAAGCAGGACCTGCCTTTCATGAACCCGTGCTGGCTTGGCCTGATCCCTTGGTTATCCTGCACATGTCCCGTGAGCGCCCTCAAGATGAGCCTCTCCATAACCTTCCCCGGCACCGAGGTCAGGCTGACAGGCCTGTAGTTCCCCGGATCCTCCTTCCGACCCTTCTTGTAGATGGGCGTCACGTTGGCAAGCCTCCAGTCATCCGGGACCTCCCCTGTTAACCAGGACTGTTGATAAATGATGGAGAGCGGCTTGGCAAGCTCCTCCGCCAGCTCCCTCAGCACCCTTGGGTGGATGCCATCAGGCTTCACATTTTACATCAGGACAACCTAGCCCTGCTACAGATAGGGAGTCAAACTGGTACATAATGACATTCTTCCCAAAGCCTAGGGACTGAAGAAATATTTTTCATTAATCATAGAATTTTTATAAAGAAGAAAGTTAAATAGGTTACAGGTGTTCTTTGCACTTCAACTGAGTGCCTTCAGTAACAGCCTGTATTGGGTCTGGCTGAGTTGGAGTGAACATTCCCCATAGCAGCCCTCATAGTGTTGTGCTTTGTACTGGTAGCTAGAAAGGTGTTGATAACACACCAGTGTTTTGGCTACTGCTGAGCAGTGCTCACACAGAGCATCAAGGCTGTCTCTCCAATATTCCCTCTGCCTCACCCAGTAGGCTGGGGGTGGGCAAGATCTTGGGAGGGGACATAGCCAGGACAGCTGACCCAAACCGACCAAAGGGATATTCCATACCATATGATGTCTGCTCAGCAATAAAAGCTAAGAGAAAGGAGGAGGGGAGGAGGCATTTGTTATTTACGATGTTTGCCTTTCGGAGCAACTGGTATGCATACTGAAGCCCTACTTTCCAGAAAGTGGCTGGACATCACCTGCTGATGGGAAATACGGAATAAATATTTTGTTTTCCTTTGCTTTTGCTGTATTAAACTGCCTTTATCTTGACCCACGAGGTTTTCTATCTTATTTTCTCCCCCCACCCCCATCCTGCTGAGGAGGTGAGAGACAGAGCAGCTTGGTAGCACCTGGTGGCCAGCCAAGGTCAACCACCACACAACCAATCACTGTGAATAATTTACCATATATTTTGGTCCATATTCAAATACTCTTTCTAATTGTAGCATAGTGCCATAAGTATTTCAATAAATGTTACATCTATCCATGGAATGAAATACTGCTCAGTCTGGATAAAGTGATCAATCTTTATATATTGTCTCCATCCATTCAGTTATATAAAGAAAATGTGTTTCACATGTTTCACACAGATTTCCCCAGAGTGGTTGTTTTCTTGCTTTAGTTATTAAGATAAATATTGATTATAGATAAGAATTGGGTACATTAAACTTTTGTTTTTATAATCTTATTTTCTATTATAGTCATTATAAAAATTTAAGAGTTGGGGTTTTTTTTCTTTTTTTTTTTTTTTCTCCTTTTTTCCAAAGTCTACTCCATCGTAGTTGGTGTAGGTATCAAGGTTTTGGTAGCATGGGGGGTGCAGAGGTGGCCTTTGTGAGAGGAGGTCAGGGGCTGCCCCATGCCAGACACAGCAAGTTCCAGATGGATGCAAAATGGACCCACCGCAGGGCACAGCTGAGCCTCTCAGCCAAGACAATGGTGCTTCTAGAGAAGCATATTTAAGAAAGGCCGGAAAACAACAGACAGGCAGAGGTGGAGGGGAAAAAGAAAAAAAAGAGTGAAAGCAGCAGAGGGAACACCAAATTCAGAGGAGGAGGAAGGGGTGCTCCATGATGCCAGAGCAGGTATTTCCCCTGCAGCCCATGGAAAATACCAGGTAGGAGCAGATATCCACACTGCAGTCCATGGAGGACCACATGCTGGAGCAGCTGGGTATCCCTGAAGGAAACACAGCCCATGGAGAGCGCACACTGGAGCAGATGAAAGATCTTAGAAGAAAGGAGCAGCAGAGAGAAACTTCTGTGTACTGACCATACCAATTCCCCCCCAGCTTCCCTGCGCTATTCGAAAGGGAGGTACAGGAGTCTGGAGTGAAGGAGCAAAGTTGAGCCTGGGAAAGAGTGGAGGAAAGGCGGTTTTTTAATGTTTGCCTTTCTGTTTCTCACTACCTGAATCTATTTTAATTGGTAATAAATTAATTTTTCCCAAATTGAGACTTTTTTGTCTGTGACAATAATTGGTAAGCAATCTCCCTGTTGTTCTCTCAACCCACAAGATTTCTCATGCTATTTTCTCTCCCTCTCCCGTTGAGGAGGGGTAGTGAGTGTGCATCTGGCTGGGAGTTTGACTGTTAACCAAGCCTATCTGACCACATCCATAGACCAGGATATTAAAAATACCGTTGATCAGTGATTGAGAACACCATGTAGGAATAGGAATGCTCATAAAATCTGTCTTTTTTAAAAATAAGGAAATTTGAAAAACATTATATTTCTCCAAACTTTTCCACTATAGAGGTCTATAATGTTCCATGCTATTGTAAGAGGTGAAGCTGTACCTGATCATAGATTAAGAATGCTTGCATATTCTTACCAATGTATTAGTATTGAATAATAAACTTCACTGTGATCACTAAGTTCACTCATGCATTTTGTAGAAGGAAGATTATTTTCTAACAGTAATGAAAGTCTCCATGTTTCACTTAAGCATTTTTTTTCCCCTAGGGGATGGATGTCAGGGACTAAAGGCAAAGGAGATACTAATTTTCTATAGTCAGCATCTACAAAACGTTTAGTCTCTTGCTATCATCAACCTCTTTGTTTCAGTACATTGCATAAGTAGTTTTCCAGATGTTTAGTTTTTTTTTTATTACCCACTCTTTTATGTTTTTCACAGCTTTTAACTACATCATGAGTCTGCCATTGACTAGCATGTAATTTGGAAAGTTTCACTTTGGCATTTTGAGGTGGCATATCCCTTTCATGTGTTCAGAGGAAAGTACACTTGAAACAGTACATTAGCAAATTGCCGATTGCTTTCTTGAGTTAGCAATTTTTTACTATATCTCCATTACCACAGAGTGAGCAAACATGCTGGCCTTTATGCCTGCCTGCGTCCCTCTCTCTCTCTTTTACTCAATCCTTTCCTCTCGCCCTTATTCCCTTCCTTCCTTCCTTCCATGTAATTAAAGATGAATCTATGTTAGTTTATTCAGAATGCATATAATGTATAAAAGAGCCAAAGGTAGCTTCTCTGCCTTGGGTTAATTCCGAATATTGGAAGGTTGTCTAACTGTAGGGAGAGGTAATTTATATTTCATATTTTAATTTACATTACAATCTGGAACAGAATCAGATTGAGAAATATTGCTAACTTGTGCAAAATGTAGTTTTCATTTACTGAGCAGTTTTAGTAAATCCCAGCTGGTGTTTATCTTATCTGCAATCAATGAAATACTTTTGTCAGTATGATCCCAAAGCTGAGTTAACCTAAGTTCTCTCTGTAGTTAGAGAGGGAGGGAAAGAAAGAGGGAGAGAACAAACCTGCAGGGTCCCCAAGGTAATTATCATTCCATCCTGTAATACAACCTAGAATACCATGTTAAACTTTTAAGATCCTAACACTAGGTGAGATTATAATAAAAGACAGGCAACTTAATAGACATATTTTCTTTGGAGCCTCAATCTGTTCTGAATATAGAATCCAGATCTTTTTAATGCTACCCATATTCTGTAGTTATCTGAATAAATATCTGGAAAAAAAATACTGCATGCAACAATATATTATCCAGGATGGAATAAGATAACATAATGCAAAATAATATCCTGACATTTATAAAAGCAACATTTAAGCTGACTGTAAAGAATAACTACCTGGCCAAGACAATTATTTGTAGAGGAAGCAATCACCTAAGGTGAAAGCCTCAATACCTTGTTAAATTCAAATTATATTAAAAATGCAATATTAAATGAAAGAATTTCTACTAAATCATTACTAAAGCCATAAATACTTGAAAGTTCTATCATTCACAATCACTGTAAAATAAGTATAAATTATTTTTATCATAATAGAGGTTGTGAATTTTATCATAAACCCCCAAAATAATGGTTGTTAATATCCCAAAAAGGATAAGAATGAAAGACAATACCCAAGGAAACTGTTAAACTTACATATAAATCATCTTACTTACAAATAAAACAAAATAAGTTATATCAGGTGGAAGGTAACATAGGAATTTCTTAGGGCATCTTCCAGACTATTTATTTGTACCATTTTTTGTCATATAACTGTCATATAAGGTTTGAAAAATATGAATAAGTAGGAGTAAGGCATGAATCTCCTTTCTGAAAAAATAATTGCTTTTAACAATTCTTCTCTAGATTTTTATAAATAATCTAACTGTCCTCAATTGTAATGCAAACAGATTGAAACATTGAAAGACTATTATTGTATACTACAATTATCATGGATTACAATAATGTTACTATGCCAGTTAACATATTAATTATCATTCAGTAATTTATATTCTAATATAATTAAAACCAAACCTCGGTTTTGGTAACTGCCCTTCAGGTGGTTGTGGGCGTTGTTAGATCATGTCTTACCCTCTTCAATGCAAGATTGGAGAAGACCAGCTCTCTCAATCTCTGTTTGGTTTTATGTCCTCCAGGCTCTGGTCAACTTGGTAGACCCCTCCAGTTTCTCCACATTCCTTTTGATCAGGGGACCCAAAACTGGACACAGTATTCCAAGTGCAGCTTCACCAGGGCTGAGTAGAGAGGAGTAATAACTTTGTTCACTCTGCTGATCATACTTCCCCTAATGTAGCATATCAGGGGAAGATTTGCTTTATTTGACATAAGAGCACAGTGTTAGCTCATATTCAGCCTAGTGTCCAATGTGTCTCCCTTGTACTTTCCATCAGGACTGCTGTTCAGCCAGGTGCTTCCCAGATTCCCCTCTTGGTATGTGGCCCTATTCCCTCTCAGGTGGGAATTTGCATTTCTGCTCATTGAACATTATGAGGTTTTTATTGTCCCGATGTTCAAATTTATCACAGCCTCTCTGGGATAAGGGTCTACTATATGGAATATCAGACCTTTTGCTTTCCTCACATTTCTTATTGTTCTCACATTTGCTGAGGGTGTATTTTGTCTCCTCATGTTGATGAAGATGAGGTAGTTTGCTACTGCTTGCCCTTGGGCACCGAAGCCATTGATTACTAGTACCTGATTCTCCAAATTCAAGTTCTTCACCTAAAATTCTTAATGTTAGGGTGGATTCAGGGTCAAGCTCACTGTATAGAGAAATCATAAATTTCTGATCTGACATAAATCTCTTGATATGTTTAGCACAATGGGTAATAAATATCACTAGCCTACAGCCAATACCTGCTCTTCCTTTATACAGTCTCCAGGAAGGGTGTTTATACAGACATCAAAGCAGGCTGAAGAAGACCTACCAGAAGTACTGAGGAAGGACTGCAGAACTGAAAGGAAGTATGACCTACAAACTCTTGTTGACCAGAAGTCTGTGAGGTAATCAGAAGATAAGGCTCTGGATCACGCATGTCTGTAGACAAGATCACCGATTTTAAGATTCAGTCTGATCTTATTTTCCTTATTATCATTATCTTTCATCATTGCCACAATGTTTATGCTGTTTCATTGCCCTTTTTGATTTTTGTCCAATTGCAGGCTATGGAAAGAGTAACTACTGCTTCTTATATCCATGTCAACAAAACCCGATGCAATAAATGCTGTTTATTTTCCCCAAGCATGACTACAAAATTAAAATCCTCCTCTTATATTTCCCTGCGCATCATTCCATTTAAAGCCATGAAGCTACAAGACGTGAGACTAATTGTAGAGCAGGTAGGTGTTTTTTCTCATACATTCCACGGAGTAACATCTCCTTGGAATCTAAGATTCATTTTCTTCACGGCACTTAGAAATATCTTTTTAGAAACTTCTGAAAAATAGGCCAATTTATCTGAAAGACAGAAGTGAGGCACAGAGGGTTCTTCGGAAATTTAAACTTTAGTACATAGTGAAAAAACCAATAAACTCATTGGAGAAATAGATTAATCTTCTCTTAATTCTTACGTGCTCAAATAAAAGAAATAACGTCTAGTATTTGAAATATATTCTGGACACTGGCCAAGAAGATATTAATGAGCACAAAACAAAACAAAACATTAAATATTTCTTGATTAAAATGTTCTCCTTAAACTCACAGTAGTGTACTGGGTTAATCTGGGATGGGGTCAACGTTCTACATAGCAGCCAGTGTGGTGTTGGGTTCATAGAATCATAGAATCATAGAATCGTTTAGGTTGGAAAATACATTTAAAATCATCAAGTCCAACTATAAACCTAACCCAGCTAAGTCCACCACTAAACCATGTCCCTAAGTGCATCATCCACATGTCTTTTAAATACCTCCAGGGATGGTGACTCAACCACCTCCCTGAGCAGCCTGTTCCAAAGCTCGACAATCCTTTCAGTGAAGAAATTTTTCCTAATATCTAGTCTAAACCTTCCCTGGCACTATTTGAGGCCATTTTCTCTTGTCCTATCCCTTGTTACTTGGGAGAAGAGGCCAACACTCACCTCTCTGCAACCTCCTTTCAGGTAATTGTAGAGAGCGATAAGGTCTCCCCTCAGCCTCCTCTTCTGCAGGCTGAACAACCCCAGTTCCCTCAGCCACTCCTCATAAGACTTGTGCTCCAGACCCCTCACCAGCTTCATCGCCCTTCTCTGGACACGCTCCAGCACCTCAATATCTTTCTTGTAGTGAGGGGCCCAAAACTGAACACTGTATTTGAGGTGCGGCCTCACCAGCACCAAGTACAGAGGCACGATCACTTCCCTACTCCTGCTGGCCACACTGTTTCTGATACAGGCCAGGATGCTGTTGGCCTTCTTGGCCACCTGGGCATACTGCTGGCTCATCTTCAGCCAGCTGTCAATCAACACCCCCAGGTCCTTTTCTGCAGGGCAGCTTTCCAGCCACTTGTCCCCAAGCCTGTAGCCTTGCATGGGGTTGTTGTGATCCAAGGACAGGACTCAGCACTTGGCCTTGTTGAACCTCATGCAGTTGGCCTCAGCCCATCGATCCAGCCTGTCCAGATCCCTCTGCAGAGCCTTCCTACCCTCAAGCAGATCAACACTCCCGCCCTACTTGGTGTCGTCTGCAAAGTTAATGAGGGTGCGCTTGATCCCCTCCTCCAGATCATTGATAAAGACATTAAACAAATCTGGCCCCAATACCGAGCCCTGGGGAACAGCACTTGTGACTGGCTGCCAACTGGATTTAACTCCATTCACCACAACCCTTTGGGTCTGGCCCTACACCCAGTTTTTTCCCCAGCAAAGAGTGCGCCCGTCCAAGCCATGAGCAGTCAGTTTCTCCAGGAGAATGCTGTGGGAAACGGTGTCAAAAACTTCAGTAAAGTCCAGATAGGCCATATCCACAGCCTTTCCCTCTTCCACTAAGTGGGTCTCTTTGTCATAAAAGGAGATCAGGGTAGTCAAGCAGGACCTGCCTTTCATAAACCCAGGCTGACTGGGCCTGATCGCCTGGTTGTCCTGCACGTTCCACGTGATGGCACTCAAGATGATCTGCTTCATAACCTTCCCTGGCACCGAGGTCAGGCTGACAGGCCCCAGATCCTCCTTCTGGCCCTTCTTGAAGATGAGCATCACATTTTCTAACCTCCAGACCACTGGGACCTCCCTCGTTAGCCAGGACTGCTGGTAGATGATGGAAAGTGGTTTGGTGAGCACTTCTGCCAGCTCCCTCAGTACCCTTGGGTGGATCCCATCCGGTCCCATAGACATGTGGGAGTCTAAGTGGTGTAGCAGGTCACTAACCATTTCCCCTTGGATTGTGGGGGCTTCATTCTGCTCCCTGTCCCTGTCTTCCAGCTCGGGGTGCTGAATACCCAGAGAACAACTGGTCTTACTCTTAAAGACTGAGGCAAAGAGGCATTAAATACCTCAGCCTTTTCCTCAGCCTTTGTCACTATATTTCCTCCCACGTCCAGTAAGGGATGAAGATTCTCCTTAGCCCTCCTTTTGCTGCTAATGTTTTTATAGAAACATTTTCTGTTGTCTTTTATGGCAGTTGCCAGGTTAAGTTCTAGTTGGGCTTTGGCCCTTCTGATTTTCTTTGGTAAAACTTCACAACACCCTTGTAATCTTCCTGAGTTGCCTACCCCTTCTTCCAGAGGTCATAAACTCTCTTTTTTTCCCCTGAGTTCCAGCCAAAGCTCTCTCTTCAGCCAGGCCACTCTTCTTCCCCGCCAGCTCATCTTCTGGCACATGGGGACTGCCTGCTCCTGCACATTTAAGACTTCCTTCCTGAAGAATGTCCAGCCTTCCTGGACTCCTTTGCTTTTCAGGACTGCCTCCCAAGGCACTCTGTCCACCAGGCTCCTCAACAGACCAAAGTCAGCCCTCCGGAAGTCCAAGGTAGCAGTTCTGCTGACCCCCCTCCTTACTTCTTTCAGAATTGAAAATTCTATCATTTCATGATCACTGTGCCCAAGACAGCCTTCCACCGTCGCATCCCCCACAAGGCCTTCTCTGTTCACAAACAACAGGTCTAGCGGGGTGCCTTCCCTAGTTGGCTCACCCACCAGCTGTGTTCAGGATGTTATCTTTCACACACAGTCCAAGAACCTCCTAGACTGTTTCCTCTCTGTTGTATTGTATTTCCAGTAGACATCTGGTACGTTGAAGTCCCCTATGAGAACAAGGGCTAGCGATTGTGAGATTTCTCCCAGCTGCTTGTAGAATATATTGTCTGTCTCCTCATCCTGATTGAGTGGTCTATAACAGACTCCCACCATGATATCTGCCTTGTTGGCCTTCCCCCTGATTCTTACCCACAGACACTCAACCCTATCATCACCATTGTTAACCTCTAGACAGTCAAAACACTCCTTGACGTACAGGGCTACCCCACGGCCTCTCCTGCCTTGCCTGTCCTTTCTGAAGAGATTGTAGCCATCCAGTGGAGCACTTCAGTTGAGTGAGTCACTCCACCATGTTTCCATGATGGCCACTATATCATAGTTTTTCTGCTGGACAATGGCTTCCAGCTCCTCCTGTTTGTTGCCCATGCTGTGTGCATTGGTGTAGATGCACTTTAGTTGGGCTATTGATCCTGCCATCTGTTTGGGAGGAGAAGCCCTAATTCCTGTTCTTAAGTGTTTTGGATTTGTAACAGAAATAGTCTTGAGAGTACACCAATGTTTTAGCTATTGCTGAAGAGTGCTTACACAGCATCAGGGACTTTCTGTTTCTCACTCTGTCCCACCAGCAAGTACGCTGGACGTGCAGAAGAGGCTGGTTGGGAACACAGCCAGGACAGATGACCCCAAATGACCAAAGGGATATCCCGTACCATGTGATGTTGTGCTCAGCAGTAAAAGCTCCGGAGGAAGGAGGCATGTTTGTGATCATGGAATTTGTGTTCCCACATTAACTGTTACGCATGCTGAAGCCCTGCTTTCCGGGAAGTGGCTGAACACCTGCCTACTGATAGGAAGTAGTTAATGAATTCCTTCTTTGATTTGCTTGTGCATGCAACTTTATTTCACTTATTAAACTGTTTTTATCTTGACCCATGAGTTTTCAGCTTGTTGTGAATATTATTTTATACTGTAAAGAATTCCTGTAATTAGAAGCAATATGAATTTATTTCACTTGATATTAATATTGCAATATGTCTTCTCTCTTGGATGCCTAAGGGAGAATTTGGGGTTTGAAGACACAAAATTGAACCCAACTGAGCTTACTTGGTAATAAGGTTGTGAGGTCTCACATACCAGTCCTTTAATTTAAAGCTCTGAAGCAGCTTGCTCCAGAAACAAATATAAAGCACAAACATTTATAGGTAAAACAATTCAACGTGTACAAGCTTGGTTTTCCTTTCCTTGACTGAGACAATGGGGCAGAAAAAAAGTCCTCAAAGAATGAAATGGGTTCAGTGACGACTTTTCCTGAGAAATATTTTGTATGATAGCAATATGCAATACATTTCAAGCGGTGAAGTTAAAACATTAACAACAACAAAAACCCTCAGTTACTCAGTAATTTGTGAGGTTATTCATGTTACCTTGCTTAAAATTAATAAAATATCAAACAATCATATACTTACTATTTCTATGTATTTTTTGTTTATTTGAAGTTATAATGAGAAAAATTAAAGAGTAAAAAGAACACAGCCACTCAGCTGTACAAAGGGAGCTCCTGCAGACCTCATTATGTCTGCAGTGTAATACTGCCTGTACTGAACACGATCAAAGACACACATGAATGCTAGTCTGCTTTTATTATACTCGTAAAGAGCAATCTGGGCTCATAAAAAGTGTAGCTGGCAACTTTGTAAAAATATAACAGTTAGTTTGTAGTGGTTCTTTCATAGTTATCTAATAAAACAATGTCTTTCAAAAAATAGTTAGCAGCTATTTGTTACAACTGCCTTATTTGTCATTGTGCAATGAGTATTCCCACTGTATTCTAGTTCATAAAGAGGGGAACTCTCCCATCCTACCTATGGCTCAAAATCAAATGCAAAAAAATAACATGTTCGATGTATTTTAAACATTAAAGATTAGAACTGTCTGAATATTAGAGAAGCCACCTTTAGATGGACAGAAGTCACCTTTAGGCAGATGCATTCAAATTCCACTTAGACTTTTTTGTACATTTTATTGTTTATTTTCTGAATAATTCTGTATAAACATGGTGTTCTCACAAATATTTAGGGAATTAATATTCTCATTAAAAATATTATTTTTTCATGTGGACAGCTGCATTCTTTGTTCATTTGTTATTCATCAGTCATTTGCTTATTTTTCCATTTTAAGAGTTTCAGTTATGCAATCATAAAAAAGATTATGCATCACCTAGGTGAGCAGTCCTGCACTGAAATAAAAAATGGCAATAGGAAATAACCACAGAAGTCTAAGAACATTCACAGACTGCATTTTATTTCATTTTTCCGTGGGAACAATTCACAATTAAATAATACATTTGTAGAAACCTGTACTGGTTCACAAATAATTTGTTATCATAAAAATGGTTTACTTTGTCAAATAACTTATTCACAAAATAGCTTGACAGTTTCTTGCTTTATCACACCTTCAATCATGAAAAAGCTCTGAAGGTTGACTGTCAGGATTTATTCTATTTTTACTATATAAAATCCTAAGTATTTCAAATAGCTTGTGTTGAGAGAAAAAAAAAAAAGAAAAAAGAAAAAATGCAAACCCAAACTTTAGTCTACTAGTTTTAATTTCTCTATGACCTGGAATGAATTCTGACAGAACTATTTATAGGCAGATTCTGTTAAGATTAAAGCTGGGTCACTAGCTTCTATCATCATTTGCAGAAGTATTCTTTTTCTAGCATGGAATTCTTCTTTCCCATCACTGTTAAGAAACTAAATAGGAAACTAGGTGATGCAAAAGGCAGAGGTAAATTTTATCCTTCCATTTCCCATATAAATGTAATGCCTTCATTTAGGCATTAGTACAGCTTGAAGAAAGAAAAAAAAAAAGGGAAAAGTTCCCTTTTAAGGGCTTTCTGTACGTTGCTATGCTGGGAAATCTTGGAAACAACTCCTGGTTATGTCAAAGAATTTTGATTTCTAAAGGAGTGAATCCAGTTAATGGAATTTCTGTCACAGATGGTGGCATGCATTAGGTATGGTTGTTGAAGACATGAATCATCTTCCCTGATTATCTTTTATCCAGAGACTGAAAAGGCCTGAGGAAATTTTTAGCACACAGAACCCAACTATACATGGCCATTTCAAGTGTTATCCTTCTTCAACAATTCTCCACTAAAGTGCTACTTTCAAAACTCTCAAGTGGCAAATCATCATTAGTTGTAACACCTGGATGGATTTATGGAGCAGTTCTTTGTAAAGCTAAAACAAAATATTCAGACCTTGCACCTGTTCAGAGAGGTTACTTTCTGTTCCTGAAATATAAGTAGAGTACAACAGGACTGGTTGCTGACACTATTTAGCACATAGCATTTGCTGTCTGAAGGAGCTTATCTGCTGCTTTAGTTGTATTACTTCACTAAAACACACAAAACGAATTAACCAAACCTTTTTTTTCGCAAAGCAACCTTCAGCCCAGGAGTTTTGCCAGTAATTGCTGCTCTTTAATTCAGCCAATACATCTGCCTTCACATTTGCTCTTCCAGGTCATACTTCCTCAGCTTCATGACTCTACACTGGGAGTCCGTCTTAAAAGTTTGGTAAAGTCAAGGTATATATTAGAATCATAGAATCATAGAATCATTTAGGTTAGAAAAGACCTTTAAGATCATCAAGCCCAACCGCAAAACCTAACACTGCCAAGTCCACCACCAAACCGTGTCCCTAAGTGACACATCTACAAGCTTTTTAAACACCTCCAAGAGTGATGACTCAGCCACTTCCCTGGACAACCTGTTCCAATGTCTGACAACCCTTTCAGTGAAGAAATTTTTCCTAATATCCAGTCTGAACCTCCCCTGGCGCAACTTGAGACCATTTCCTCTTGTCCTGTCACTTATCACTTGGGAAAAGAGATTGACAACCTACAACCTCCTGTCTTGTAGAGAGTAATAAGGTCTACTCTGAGCCTCCTCTTCTCCAGGCTAAACCACTCCATTTCCCTCAACCACTCTTCATAAAACTTGTGCTCTAGGTCCTTCACCAGCTTCAATGCTCTTCTTTGGACACACTCCAGCACCTCAATGTTTTTCTTGTAGGGAGGGGCCCAAAACTGAACACAGGATTAGAGGTGTGGCCTCACCAGCGCCGAGTACAGGGGCACGATCACTTCCCTACTCCTGTTGGCCACACTATTTCTGACACAGGCCAGGATGCTGTTGGCCTTCTTGGCCACCTGGGCACACTGCTGGCTCATATTCAGCCGGCTGTCGACCAACACCCCCAGGTCCTTTTCCTCTGGGCAGCTTTCCAGGCACTCGTCCCCAAGCCTGGAGCGTTGCATGGGATTGTTATGATCCAGATGCAGGACCTGGCACTTAGCCTTGTTGAATCTCATACAATTGGCCTCAGGCCATCAATACAGCCTGTCCATATCCCTCTGTAGAGCCTTTCTACCCTCAAACAAACAATACTCCCACCCAACTTAGGGTTGTCTGCAAACTTACTGAGGGTGCACTTGATCCCTTCCTCCAGATAATAAGATATGAAACAGAACTGGCCCTAGTAATGATCCCTGGGGAACACCACTTGTGACCAGCAACTGGATTTAACTATTGCACCTACTGCTCTCAGCTCATCCACAGAGGCAGTCAGTTCATCGTCAAAGGCATTGAGCTTGGTCAAGCATGATTTTGCTTTGGTAAATTCCTGCTGATTGCTTCTGACGACGTTCTTCTTTCCATATTTGAAAGCATATTCCAATAGGACATGCTCCATGTTCTTCCCAGGAACTAAGGAGAGCTTGCATAGCTTATAGCATCCTGGGTCCTCCTTCTTGCCTTTCTGAAAGATGGGGTTTATATGTCTTTTTTTAGTCTCCAAGGGTCTCTCCTTATATCCAGGATTTTTCATATAAGGTGAGGGAAGGAAAGGGGATACAGTTGTGAAAAAAAACAGATGGAGAATGGATAGGATACCTACACAACAGGTATTTAGTCAGAAGAGAAAAAAATATATGATGATGGTTATGAGAATTGTTGCAAGGATTTAGGATCAGTCATATATGAAAACAAATATGTTTATTCTACAAGATTTGCCGAGTGAAAAATAAGAAGTTATTTGAATGGAGAGATACAGATTTTTGTATAGATCATGAATTTGAACAAAAGAATAATTCAACCATGCAGAATCAAACACGGGAATGCAAAACTGGAGATAATGCATGCTGAGACGAAATGGAATTTGAAATTTGTTTAACTGTCTAGAGACTGGTAAAATTCAGTGAGAAATTAAAAGAAATCTTAAAAAAAAAAAAAAGAAAAAGTTTTGATAATCTATTCTGAAAGAAAATACATTAATATAGATATATCAAGTGTGTAGACCAGGAGACTGAGAGAAGACTTGGACAAAAAATCAGAAGAAAGGCAAGTGAAACTAGCAAAGTCTGACAGAGAACAATGGACTGGAAGTTTTAAGAGGTCTATGATTAAGTGCATGGATGGAGATAAAAGGATTTGTGGAGATAGTGGCTGAAGAGGACAAAAGGGTCAGCAGACAGGGAAATACTTTTTGTGAAAATAATTTAGCATCAAAACACCATTTAGCATAAAAATGCATAGGCACTATCAGATCAAAATTTTCTTATAAATTTTAAGACCAGCATTTCCTTTCCTTTGAATATTGATACCATAAATCTTTTTTTCTAGTTTTTTACCTTTCTTCACACAAATATATCTATATATAGCAGTCACATGTCAGTATGATTATTCACTGTTCAAGGTACCATGAGATCTAGTTTATTAGTTGATACAATTTTTTCTAAAAAATAAAAAAAAAACAATTCAGGAATGTGAACAAGAGAGATATAATGTAACTGATAAGTGGAAGAACAGTAAAGCCTCTCATGTCCTTTCCTGCTCACACACTGTATAAAGAGAACTGATACTTCTTCACTGATTTTTTCTACATAAAAATATCTTCTTGACATGTCATTGACAGCCTAAAGTTTGGTGAAATAGAAATCTTGATGACACTTTAAAATGTGAGGTATGAGATGATGCACAGCTTCTAAGTGTGAACCAGAACTAAATTTCCTCTTTATAACAGACTCTCAGTAAACCCCTTGAGAAATCGTAAGCAATTTAGGACAATAGGTTTCCCTGTGGTTTGCTTCACTGATGGTGCTGTAACAGGCCAGTCCACACCAGTCCACAGACTCTCACTGGGAAGGTTTTCCCTACTTGTGGAGCCTTTTGAACGTGTTTTGCAAAAGATGCAAGACTTATTGTCTTTAAATAGGCCATTCAGTTCAAATGTTTATGCCCATTTAATGAGCCATTGGCATACAAGGATGCACAGGGCCATATTTGTTCTTTCTTACTTTTGGTGGCAGTAAGACAGAGATCTTTTAAAAAGAAGTTTACTCTATATTGGTTAGGGAGGACCTAAGAGGATTAATACCACAGACTGCCTGCATAGTTATTTTTAGTTTATGCACACAGTAACTGTACAGATAATTAAAACCAGATTCTACTGTGATTTTATATAGACTATAATGTATGCAAGTCCATATTCAGTGCTTCAGATCACTCAGAATTTAAGGTAGCCATGCTTTAGGAAGCATCCTTAAAGGAGCGAGTCAGTTTTGTAGATTCGATGCAATATATGGTATTGAGATGGAGTGTTTCAACGTACTTCTTGGAGTTACAATATACATGAAGTAACTCTATATTGGACTTTGATATGAAGGTCTCAAGCAACGTTGCATTCAGGTTATTAACTTGAAAAAAAAAACCATATGAAGGGAATGTTTTGCTCTTAAATGTGGCAATTTGTCATTCCTAAAATTAGGTTAGAAGTCATGTCTGTTTCGTTCCTCTTGACATGGTTACAAGTGTGTGAACAATCTAAAAGTTGCTTGGAAAAAAGGTTTTCTGCTAAAGTGGAGCACAGGATCTAAGATTCTGATGTTGCTGTTTTGTGATCTGATTTACAGCTATATAAATACAGAAATAATGTTAGGTGGTAAAAATGTATTTTTATGACATTTAGGGAGTGCAATACAAAAAGAAATCACATGCCCATTTTTTAAATTGAAATTTAAAATTAGAATGGAGTCACCCAGAAAGCCCCAAAATCACAATTTTTATTTGCATTTTCTTACATTGTGCTTCATTCAGATTTTCCACATAATGCAATTAAAAACAAGTGAAAAAACAACCAGCCCCATTCCCCCAATATGGCTGTAACAGTCATATCGAAAAAACACTGTTTTTTTTTCTGGCCTATGTATACTTCAGAATGAGACAAACTATGACCTAGTGATTCCATTGATTACAACGGGAGCACAGGGGACTAACTCCATTGCACCACAGGAGTCCACATGCAGTCAGGTCAGACTTACTGAAAGGTTCTGACAAAGACAGATATTGCATAAAAGGAAGGAAGAGCCATTGAGAAACACTTCATGATTCTGAAGGCATGTGCATACTATCCTAATTACAAAGAAAACCAGAGAGTACTGTGTCATGGATGAATTCAGGATGTGAGCGCACCTGGAACAGAAACACACCACTTGGTGAGAGAAAATCTATAATTTGTTTCTTAAGTGGGACTAGTATAGTGGGTGGACTATGATTTTTATTCTAAGACTCCCTTTCTATGACACACATACTCTTCACATTCACAACAATTTTGGCCGTAGGACCTCTAGTTCAACTTAAACCAGCCTGTAAACCCAGGGGATCCAGGCACTGACTTCCAACCAGTCACAGTATCCAGGTCCTGGCTCGAAGCCTAACTTCCATACATAGCAGTTCCTTCTTGGGTTCAGCTTTCTTCACAGTGCTGGGATGTCCATGCACATTTTCCCATCAAGGAAGTATTGTCTTCACTACTTGTTTTCTAACTTAGCTGGCCTTGTTGGTCATGCCCCCCCAGGCCAACCTGTTTGACTTTCTTCATATCTAAAGCCCCTTAACTGTTGCTGTCTGTCCAGCCCACCTCTGGGCTGGAGTGAGGATGCCCAACCTGCGGCAAAGACAAGGCGCAAATGCCAGTTTGGACAAGTCAGTGTGAGAAGCAAGGATCTGTGCTTCTTTTTTCTTTCCCACACACACCTAAATTGTTAGAAGAGTTCAAATGTAGTCCAGAACTTTTGGTATGCTTTCCCCATAATTATTATCTGTCCTCCTTCATTTTCCCAGCACCTACTGGAATCATCTACTGAGTTAAAGCTATGCAGATGCAGTAAAGATTTCACTTATCTGAGCAGTGCTTTTGGGTAGGCTTCAACCTGTAACACACTGACTAAAAAGAGATTATGCAGTAAGGGTGGAAGTATGAAACTTTAAAATATTTTACTAGTTTTCCTATATATGATGATTTTATTTGCTAACTAAGCAAATTTAAACCTTATTACAGCAACCTGCTGTCCTTCAGGAACGGACTGCTCCAGTGTGGGTCCCCTGCAAACCACATTTCTGCTCCAGCATGGGCTCCTCTCCACAGACCGCAGCTCCTGCCAGGATCCTGATCCAGTATAGACTCTCCATGGGCTGAAGCTTCTTTCAGGGCACATCCACCTGCTGCAGTGTGGGGTCCTCCACAGTTGCAGTGTGGCGATATCTGCTCCGTTGTGGTCCTCCATGGGCTGCATAGGGGACAAACTGCATCACCATGATCTTCACCACGGGCTGCGGGGGAATCTCTGTTCTGGCACCCGGAGCACCTCCTCCCCCTCCTTCTTCATTGACCTTGGTGGATGGGCTGTTTCTCTGACATTTTCTCACTCTTCTCTCTCAGCTGTTGCTCAGCAATTTTTACCCTTTCTTAAATATGTTATCACAGAGACACCAACAGCATCACTGGTTGGCTCAGCTTTGACCAGAGGCATGTCCATCTAGGAGACAGCTGGAACTGGCTCTATCTGACGTGGGGATAGCTCCTCACAGAAGCCACCTCTGCAGCCTCCCTCCCCAGTACCAAAACCTAACCATGTAAACACGATACAGGCATTTGCTATGTAGTCTTACAAAGAAAAAATATATATGCAGTCTAATGGCTTATGGTTTGTCATGAATACCACAGATATTAACACCATGGAAATGTTATTAAGTAACTGTGTTAAGTTACAGACCATAACTACTTCCTGTGCAAAACCTGACCACTCATGAAGATATGCAAACATATTGAAAGTCTCTGAAAACAACATGATGAGTGGTTTTGGTTGTTGTTTTTTTTTTTTTTTAAGTGACAAAGCCCGACTGCATCTAAACCTTCAGTACCTAAACTAGTGGAAGAATAGTGAATGGAACCCATAAGTAAACAAACAAACAAACAAACAAACAATCTTTAGAGTGTGAAATGAGCTTTTGTTTTAAACAAGGTGTCTGAATCCGAACTCATGAAGTGATGCTACTCTTGTTTATCTGTTGTTTACCCCAGAGTTGCATGAACTTTGTATGTGTTCATAAAGTTCATATTTCCCAAGTCCTAGAACTGCACAGAATTCACCATCTAACATTGTACAAAATTAAATACGTCACGTCCCAGTAGAGGATTCAGCTGACTAAACGCGAGCATCTAGTACTTGCCTCAGCCCTAGGGTATGCCATCTGGCCTCTGGCTATTCTGCAGAAGAACATGGCTTTCTTGTTGGTCCAGTGTCCCATTTGTGAGGCTCATGTGGATGTCCGGAGTGCCTTAAGGCATCTCAGATAACATTGCATTCCTTTGTCTGGGCAAATTAATAAAGTCCCAGAAGGCTGGCACTTAAAAGTTAGATTTTCAGCTGCCTAAATATTTCACTAGTGCGTGTAAATAAATTAAAATGACAGAAGACACAACATAGGTGTAAATCAGCTGTTTTAAAAATCATTATGTTTTACAAAACAGAGAAGATATTAAGATCATTTAAGTGTTTGTCATTCTTCACTAGTGCTTTATTTTGAAAAATATATAACTCCTGTGGTAATTTTTATGGTTTCTTTTATGTTTTTTTCCAGTGCATCGTAAAATTCAGGAAAAAGAAGATATTTTACAAGTCATCTGTCAAGCAGTCTTATCAATCCAGATAAAATTGCTTTTTCATTGAGGTGTTTTCTTATGGTTTCATTTTTTACACAGGCTCCCATATACCCACTATCCATTGTCTCTGGTTCATAGGATTTACACAGTCCACCGGTCTGTGAAGATTGTGTTGCTGAAGGTAAAGTAAGTATCCAACAAAAATGTAAGTCAGTTTCAAATTCAAGTCAAAACTCCTTTAAAAAAGTAAACCAGATCTACTTAGCGCTGGCGAGGCTACATCTGGAGTACTGTTCATGGGCTCCCTGGAGAGACATGCACATCCAGTGAGTCCAGTGAAGGTTCATGGAGACGCTCATGTGAGCATTTGTCCTATGACCAGAGACTGAGGGAGCTGTGACTGTTCAGCCTGGAGAAGTGACGGCCCTGGGCAGGATCTCATCAATGTATTTAAATACCTGAAGGGAGAGTGCAAAGAAGACAGAGCCAGGCTCTTTTCAGTCATGCCCAGTGACAGGACCAGAGGCAATGGGCATGAACTGAAACACAGGAGGTGCCGTCTGAACATCAGGAAACACTTTTTTACTGTGAGAGTGACCAAGCACTGGCACTGGTTGCCCAGAGAGGTTGTGGAGTCTCCATCCCTGGAGATATCCAAAACCTGAATGGACACATCCTGGAGTAATTTGTTCTAGTTGGCCCTGCTCTAAGCAAGGGATTTGACTGAGATTATCTCCAGAGATGCCTTCCCACCTCAGCTGTTCTGTAATTCTGTAGAAAATTATACAGTTGCACAGCAAAGAATGAAATGAAAATGGCTAAGTAATCCTAGTAGCCTAAACTCTGCCCTCTCCTGCCTTTGAATGTATTTGCACATATATACTTACATAATGATTACTGTGTAGAACAATAGTCACACTTTTATCTTTCTTGTAATATGTTATTGAACATAAAATTTAAAATATGTAACTTTTAAAGATGCTTGGACAGTGATTACTGAAGTTTACAAATCAATGCACCTATAAACTTAAGTTTTCTGAATGTTCTGTTTCAGTCATTGCCTGGCTTTTTATTTTGTATTTTATCTATCTTTTTTAAAAAAAAACATATTTACCCATATTTAAGACATAACTACACAGAAGACTGTGTATACAGAATCATAGAATCATTTAGGTTGGAAGAGACCTTTAAGATCATCAAACCCATCCGCAAACCTAGCACTGCCAAGTCCACCACTAAACCTAAATGACACATCTATAAGTCTTTTAAATACCTCCAAGGGTGATGACTCAGCCACTTCCCTGGGCAACCTGTTCCAATGCTAGATAACCCTTTCAGTGAAGAAAATTTTCCTAATATCCAACATAAACCACCCCTGGCGCAACGTGAGGCCATTTCCTCTTGTTACTTGGGAAAAGAGACTGACACATATCTTGCTACAACCTCCTTTCAGGTAGTTGTAGAGGATGATAAGGTCTCCCCTGAGCCTCCTCTTCCCCAGGCTAAACAACCCCAGTTCCCTGAGCCGCTCCTTATAAAATATATATACATACATAAATGGATAAATATGTGAAAACCTGCATGATTAGAAAGTAGTGTTCTTGAAAATTAATGGAAAGAAAGTGAACATCAGGTAAACTAACAGATATTGTAACCTCAAAAGACAACTAGCTAAAATATAGTATTAGGACAAAACAAAATCTTTAATCGAAACTTAATTTTTATTAAATGTAATGTCACTGGTGAAAAAGTTACAAAATGTTACCTAGACTGAATTGTTTTCTCAGCCTCAATTGTGAATGCTCTATGATGGTATAAAATACAAAGAAACATCATTTGGGAGCTTAATAAGAAAGTTCACAAGTTAGTGCTAGTGTTAGAAGATGCCTATAAAATCTTGGGAATTTTTCTAATGGCGGCTGTAAATCACTCCCGACATAGTTTTAAGTGGGTTTGTAGATCTACACAACCAGAAGAAAACTGCTTCATCTGGTAGTGCAATGTATTTCTAATTTAGTCTGAAAGAGTGTCTCCAAAGGTGATTTAGACAGATCATAAAATAAATTTTGTCTACAGTTCATTATAATGAAATGAAAATGATAAATAGAGTTTTAAACTGACAATGTATTAGATTTAATTCAATAATGTGATGACAGTGATTAAGATGACAGGTAGATTTATAGGACAGTTTACACACGGAATGAAGTTTTCTAAAGAGTAAACATTAAAGTGAAAACTGAAAAAATCACATTGTGGATAAAAAAATCTGCACAACAGTAACACTTCCAGTCTTCAAAGAGATTTAAGATGAGATATAAAAAGGTACTGTACTTTTTCTAATGCTTGTTAATGGAAAAAGAAAAGTAAGTACTAGAACAACTTAAAAAGCACTTGGAGTTTTAATGACTAACTTTGCAGCTGTGCTTGCACAAAGCTTGTACCTTGAAATGGGAATTCAGCAATGATTGCAAAGCTACCCCCGCACTCTTTTTTTTTTTTTTTTGGTGGTAGTATTAATTACTTGGAGGCAAATTCCAGTTTGGTGGGATTTTTAAAAGCTCTTTGATGGCCTAATTCACAAAGTCAATGTGAATAGAGATAGGTTAAGACTGAGGGTTTTGAAAAGTTTAATTACTTAATGAATTGTTATAAAACACAAAATGAGGCAATGAAAGAAAACATCAATATGCCTCTATTTTTCTTTTACGACTGAAGTAAAGCAGGGCAGCTGAGAGCTGCAATAGAGTCACTGTCAGATCTATATTAAAAATCGAATGGCATTCATGTTTGAGTTAACATAATTAGACCTTACTGTTGATTTCAATATTCTGTTCATTTTCCAACGTGCAAGAGAGTAGCAGCTGTCAAAAACAGATCTAAAGAACTTCTGAAGCTAAACACAGTTTCTGCCACTATAGAAATTTGGCAAAATTTTATCTGCAATGTTATAAAATTTCAGGAAGAAAATACTCCTTCATTTTTCTAGTTTTATACTGAGGAGAGATTTCAGTGGTTGTCAATCATCTGTTTAAGAGAATGAGTCATAATCTGTACTCCAGCCAATTATTACTGGAAGTATAAGTGACTGATTTAATTATATAATTTTAGTAAATAGGATAACTCATTCCAACTTGTACTGATAATAATAATATTGAACTAATGCCTAGATATCTCAGTATGACATTGGTCCAGTGTGTCTAGTACAATGTGTATGTGTGAAAGAAAGAGAGAGACCGTCCTCATGATTTAAACATATGAGAAACTGAGAGGACATACTCTAAGGGCAAAAGTTATATGGGAACTGAACATCCAAATGCAATTGGAAATGCACTTTATGGCACATATTATCCAGTGTGGATTGTTAGTGTCAGCTCAAGTCTTTTCAGCACTGCAGAGAAATATGAAATTTGCTGCCCTCAAGGGTTAGGGGGCTATGGTTGGGCTGCTTCGTTTCTGAAGAAAAGAAATGGAAAAGGGGATCAAACTTGAAAAGCTGGTACTTGCTGTTCCAGCTGCTCTGCAGTATGAGTTGGGTGTTTCTTCAGCGCTGAGTGGCACATTTTTTTGCAGTTACCATCTCATATTTTTTCATTGGTGGAAGCAGCAGTGACCTATAGGCCATGCCGAAATCAACCATGTACTTCATCAATGTTACACGCTGTGCCCCATCATACATCCACCAACACCATGGAACAGGATGACAGCTCTAGATAACACCTGTACACTCTTCATGACAGCATGTGAGAGCTGAATATCTCTCACTTCAGATTTAATCCGGACAAAGCAGAAAGTAATTTACCCATTTGTGGAATAATAGCTGAAATGACTTTTGTTTTTTGATTCTCTCATGCAGAATTTTATGTCTGTTTTTGAAATAACACTAGCCATTAAATTATATTCTTAAGGAATTCTCCATTTGTTTATGTGTGCAAATTGCTGATTTTTAAAAATGTAGTACTAAATCATAGTTTCAACATACTGGTGCAAAACTAGAAGCAATAAGAAAGTACAATGAAATATTTAAGACAGAATTTGGTTGCATAATGTCAAAAATCTCAGTGTTTTGTGTCTGACAGCATAATCCTCCATTTAAATACAAGTGGGAATAATAAGTGGGAATAAATGATAATAAAGCATTAAAAGTAAGTAGAAGAGAAAAGGAAGTCTTCAAAATGTTTTTGAAATGTTCACAGACACTTTATCTATAACTTCCAAATACTGTGTTGATGAAACACAGTTACTAAACCCCCAATAAAATATAAATAAATAAAAATTTGTGTAACTTCTATTGAAAACCAGATCATTACTATTTTGCAAAAGGAATTATGCTAAATTGGAGACAAGGGTGGTGAGAAAACAAATCCGAAGCAAATTGATTTTCTGTAGTTAAAGAACCACATACACTGGGAAAATGCCAGCAGCTGGTTTGATGCAGGGAATGTTGTAGCTCTCTAATTCTCAAAGTGACAATATCTCAGTGATCCTTATAATCCTTAAAATATACTGCAGATCTTTTTGGCAAAGTTCCTAGTTTTGAAGGAGTAGATTATTGTGAGTGGTAAAAAAATTTTGTATTGGCTAGTCAGTCAGATGCTTAAGACCAGAAAATAGAGAGCAGATATTTTGAAACAGTCTTCCAATAAAAAAAAAATAAAAAACCCAAACAAACCAACCAAAACAAAAACAGACAAAAAAAATCCCCTAACAAAATCTCAGCAGTTTATGAAACACTGTAGCGTTTACTTTCTTTAGTCTGAGAACATGATAAATACTAAGAGAAAGATGTTTCCAAACTAGTTGATGCGAGTTGGTTTGATTAATAATTAAATAAATTGTACCAGAGAAAGCTCATTTTAATATTCCTCCACAAGTTAAAGGCCCCTGTTTAATACAGATCTTTTTCAATGATTAGTCAATCTGTACCACTGATATTCAACTTCACAGTCTTGAAATACATACTCAGAGCCCAGCTGCAACCTCTCAGGGCTGCAGGTGCCAAACTGGATGAGAAAATAGTTGTATCTAAAACCAAATATGAAGAACAGTTTTGAAAAACATAAACATAAGTTCAGATATTTTGATGTTGATTTTAAGAAAATTGCTTTCACGTTGGGAGGGACAAATTGGAGGAGGGCAAAGTTGTTTATCGGAAAGGTATTTTAAAACAACAAAAATAGGAAAGCGTTCTTTATTTCTCTACTGTGTTCTCTGCACCAGAGAAGTTACTCTGACAAAAATAGCTGTAGTGATTAGATATAATATAATGGAATAGATAGATCTAATAATTAGGAGTTATTAATATTAACTATGGCAGTTATGGTGAAAAATTATTGAATTACTTGATTTGAAAATAACAGAGGCTAAAAACTGCCTGGAATTTCTAGTGCAGAGTCTTGCTCTTAGAAAGATTGGGACATTAATACTGCTTGAGTGCTATGGGTTGCAAGGCTCTCCTAAGATGAGGAATCATACACTTCTAAGTGCCTTTGCAGAGATCACTGGAAGTCACCTCAGAGAATTATTTTGGCTATCTGCTCTTTCTATAAGTCTTGAAACATCTAGTGTAGCAAGGGCACTGGAGCTCTGTTGGAGAGGGAGAACCACCCAGAGTAACGATGAAATCTCAATATGAGTATAGTCGTTCTCCCCTTTATTCAAGCTTACAGAGTATATATAGACAGATGCCAAGAACACGCGTCTGCAACAGTTGTATAATTGGCTTACAGCCTCTGTTCACGCGCCAGGGCGGCGAGTGTGATTGGTACAGTGCTCTTGTGCACGCACAGGAGCACTTCTCCTCTTCGTGGATGTAGCTCCTTCTTCTTGTTTACCATTCCACTGTCTCTTATCACAACAGGCTTTCAAGGACAGTTAACGGTTTCCTCCGAGCCTTCCCTCTCATCAGAGACTGGGTTGCTCATGGGAATCAGACCGTGTCCCTTGTTACTAAGCCATTCCTCCACAGAGATCCATGAAAAGGCAGTGGAAGAGCTTCCTAGAGCTAGCATTTCAGCAACAACTAACTACAGCAAGTGTTTTAGCCTGGAGGTCACTCTCCAACCAACCCCATTCTGTGTAGATGCATTTGTAAGTAGCAGTGATATACAGAAGATGGGATCCACAAGCAAAATGGCAAATGTTCTAAAAACAATATCAATGGTTTATATATCTTCTGTTTTGTTTTTGCTCAATTGTCTGTTTTGGTTTTGTTGTTATTGTTGTTTTGACCTATTATATTTCTATTGCTAATATACTGTACATGACACTGATAATTATTGATGAAAACATAATTGACTCCTAATGAAATAGTAATGTCATTTAATTGTATGAAGTATCTGGCACCACACTGAACCAAGAAAATATTACATAACTTTTGTATGGAGCACATACAAATAATTTTGCAAGAAAGAAGCTTCTCTATATGTAAATAAGTAATTACCAAAATTATTTTCCACTTTTTCTTCCATTCCCTTCCCTTTCCCTTCCCTTTACCCTTCCCTTTTAAGGAGAGTTTTTCCTCCCCCTCTAGACAGATGCACTCTCTTAACTATTCCATAATCTGCAGTTGAACAATATTTGCCATGTATTTACTCAAGATGAATAGAGTCTTGGAACAGAACAAAAGTGGAGTTGGCTATTGTCTACATAGGCTTTCTTTCTCTGTACATTATTTATATAATGTATATACACACACATGCTACATTTATACACATATATACAAACTACATATGTATATATAATTTTTATATAGTATACCTACTACATAATGAGTACATGCATTATGTATATGTATTGTATGATACATAATGTGCATACATACTATAGTATAGAAATAATAAAAATGTTTTTGTCCTTAATATGTTAAATTGTCTGCTCTTTAAAAACATTGAACTGATTTTGCATTACTTCAGTGAATTTATTCTAATTCAGTGAGATTCAGTGAAGTTACATGAATTTTACATCACCATGAAATTAGAAAGATCTCTTTATAATGAAAGATTGTAATAAAACAAGATTCTGTGTGAATTCATCTCCCCCTTCATTCTTTCAGTTCCACACCTGCTGTTCCTACTACCTCTGACTTTTTTCTTCTCTCATCACTGTTTATTTCAAGTAACTTATTTTTTATAATTTTACAGTGCTGTATGATACATTTTTCATTGCTTCATCAGCTTCCTTCAAATTCCTTCAAATTACTAATTTTATTCAAATTCTTTCTCATCGAAGTAGAAGTACACAAGACTAACATCCTTTCTAACAGAATCCCTTTTGAATGGCATCTTTTCACCCCATCTTGCTTTACTTTTGTGGTGGGTTGACCTCAGCCAGCAACTAAACACCCAAGCTGCTCACTCAGTCCCTGCCCCGAGAGGGATGGGGGAAAGAATTTTAAGAGCAACAGCAAGAAAAACTTGTGGGTTGAGATAAAGACAGTTTAACAAATGAAGGAAAGAGAGGAAAAAAACCTCAAGGGATGCAGAAGCAATCACTTACCACCTCCCATCAGCAGACCAATGGCCAGCCAGTCTCTGAGCAAGGGGTACTTTGGAAAGACTAACCCCCAGTTTTTGTTGCTAAGCATGATGTTACATGGTGTGGGATATCCCTTTGGTCAGCTAGGGTCAGTTGTCCTGGCTGCATCTGCTCCCAAACTCTTGTCCACCCCCAGCCTTCTCACTGCAGGGGGCCGAGTGAGAAACAGAGAGGGCCATGATGCTGTGCCAGCACTACTCGGCAATAGTTAAAACATTGGTGTGTTATCAACAGTTTTAGTCACAAAAGTAAAACACAGCACAATATGGGCTGCTATTAAAAAAATTAATCCCATCCCAGCCAGATCTAGTACAACTTTTTACCTCTAAACTTGTTGAAAAGATTGTATCTTACAGTTGCTGTAAATTCATTTGTGACATGCCTCCTTTGTACTTTCCAGTACGAATTCTGCTTTACTAAAATTTGATCCTATGAAAAGAATGGCCTCCCTTGGTATCTTTTATCTATTTTGTGCCACTACTTTTGATGGTATTCTTTATGCTCCCAAATTTTTCCCCTTGGTTGTATTTCATTATTGTATCCTCCCTTGCTTCTCCTTTGACTCTTGATTCCTCCCCCAAAGAAAGCCGGAGCTGCTGAAAGATACTGCTCTCCCCTTTGAAAATTACTATAGTACGGAGTTCTGCCTCTCATGCAGCAACAATGGCTTTCTCTATCATATATCCTACTTCTCGTATGCCATAGCAACCATTACAAAGTCATGCATTTTGTACTAGATGTCAAGAAGCAAGACTGATGAACTTAGTTTTGTAATAGTATTGAGCAGTTTAGATGTTGCACAAGAATACTAGCAAGAAGAAGCCAGGACTCCTTGTTCCCAGATGAGTGGTTCTACCAAACATTACCTCATGTGCGCACATGTGCATCTTTCATCTCATCCTGTGACTTTGGCATTTTTGAAGCTGTATCACTGAGCAGCAAAAAAGTGCCTCAAAAAGTTTCCCCATCTTTTATTTGGACACGGCTATACCCTGATGAATTAGGAAATTCTCAGGGAAATTGGGAGCTATTGTTTTTAACTCATGACAAGGAAATTGAAATTAACTGGTATACCTCTTAGGTGAGTGTTTCAGTTACTAGACATTATTGGTGCATTATTAAAAATGTGCAATGCATGAAGTTACACAGTTCATCCCCTCACTTGAATAATGGCAGCCTAAGAGAGGCTGTAGAAGTGCTAGTCCTCCGCATAAAAGTAAATTTAATCTGAAGCTATCTGACTCAAATCTGTTATTAAATTCAGAAGAGATATTATAAGGTGTAGTTATGTTATTTTCAAGACTTTTCAGTACTTAGCAGTAGAGATATCAGAAATGCACTATCTGGGAACATTATCATGCTCTAATCTTGAATGAACAAAGCTTCAACAAATTAATGTATTATTCCATTGAACTGAGGAGAGGCACTGTACTATGAAAGACTTTCAAATTTGTAATGCAAATTAGACAAAAAGCAAACCAGACTTAAACATGCCTCTGAAACAGACAACAAGCTATGCTTTCCTAAATATGCAGTGTATTTCGGGGTATTCTCACTGTTTTAATTATAAGAAACAAAAATCCTACATAGTCATGGGTGACAGCTTGTAGCATCTTCTGTCCTCTTTTCTTTTCAGAAATTGAAGGCTTTTCTTTTCTTTTGTTTGGTTTGGTTTTGGTTCGCTTTGTTTTGTTTAGCAGTCTTTACCACAAAAGCAACACTCTTCCTTTCAATGGCAAGACCCCTTTTACCTCCACCCATCTAAAATCTTAATGTAGTTCCTTTCTCATCCTGGGTTCTAGGCATTGATGGTCTATAAAAGTCATTCTGCTTCTGCCCTCCACACCTTTTAGTAGAAATTATTTCCTTGGGCAAGAAAAGTGTAAGACAAAGTTTGCTTAATATCTTTATTCCTAAATCCTGGTATGGGTGGTCTACAGTCACACAGACCTGCAATACAGTATTGTTGTTGCTAGTAACCGGCCATAAGCTTTTTAGTGAATTTGCAAGGCCTCAGGACTGAAGCTTGTCAGGTTTGCTCAGTCTTAGCTTTTCTTGACATGCCTGCAGCTTGTTTTGCTTGGTTTAGCTGTGACAGCAATTTCCCTAGTTGACCAGGTGTTTAAGGCTAATTTGTTTTACTGTTGTCTCTCTGTGTGTAGTGCAACTATAGTTTTATATAGATAGCAGTAACAAGCAGTTGTCCCATGCAGACTGAGATATTTACAACTCTGGAACAGGCCGCGTACAATAGCAGAGACCTTGAGTAGTGGAGACACAGGATGTGGTATAGAGGGGCACAGGAACAAGATGATAAATGATGAGGCATGGGCTTGGCCCTGGAGATGACACAGCTAAGAACAACTAACCCATGGTTAATTAAACATAACCAGCCTGGGACCTGGACAAGACTGGTTTTAGGGGTAAAAAAGAGAACAAATAAATACTATCATCTGACATATGCATAAGGCACTGTGTACAGTAAACTGAAATATAACATGGAGCTCAGACCAATGAAGGAAGAGAAAGGTGTAAAACTGTGTTAGCAAACCTGTGAAAAGGACACTAGTGAATCCTACAGTGATGAAAAATAAACCACCAACATGAACAGCACATTCCAGAGGACTCCAGATGCCAACAACTTGATGTAATACCTACCACACCACAAAAATTAAACCACCAGCCCCCAGGGACTCTGGGGAGCAGTGGAAAGGTGAGCATAAGACAAGGAAAAGGGTAGGAAAAAAGTGTGCGTATAACTATTTTAAGTGCATTATGATGCTTCTTTTTCTGTAAAAATCAGATCTAGATTAGTAGTGATTCTTGAATTATATTATCAAAATTTGTATTATACTAACAATGAATTCTGGTCTCTATATATGTGTGTAAGATTTGCTTCCTATTTGTCCATAAAGGATATTTTGAGTATAACACTTATACCCTTCCCAAGATTCCTTAAGAAAACATTTAAATACTAAACTTCTTATTCCAAACTATTTGTTCCTTTGTTCTACTTGGATTTTTTCCAGCTTCTTACTCTCAATAACCACACTTTCTACCATCTTCTCTTTCCAGTCATTTCCTGTAGAAATACCTTTTACTTAGGATTACTTTCTGAAAGACCCTTAAAGGACATTGAAAGAGAGAGCAGAGGTCTCCTTCTCTCCAGGTCTCTTCTTCTGAGTAAAAGATGATATTTTTCTTTAAAATTCTGAGTTTAGAACATATCCACTATTCCCTGGCATCTATATATTGCTACATCTTTGTCTTTTGAAACTGGAGTCCATTTTAAAAAGCCAGAACAAACTTTATTGGTAATGCAAGTTACCATGAAATAAAGCTCCCAAGCATAGTTTGTTTGGGCATTGTTAGTGATGGATCCCAGTTGTGACTGCAAAAATGAGTACCAACCATGAAGCGATGGCAAAAACATGCAGCTCTACATCAGGTCATTACGTGTGGCTACAGGAGACAGGTTCTGTATCCTTTTTCTTTGCTCTTGCAACATAATATTGCATTCCTTCAAAACAATTCAAGTTACATCCTTCTGTCTCTATTAAGTAGGATCTCTGTTCTTACCCAGTTCCACCTCCCTAACACTTGGTGACCTGTTTCACTCTTCTGCATACTTCTGCCACACTGAATCCACAGTCCAGGCTTCAAATAAATATCTTCAGTGGTAGCTTTACAGAAATCTTTCTCTTCCTGTTTAGAAATAGATGGAAGTCAGTGTTATACTGTGGCTATGCACAAGCTTGACAGATACAAAAGTTGGAGTCAGTTACTGGATCTCCTTTCAGGCAAGCAAAGCGCTGAAGGATCCAAAAGCTAGCCCCCATCTTTGCCTGTGGGCAGGAACTGATGAAAGCCTGAAGCCAGTATTTGATTCTGACTGCACATTTTGAATCACAGGAGCTCTCTTTTTGCACTGCCTTCCCTGAGCTGACAGCAGAGTCAACTCTTGACGCTGCTACAGATCACACCGAGATTGTCATAGTACCGCTGGTATTTCACATATGAAATGTAGGAAACCTCAGTATGAAAACCGTGGTGATAATAATTGGCCATTGTGGCTCAGATCTAGAACAGTCAGACTTCTAAATGCCTACATATAAAACCAGGATAAACTGAGAGTAGAGATAGATATCTAAATACATATGCACATGTTCTATCTTTTGGACTAAGGAAAAAATAAAAGGTTGGGTTCATTTTTCAATTTGAGGTAGCATAAGGCAATAAAAACAGTGTTAGAATTTATATTCTTTGAAAGCAGCATGAATAATTGGAATAGGGAGGAAAACATTTCTCATTTTAAAATTTTGGAGAAGATACAATGTATCAGTTTTACAGCATATGACACTTAAAAGTCTTCTGTGAAAAATCAGTACACAGGACTTCTGACTGTGACCCACCAAGGTGTAAATGACCTATATTAAATTTTCATGATTATCTATTTATGTGGAATGAGGTAATTGAACAAATTTATCACTTCTCTAAATCATGAGGAAAATAATGACTAGTAAGATTAGACAGATTTTTTTTTTATAATTCATGAGCTCATGCAATTTCAAGATCAACCATGAAGTTAAGAAGCCTGTTAGCTTGCAGTGAATTTTGCTTTGATAGAGGGGATTTTTCAATAGCCTCACTTTTCCTTTAAAAGATTTATTAATCATATGAACTCTAATTAAAACAGTAGAATAATGAATTACATGAAAACCAACAACTGTAAAAAAATAGTTCTAAAAGTTATAGTAAACCCCACAGAATTTTCTTTAAAGATGACTGCCAAACAATCATGCACACATATGAAGGGTTAAACAATAATAATAACAAATGGCAATTAAAAAAAAATCATTTAGATACCTTGACATGTTAAAAGGAATGTAGTTTCAAAATCTGTCAGAGTCCCAGGGCTTTCACTGATTCATTTATCAGAGCCCCAGCAAAAGGACTTGCACTGACAAGATGCACAAAAAGAAAAATCTGTTATTTTATTGAAAGCGACAGAACAGATTCAAGATTGCTGTTGATAAATTCGCTAACTACAATGGTGTTAATAATTAAGATTAATGTTGCTAGCAAACTTGACAGTAATGCAACAACCTGGGGATAATTTCACCCAGAGGGTGAGAGGTGCAGTGCTTACCCAGAGAGATGTCCCTGCCTGGGGTGGAGGCCACAGCCCATCAACTGGTCCATCAGGTATCAAGGTTCTTCTCTCCCACTTTAACAATCATTTTCTCCATCTTTTATCCCAAAAACTGAGGTTCCCCGCCCCCCCGATATGTGACGTGTAACATGATTCGGGTGGAGAGATGAGTGCTATAGTTTAGCATGATCTATATAATCTTCATTAGTGTTACAGGACATCTTGAAAAATAAGTGTTAAAAGCAAGCAAGAACGTCCTGGGAAACAGCAAGAATGTCTTGGGAAACAAGTGTCGAAAACAAGTAAGAAGAATTAGAAGAATGTAAAGAAGATGCTTCATAACAACTGCACCTGGCATTAGAGACAAAGACTGTCTTCACTAACTCTCTGCTAAAAAGCAATAAGGATTAGCACAAGGACGAATCTTAGAAAAATAGAATGGACTGCCAAAATAGTGCCCTAGAGTTAACTTGTCTCATTATAATCCCATTATAATGCTAAAGAACACACCTTCTAGCTAGAAAAGCCCCCAACCCAGTTAAGCCCCCTACTCTCTGAGCATGCATGGTGGATTAAAAGAGAACTGTAACTTTAAGATGAAGTAGGAAAAATACTAACCAATAGTTAATTAAGGGGTAGAACCTGTAGTTGTAACTAACTTTGTTAATTGTTTAAATACCTGTCATGATTTTGTCCTGGTGTGCATGTTAGGAGGAGAAATCCCCTATGCACCCAGAGCTGCAATAAACCAATGTCGGCTTTCTAAACTATCATTTGGTTTGGAGAGTTTTCTTCGTTATGATTTTCGGTAACATTAGCATATGCAGGGGTATGAGTTGTAATATGCATTTCACCAGTAATGAGGCAAAGGTCAGTTATTGGACACGAAGCCTTTCAAAGAAACAAAGAACCCCTCAGATTTCTGTTATTTTACTGTCTTTACTGACCACAAGCAGGGCTGTCCTGCCTCCACAGGGCCCCCTCCTTATCTGCAACCTGTGTTAGCCAGGCTGGTCTCCACTCCCCCAGGTCGCACAAGAGATAGCAAGGGCAGTCTTAATGGTTCTTTGAGCACAGGAATCCCACCTCATTATCCAAATTCCACATACCTAAATTGTGATTTAAAGCCTTCATTCAGAAGTATAATCTGCCAAAGCTAAATAAAATCTGATTAAGGGTCCAGGAAACTCAGATGTCTGTCCAAAAAGCTATTTTGTCTCATGTTCTGCAATACGAATTCTGAGCATCACTGTCTGTAAAGAACTAAGTATCAAAATACACATGCTGCTTAAGGCTACTTGGGATCCAGGCACTAAGCTTGTCTACATTATTTAATAGAAGTTACATCAGCTGGAAAGTCAAAGAATGGGCCAATAATTTAAACGCTTCTTCTGAAAAATCACTTGTGTCTATGAAAATATGAAAATGTCTTTCCCAATAAAGTGTCTTAAACGCCAGAAAACACCTGTTACTTCTTTATTTTAAATTGGGTCAGTATAAGACACATTCCCAGGCAAGAAAAAGTGTGATTGTAACCTAGTTCGAAAGGAATTCCTTTAAGAGTTGTGATCCACAACTATAATCCCAGTTTGCCCAGTTTCTAGTTCCTGTTTCTGGTTTTATTCAGCTTGATATGAAATAAAAAAAAATTCCTGGAAGAAAAAAGCTGAATAGCAGATCCCTTGGTGCTTACAAAAATCTTAATCAATAGGGCCAGCTTTCCCATGCGTGCTATACCAGTGCCCCTGCTCACCACTGCTGTACCATGGGGCTGCCAGTGGTGCCCACCCCTGGCACCAGAGTAATGTCTCAGGGTGGAGGAGGAAGGGATCAGCTAACCTTGAATGTCACACTCTTCACAGCAGTGGTGACTCACTGGAAACTCCCCTTCCCTGCTTCTCCTCAGGAAGCCTGAAATGGTCTCTTAGAACCCAGAGGGACGCACCCAGAGGGAGACACAAGACCAAAGAAGATGGGTAGGTACTAGAAAAGCAACAATTTAAACTTATTCATTAGGATAGCCTAAAAAACAATGACATGATTTGGAACTTAGGACTGTTAAAAAATTAGACTAACAATACATTTTTACCTGCACATTTGTATTATGCTCCCTTTGGTTCATAACAGCATTTCAAGTGCAACAGCGCTCTCTTTCCGACCTACGCATTTTGCAGTCCTAAATAGATACTGGCCAAGCTGCTGTAGGAAAACAACAAACCCATCCAGGATACACAAAAACTTACAGTTGGGATATTTTCCTGGTGGGTAAATGACAGAGATGCAAATGTCCTCAGTGAAACAGACATAAAACCCAGGTCTCACCATCAGTTTTTGGGCAACTGTTGTAATTATCATGCAAGTAGGTTGCCTCTTCTGTGTTTAAATGCCAAAAATTACTGAATGGAAGTGAGAGAATTTACACTCTGAATCCCAGTTTCACAAAGTTGTTTAGGTTTAACTACCAGATGAGGACTCAAAATCATGCAAAATACAATATTTCAGGTGTACTGAATACACTGACTTTGTGACCCCCAACCTAGATGTCTTTAAAGTATAGGATATGTCAATGCTTTACTCAGCATTTTAGGGATTCAATTTATGGATATGGCTTCCTAAGTTCATTTTTTTTGCAGAGCTGAGAAGATTGTGCTAATGTTCCATAGTTTACTTAGGCGTCCAGAAATCAACAAGATTAATTTTGAAAGATAATGAATGTATAAGACACACAGTTCCAAGAAAAGAAATAACAGAAATTTGAAACTCATAAGAGCTTTCTTATATATAGTAATGGACATGGCTACAATAATGCTATGGTAACTACCTAGGTAACAAGCAACACTGAGTGTAGACTAGTCAATCCCAAACTGATGTTATAAATTTTTTACCTGACATCAGCCAATTATACAAAATGATCTTGAAGTGACGATCTAGCATGGGTAAAAGATAGAATTTTGGAGACTTTCTGATCTAGCTATGTATCTTTTTTCACTAGTTAAAACGAGTGATTGCTTGTGAGAGTATTAGCACAAATATACGTGACAGATCTGAAACCATAGAATTAAGAGCAGCTAATAAAGAAAACAAAACTAGTGAAATGATTGAGTTCTGAACATTCAAGGCTAAACGAACTTCAAAGGAAAGTAATTAGCTGAAATTTTGAAGCAAAAGCAAACAAAACAAATAAAACCCCTGCAAACCTTAACCTCAGGAATGAATCCAAAAATAACACATTTAGAATTCAGTGCCAAGAATCTAAATTATGGAGGTTGGTTAAAAAATTGTTAGGTTATCTGTGGTTATAAACCAATATCCCATAAATAGAAAGTTTCCAAAGCCACAGAACTAAATTAAAAGATTAAAATGTCTGATGAATTTTGTATCTCATTTCTTGTTTGTTTTTTGTTCATTTGAAGTTTTATTTGTTTAGTACAAAGCTTGAGAAGAAAGTATAGAAAGGAGAAAAACGACATTAAAAGTCCCCCTTTTTGGTAAACACTTTAACAGAAAATCATTCCTAAAAATGAGTCAAAAATAACTGAAGTAATGGCATAGGTGGAAATACAAAGATTAAATAATTTTTCAAGAGAAAACAGAATTCATATTAATAGAATCATGTTAAGAATAACACTACCAAATGATTCTCAGCCTTTATTTGTTCACAGTTGAAATGCATACATGTTTAGTTACTTCATTGACCTTCATAATTTAGTCTTAAATATGTGTTTCACAGGGGCAAAGGGTGGAGTCTGTAGCAGGTATGTGTGTAAGTAGGAGTAGGCTGCAATGATGACCTGCGGGGGAAAGATCATGAGCTGCAGTGTGCCTATTGAAATTGGGTCCAGCCTGCCTTGAGACAAAGGAAAACAACCGTGGAAAATATTAATGGTGCACCAAAACTTAACTACACTATACCCAGCTTGAGCCAATCAGAGAAATAACCAGGGCCCCTGCTCAAAGATGTCTAACAAAGACACTGGCAGCTGTTAGGGTCTGGAGAAAAATGCTTTGGGGAAGCACTCCATGAAGTCCCTAAAGGCACCGGGATCTGAGGACAACCCATGCCAGGGCAGGGACACTTCTGTGGGACTACAGCCCATGGGCATCTCAGGCCAGGCAGGGGCACTTAGGAATGGAATGGCAGGAATCATTAAAGGCAGAGACACATACCACCTCAACCTCCTACGCCACACATCACCTGGCTGGATGAATTGGACAGACTGAGCATAAACTATGGTGAAAACAAGTAAAATTGAGACGGGAGAGAGGAAAACAGATGTTTATGTACGTGCATGTGTGAAAGTGTATGTGTTAAGTGTATATTGGTGTTCTCTTTTTTTTTTTTTTTTCTGAATACCTTAATCAGTGATCAGCAGTTTGTGTTGGATGGCAATAAATTAAGTTAGGTAAAGTTAGCCCTGTTCCAGGCTTTTTTTGCCTATGACAGCAATACATAGAAATTACATCATCACTTTTGTGTGGAAATTGCATACTATGACACTAATATAAACCTCAGTCCACAACCTATGGCTATATCTTAAAAGTTTGTTCAGAGATACAAGTACAGAAATATACAGAAGAAATACACCCCTTTATTTCTTTGTTTAATGTAACTGTTTTAATACATTCCTTTTAGTAAACTAGTATTAAGAAACAAGTAAGAAACCTTCAGTGTAGAACTCAAACACATGCTTACACACTTGGTTACTTAACTATTGGTCCTGGACAGGGAACAGTATTTGATTAAACCTTGTAATAAAACTGTTTCACAAAAAGAACAACATTATTTTAAACTTTGCTGTAATACAAGTCACAAAAAATATTTTAAAATTTAGTGTGCTGCTTTATAAGCAGAGCCACTCACAAATTATCAATCCATGTGTATTCTCATCACATTAACCAGAACCAATTAATAGACTGCTAACACATTACAAGACTGAACTCTGTAATAATTTTTATATTATTTATTTATATAGTCTGTGTTACAGATCATATAAATTTTATACATTTATAATAAATGTATATATAATGAATATAATTATATATATGGTGTGTACATATTTACATATTTTATATATTTACATATATTAAACTATTGTTATATATTTATATGCAAATTTATATTCATAGTTTAAATACATAGATAAGTACATTTCAATTCAATATTTTAACACCCACACATACTGATTTGAAGACATGGGAGTATAATATGATAAATTTATGAAGTTTGACTCTTATGCTTGTATTTAAACATTTATATGACTGTACTCTGAGATGAAATTTACATCAGTCGAGTTTAGTGATAGTACTTGATATTTTAGAACACCAGAAGAGTGTCTTAATACTTCAATTTAAAGATTTTTTTTTCAAGGAAAAATGGCTTCTTTGAAATATTAGGCATTCTGAATAAAAAATATTTAACAAAAAACTGTGTTGTCATCATGAGGAAATGAAAAAAATGTTTCTTTTAAGAAACATTTTGGGAGTTTGGGTGTTTGTTTTTTTGTTTCTTTGGAGGGTTTATGTTTACAATTACTTCTCTCAGGAGAATAAATTTTGTGATCACCTTGAGCAATCAAAGCATTTGACCAGCTAAATAATGACCTCATTCCTTTTAGATGTTCATTTCCAGTTATCTTGATCATTCTGTAATGAAATTTCCTTTTGACTTCTCAAGTGCCTATATATTTTCCTATCCACCAGGACATATAATTGCACATTTTTATCATTATACAGCTTGCCTTCATGTACAAAACATCAAAGGAAGCATACTATTGTTAAAGTGAGTTTTATCTGGAATAAATAAAGACTTCAGTGTGACTTCAGAATGAAGAATATTGGACATATTTTCATCTTATAAACATGGCGGGTTCTTGTATAGTTTTTATAGGCACAGCTTCTGACCTCATTTCTGACTAAAGTACAGACACAGCAGGAGAAGGACATCTTTACTGTTCTTCCTGCAGGGTAAAATTTTCTTTCTCCTGCTAGACCTTGTTCTTAACTGATGGTGGACTGGAGGGGAAGAATCCTACAGGACTGTACTAGTGTCAAGGCAAAAGTATCCTACCTTTTGTTGCTGTATAGCTCTTTTGTCAATGAAACTTCTAATAAGTGTTTTAACCCTTGCTAAAGACAGGCAGGAACCTCTCTCAGCTAAGGTCCTCCCCACATGCTATTAAAAGTGGAATGTTATTAAAGAGACTAATTTGTTAAGCAGATGCACAAAAATCCAAAACTGTTCTCAGTGAGCTTTAAAAAACATTAGAAAGAAAAAGCTCTGACCATATAAGGCTTTGGCTTGAGCAATGTTCTCTTGATTTTTGTATTTGTCCTGCTTCTGTTATGAACTGAGTTTGCAGCTGGCACTGAAGAGCAAAAAAACCAGAAAAGAGTAATTTCATGCTTCCTAATATATTCTTCTGATGAGTAGACACTGTTTAAACTAAAAGTACGTTAACAAATTTCAGCATAATCCAGGAGATGCACAAATGATCTGACTGATGAGCTCAGAGATGAACTAGGGCTCATTTTCTTCCTTTTCAAATCCTCTCACATTTTCGGGATTTATACAAGTTTCCACCTTTCCTTGATAGGTTATTAAGGTAACCATTATTTAATGAATCTTAAAAAATTTTCACTAAAAAATATACTTTGCATTTTACAGGATTCTTTTAGCATACTGCATAACACAGTTTTGTTAAAAATTTTTAGTCATTGCATTCAATGAAAGGTAGGCAATAGCTGTCTAAATATCTTAAAAATCTGTCCCATTGTCCTTATAAGATGTTACAGTTGTATCAGAAAATAAAGTTATTTGTATAAATGTATATATATATGTATAGCAAGCTTCTCCTTGATGACAGTGATGGCAGTGAGTTAGATTATGATTTGGCAGTATCATATAGCCTGAAGTTATTTTAGTCACTTTTTAGTCTGGCACTGATCTAATCATCCACTACTATAAAACTTCTTCCCTTTTGTTTGGAAAGGGTAGGTATTGAAAGTTCATATTTTGTCTAATGTTAAGGACAACTTTCCTTCCTCTCAGAAAATGAGTTGTCCATTTATTTAGGCTAGTGCTTTGCATCTGCATCCTGACTTTTATTCTTGTCATACAAAGATTTGTGTTTTGTCATGTCTGAACATATGACTGTTAAGGGTATATAAATGTTTGGAAATATATGTGCATAATGGTATATAAATATATTTAATTACATTTGTGGATACCAACTTGATCAGCAAAAAGAAACCAATTCAAGTCCAAACTTGAATTTGCAGAAAGAAAATTCTTTCCTAAGTATAAAATTCAGTAATACCTTCTGCACACAGTAGATAACCACTAATCAGATGACTGATACAGGTAATTAAATAACTTGATAGATAGGAAAGATATAAATTATCATATCTATTATAGTAACTATTATGAGCATGACTATATTAGGCTTTCCCAGACGAGATTTAAAACTCTTATTTCAGGCAGAGATAACAATATTGGAGAATTCAGCAAAATATAGCTATTATAATAATGACTCCGAGGCAAGACACGACTTCTATGTGCAAGACTCCTGTAAGTAGGACTTATGCATGTTACATTTAAATATAAAAGGTTGCTCTTGCTTGTGCCTAACTATGAAGACATCTCTGAATAGGACTCTCTAACTTATTTCAGTCTTTTATAGTCCATATTAAATTTAAATATAACAGGAAATACCCACTTCCTTCTCTGCCCCTAGTCACTTGACAGCTTTCTCTAAATTTGGATTTCAGTAGGCCATGATTTTGTGTGGCTAGAAAATTAGGTCACAAAACTCATAAGAAAGCTTATCCTCCTTTTCTACCCAGCTTCCCTATTGATGAAGATATTATCTTCACAGAAAACACCTTACCTCTGTGTAATTATTACACAAAATTATTATAAATGTAAGAGATTAAATATGGTTTGATATCTAACTAGTAATGCATTTCAATTGAGGTACTGTAGATATCTGTCGTGAGATTAGTACTATTCAACTTTCTAATTATTTACTTAGCTGATTGGTAGAAATTTCACTTAGGAAAACTGTGTATGACCCCAAAACTGAGGAGGTTAAAAACACTTAAAAAGATGACATCAGAATTTTATCAGAGTTTTGAACAACTAGCCCTAAATCAATAGGATTACGTTCAATAAAGTACTTAAGAGGAGAAATCCAATACATAGCTACAAAATGAGAAAAAAATGGCTAAGCATCAGTGTTGCAGAGAAAAATATGGAGGTTATAAAGGACTGAAAAGTAGTTTTGAACAGAAAAGGTAAATCTCATTCTGAGACAGACTAGTAAGAATGTTGCATGTCAGGCAAAAATAGTAATAGTAAATAGTAATAGTAAAAGCAAAATAGTTTTCTACTATCTAATGTTGGTGAGACTGCAGCTGTAATAAAGTGTGTTTTATAAGAACGTAAAAATAGGTTCTTAAATAAATAAACCAGTCCTTTCCTCTTCTTTCCTTCCCAATTTCCCTAATCGTGAAGATGTTCGGGAAGGAAGATACCTTATTATGTTGACTTTCAGGCACCAACTCTTAAGGAAGATATTAAAGGTCTGGAGGAAAGCAACAAAATCAATTGAGCAGAGGCTAAAGAAAACAGACATACCTATAAGATTAAGAGAAGATCTAGAAAGACTCAAACAACTCAGAAAATGTTAAAGGGAGACTGGTGACACAATTGTTCTTTTTAGTAATTTGGGTTATTAAGATATTATGGGGTGGGGGGAAACAAAGCAAAATATTTTCTAAATACAAGGATCATGAAGTACTAAAAGTTTTTGAGATCTCCCTCTCTGGAGATTTTTAAGAATGGGTTAAACAAAAAAAAGCCAATTATACTTATCCTTGCTCAACAAATGATGGACTAGATGCTTTCTGAAATTACCTTCAAGACCCATATATTTATGGCTGTGTGATTATGATGGATCATATAATCTGTAAATTTGCACATGATTTGTATATTATGCTTATGCAATTACATGGGAATTATATTAAATTATCTGTTAATGTGTAACTGCCCTATTGTAACTTGTAAGGATAGAAAAGACACAGATAAATCTCATCTGATTTCAGAAGGGCCCTTTCACTGCCATTTGAGGAACTTTTATTTATCTTTTATTTACAGGTAAAGAAATAATAAATTCTATTATGGAGACCAAATTTTGCTATAGATTAATATATGTTAGTTGTAAGACTGAATTTTTGAAAAGCACATACAACTTTTAGCATTGCACATTCCAGTGAAAATTAATATGGAATCAAGTTATCCAAGATAAGATTTATGTGAAATAACTGTACACCTTTATTTAGTCTACCAAAAGTTCTTCCACTGTATAGATGATAGATAGCCAGGACAGGCAAGGCGTACAGGTAGCGCTGCATGTAAAGGAGGGGTTGGACTGTACAGCACTTGCAGTTAGGGATGACATGATTGAGAGCCTCTGGGTAAGGATTAGGGGAAAAGCCAATAAAGCGGATGTTGTTATAGGAGCCTATGGTAGATCACCCATCCAGGATGATGACATGGATGTATTATTATATAAGGAATTAAGGGAAATCTTTAGATCAGTTGCCCTTGTCCTTCAACTTCCTAGATGTTAACTGGGATTATCCTACAGCAGACACAAACAGGTCCAGGAAATTCCTGAAGAACATTGAAGATAACTTTTTGATATAGGTACGAAGACAGCTGACTAGGAAAGGGGTAGCACCTGGCTGGCGGCCAGTCACTAGTGATGTTCCCCAGGGCTCAATATTAGGGCCATTTCTCTTTAAGGACCTGGACACAGGAGTTGAGTGCATACAAAGTAAATTTGCTGACAGCACTAAACCAGGAGAAGCTGTTGATTCCCTCAAGGGTAGAGAGGCCTGACAGAGAGATCTTGATAGATTAGAGTGTTGGGCAATGACCAATCGTATGAAATTTAGCAAGAACAAATGCTGGATTCTGCACCTGAGACACAGTAATCCTGGATGGATGTATTGATTAAGGGACAAGAGGCTGGAGTGCAGACCTGCAGAAATGGATCTCGGGGGTTTGGTTAATGGTAAGCTCAATATGAGTCAATAATATGCCCTGGAGGCCAAAAGAGACAACTGTATCCTGTGGGGCATTAGGCACAGTATAGCTAACCAGTCAAAAGGATTGTCTAACTGGACTCAACATTGGTGCAGCCTCATGTCTAGTACTGTGTGCAGTTTTGGGCTCCTGAATAGAAGATTATAGAAGAAGGATATAAAAATATTAGAATGTGTCCAAAGGGGGACAACAAAGATGGTGAAAGGACTAGAGAGCATGACTTACGAGGCATGGCTGAGGATACTAGTTTTTTTCAGCTTAGAGGAGACTGAGGGGTAACCTCATTGCTGTCTACAACTTCCTCATGAGGGGGAACAGAGAAGCAGGTGCTGATCTCTTCTCTCTCATGTCTGGTGATAGGACACACAGGAATGGCTTACAGCTGCATCACTGGAAGTTCAGATTAGATACTTGGAAAAAGTTCTTCATTGAGAGGGTGGTCAAGCACTGGAACAAGCTCCCCAGGAAAGTGGTCATGGCTCCAAGCCTATCACTGTTCGAGAAGCATTTTGGCAATGCTCTTAGCTATATGATTTAACTTTTACGTTGCCCTGTGTGAATGCAGGAGTTGGACTCGGTGATCCTCATGCGTGCCTTCCAATTCAGGATATTCTATAATTCTCTGATTCTAAATAAGATATCCGAGAATACTGTTAGAGTGAATAAAAGGAGATGAGCTCTTCTAGGGCATGACTCATCTAATTCTAAATTAGATTTGTACATATGGTCATCCAAATTGTTCCTTAAAATGGCCTGTACCTCCCCATTTACTGTGATAGTATTTTAGAATTCCAGACAGCTCCATTAGAGATACCTGAAGTTATGTTGGTTGAACTGTATCCTTAGTCACCTTAGTCCTTCAGCATTGCTAAAAAATATTCTAAAAGGAAAACAAAATAAAGAAATGCAATGCATCTGAAGTCCTTATCTCCTTTATCAAAGTCAAGGACTTTGTAGTTTTCCTTTGGGAACAAGATTTGAAATTAAGCTGTGCTACCACAATACTTTTTTTTGTCTTATGAAAAGGAAACTCAATTTAAATCATCCATTCATTGCACTTAAAAGTTATTTTAGAAGGTTCCTTTATAAAGTATAATTGTTTACATGAAAAAGCTCATTTTGTTTATACTTCACCATAAATGAGATAAAGGTAATATTCTAAATTTGGGTTGTAAATAGTACAATGAATTTCATAAGCATGTTTTCAGGAAATTCTCTAAAAAACCCAAAGTAGGCTAGAAATAAGCTAAAACAAATAAAAAAAATCCACCCTCTATTCTTCTCCAATCCTCTTTTTTTTTCTTCCCTTCTATTGAGTTTATTTTATTTCCTAATAGGGAGTGCATTACACTGACGTATTCTGCAACTGCCTGCATGATGTGACAATGTCTCGTGTTGATCTGAATGTAAATGCATAGACACAGATGCCCTGAGCATATCCTGTTAGTGTCTTCTCCCTATTTAAAGAAAGCTCCCTAATAGTCTTTATCACTGGCTATGTATACTTTTATCATTTTAAACGTACATCAAATATTTGTGAGCAAAATCACATTTCATAAAAATAAACAAATCTAATGTGATGTGAAGACTCTGAATGAAATCTAATGAAGCAGAAGAAAACCAATAGTGTTTCATTCACCTCCCAGCTCTGAAAACATTTCTTGGTACTTTAACAGGGAACAGTTTCCATCAATTGCACCAAAAAATTCAGCATATTATTGAGTTGTCCATGCAAGACAAGCAAAATAGGGCCCAGCAAAAATATGGTCCCTCTGCTGAATAAAGCAGGGGATCTAGTGACAAAGGACATGGAAAAATACTAAAGCATACAATGCGTTCATGAAGAAAAGATGAATTTGGTTCTTACTGGTAAGACTAGCCTCCAGGAGTCCCAGGCCCCTGAGACCTGAGGGAAAATCTGAAGCAAGAAAGACTCACAGTCAGTAGAGGATGATTAGGTTATGGAATGTTTAAACAAATTAGTTACACACAAGTCCATGGGACTTGATGGGATGCACCCACAAGTGCTGAGCAAGCTGCTCTATGTCATTATGAGAGCACTCTTGATTATCTTTGAACGGTCACGACAATTGGGGAAGGTTCCTAAAGGATGGAAGAAAGCAAATGTCACTCCTTTCTTCAAGAAAGTAAGAAAGGCAAGAAGGAAGGTCCAGGGAATGACAGGAAAGTCAGCCTCACTTTGATCCTTGGGAAGGTAATGGAGTTAATAATCCTCAAAACCATTTCCAGACACATGAAGGTGATGGAGACCTGTCAGTACAGATTTATGAAGGGCAAGTCATGCTTAACCAACCTGATGGCTCCTATGATGAAGTGACTGGCTCAGTCTGTGAGGGGAGAGGAATGAATGTTCTTTGTTTCAGCTTCAGTAAGGCTGAGCATCCATAACATCCTTATAGATGAAGCACAGGACAGATAAATGAACAATGAGGCAGACTGAAAACTGGCTGAACTGCAGGCTCGAAGGGTGGTCAGCAGCAGCAGGAAATCCAGCTGAGGCCAGTCACTAAGTGGTGTACCCCAGGTGTTGATACTGCAGCCAATGCTGTTCAACATCTTCATTAATGAGCTGGATGATTGGACAGAGTGCACCCTCAGCAGGTTAGAGGACAACACAAAACTGGGAGGAGTGGTTGATACACCAGATAGGTGTGCTGCCATTTAAAGGGACCTTGACAGGTTGGAGAAATCAGCCAACAGGAATCTCATTAAATTCAACAAATGCAAATGCAAAGTCCTGCCCCTGGGGAGGAATAACCCTGTGCACCATGACAGGTTGAGGGCCTACCAGCTGGAAAGTAGCCTGACAGAGGAGGACCTAGGGGTCCTGGTGGACAGCAAGTTGAACATCAGCCAGCCATGCAGCAAAGAAGGCACAGGGCTCAGCCATGCAAATGTACTGACCTGGTCCTTTTTACATGTGACCAGCCCCTTTTATACTCCTTTCTGTCTACCCCCTTCTCTGTTCCTCCCTGCACTGCTTCCCCTGCACAGTTGCCTCATCAGCTGGCACAGTCCCACCAACCCTCTCCAACATCCTGGACCATCAGGTTTGAATTCTTACCAGTTACAATGCCCCAGTTTGACTGCAGTTTCTTGTTAGCCCATCAATTAATGTGATTGTTGAGATTTGTCTCTTGTCTTTGTCTCCATCATGTTTGTCTGTCACATTTGTGTCTCTGTGTTTTGTTTACAGCTTCCCCCTTTTCCTTAGTATACCACTTTACAAAGTCATCCATCAGGTAATCTTACTGAAATAAACATTCCCACATTCCACCTATCCTTACCTATTAGTGTGACTGACCAGGTTTGGTTCTCCTCTCACTTTCTCCCTTATTGTTTGTTGGTCAGGTTTGTATTCCTGTGTGTTCTTGCTTATGGCATCCTCCTTTTCTTATTATCCCCTTCTGGTCCTTGACCAGATTAAGCAAACAGACACTCTCTCCTTCCATGTACCCTTACAGTCTGGATGCATGTTTCATTTCTGTCCTGACTTTATTTTAGAGTGAGATCCAGGTCCATTTCAGTACAAGACATATTCTGAAAGCATTCTCTGTTTGTGCCTTAATTCCCGTAGGAAAGACGACATGCACACATTGCAAAGTACTGTGGTGTTTATGAGCCAGGTCCCTACTCTTGGTGATTGAGTAATAAAGACTAAACACACCTCCCCATCAGTCTATACTTAGGCTATAGAGCCTTCATACTCATGGAATTTTTCTAGTACCCTCCACCAGTCTGAGCAGGGATATTACGCAAAGCCTCTTCGTATTTATTCTCTACAGAATGATTGATTTCTGGAACAGTCAGACCAGAAGCAGCTCTTGAATGTACAAAACAATGTTCAGGATGTAAATAATGTAATGCCATTTTTTACACAACGTCATTGTATTAACAGATTAAACATATTTGTGGGAGGTAAAAAGATGAAAAAAAAGCAAAAAATAAAAGCATCTAAAGCTAAATGTTATTAAGCTTTAAAAGTCAAAAGAAATTAAGAGGATAGTAAAGTAGGATCAGCTGAACAAATAAAATGGTAACATTTGGTGGGAGAGTATGTCAGAGTTACTATTAATGAAAGAATGTATTCTTTAAAACAACCTCAGTATCAGAGGAATCAAAGATAGTGAAGTGACAGCATTTTTTTAAAGGATTATAAAAATAACCTGGGTGACTACAGACCAGTAAGTCTGAAATTTGAATTTTGTGAATCTGTAGAAACTATAATACGTAATAAAGTGAATAGAGACATAGACAAAGTTATTATATTAGAGAAGATTAATATAGATTCTTAAGGAACAAATTCCCTCTACAAAAAGCATTAAAGATTTTTGGAGAAGTCAAGGAGCAGATAGGTCAGAATGAACTAATCTTGTTAAATACTTGTATTTTTTTATGTCCTCCAAAAAATTGTTCATCAGAAGTGTTTAAAGAATGTAACCACTGTCAGCTAAGAGCTACTTTCACAGAGTAATGGTACGTTAAAATACGAAAGAATAGAAACAACTGGTTAGTTTTCCTACCAAAAGAAAGTTAACAAAAAATCTCAGCTATGATAGTCTGTCTTGGGAGTTGTGCTTTTCAGTGTACTGAAAGTTGGCTGGAGATATAAAATAATTTAGAAGAGTTAAATCTGAGCTGACTGTGAAGAGCTATAGAATATTCTCATGAAAACCTAAGTGGATTGGTCTCAACAAAACTGAAGCAGTTCTGCAGTATAGTCAACTATAGAGTGTGGCGGATATGCAAGGAATCCATCCCACAGAAGTTCCCTAGGCAACCTTAGATGTTGGCAACACCAGGGGAGCTTGGTGTGCTCTAAGAGAAACTATACAGAGGGTGGAGCAGAGTGAAGACACCGTGGCCGGGCTCTGTGATAAGACGGGAACTCGAAGGTACTATGGAACTGACAAGCTGCATATTTACTACCCTGAGCTGCATATTTACCACCCTGGGCCAACAGTCTGTCATTTTTTGACAAAATACTATCCTTTGGATGAACTTTGCTCATTATAATCTCATTATAATACCAGAAAACACACCTCCATCCCAAAGCTACCCACCTCCAAGGTGCGACCACCCCTCACTGAGCTTGCGCTCTGAATTTTTCTTAGTCTATACCTCTAAAAGCAGAACAAGACACTTTTACACCAATTACAATAGAGGTATCTGTGACTAGAGTCACTCAAGCGCCACCTGAAAAGGCAAATAATATAAAAATGGCTTAAGAGAGGAAGGATGCCAGGGAAGATACCATCGCAGACCACCTGACACCTGGGATCAGTCGACGGGCTGAGCCTCTCTTCCCCCCACAGGGACACCTTTGGGTAAGATTCGAACACTTGGTTATACCGAGTGCTTCCCCGGAAAACTTAGAAATCTTTATAGAATTGCTTTATAACTTAACGTGCTTGTAGCCAGGCAGTAATTTTATCACCGGCAATCCAAAAGAACTTGTGTACCTGTGGCTTCAATAAACTGCACTATTCACTAATCTAGCCGTGAGAGTTCTCACTGAATGCCACCAAATCCCTTAAGTGTGGCCGTGCTAGTTCATGGAATGCAACTAGACTGAGAGTGTATCATGTTACGAGTGTATCTGTAATCGTGAGAGTTCAATACATTGAACGTGACCGGACTTGTAACACAGAAAATCGGGCATCACTCAGAATCTAAGCCTAGCCGCCCCCAGCCCCTCTGATATCTGAGGACAAGCTGGAATTCAAGGGGGTTTATTTTCTGCCAAATTGCCTTGCCCTTTAACGCAACAATGACATAAGTAATATGATAGAAAATTCTATAATCATTGAACTACAAATTATATTGACAGTATTTTAAGCATTTCCAGATTACAATTGACTGTTGCACATCAGAATATATATATGCATTTATTTAATATTCTAATACATTAATTAGTATAAAAAGAAGCAAAAGAAACTACATTAAAAGGCAGTGTTCAGTCCTGCATATATTACTCATGAGCAACTTCTGAGAGGTCTATGTATTGCTTACCACTGTGAGGGATCTCACTGTAATAACACAGTAAATAAAGCAAATAATAGCTTTATTTGCTATTGATATTGCTATTGATAGCTATTGTTACCAATTATTTTATCTACAAGTTAGACTAAGAAAACATATAAGCTCCATACTTTTCTGAAAGCTGTACTATTCATGGAAAAATAAATCCAGCAGCTGTTATAATGTTAGTTATTCTAAGTTAATGTGAATATTCTTATACAGAGAATGCAGAACTGGAGTACAAGAAGTGATACCATGATAGCATATACTCTTGTAGGATATATCCAGTACACTTTTATAGCTCAGTTATATCCAGTACTCTATTATAGCTCAGTTTACCAAATTAAAAAGAACACAACAATATTCATTTTTATTTAAGTATTTTGCAGTATTTTAAACAAATTCCAGGAGACTCTTGTAAAACACAGCTCTTAACCAATGAAATCTGAATCAACATAAAGGCAGAGTAACATGAGTTCCTGAAAATATGTCATTAAATGGAGCAAACAAAGGCAGTTAACAGAGCTGCAACAGTTGTCATTGTAGTTAGTGCAGTAAAGGCACAAAGGGACCCAGAATCTCTACTCAAAACCATGCACTGATGGAGCTATCACTATCTCCAACATCAGCTGGAGTAGCTATTCCTACCACAGCAGAGACCTCCATCTACACACAATTCCTGTGGTAGGGTGCTGCCACCCTAGTCTCTGGCAGTGCCTGCTGCTCTGGCAGTGCCCTAGCAATGCCTGGTGCCTCTCTTCAGGGCCTAAGCAGTGGCCTCCCCTGTGGGAGATGTGCTCTGAGATGCTGAATCACCAGCTGAAAGGGCTGTGGGAGGAGGTGAGTAAGCTGTGCACCATCAGGGAGGATGAACAGGAGATTCACAGTGTCTTCAAAGACCAGACAGAGCCAACAGCCCCAGCCCTTGCTCCAAGAACAGAGAGACAGCTGGAGACTACCCTAACAGGGAGCAGTGGATGGAGGTTCCACGATGGAGGAGGCTAGAAACTTGTGACTTCTGGCAACACAGCAAAGCTCCTTCTCTTTCTGCAGTTCTGCAGTTACTGAACAGGTGTAGTTCCCTGGGAACAAATGAGGAAGATGACCTCCAGTTAGGCAGGCATCAGAGACACCTCAGCCTGAACCAAAGACGACAAGGAGGGTGACAGTCACTGGAGACACTTTCTTATGGGGGACAGAGGCACCCACTTGCTGACCAAAATTGATGTTTTAGAAGGTTTGCTGCTTACCACATGGTTGGCGCTTGGATTTCAGATAGAGACTGACAAGGCTTGTCCAGCCCTTTGACTATTCCCCTTGCAATCATCCATACAGGCATCAATGATACTGCCAGGGGCAACCCTGCACATGTCAAGAGTCATTACAGAGCTCTGGGAGCAGGAGGGACGCAAAGGACAGTGAGTAGTAAGGGTGGTTACTCCAGGTGGAGGCCCAGGTGAAGGTCTCAGTCCCTCCAGTAAGGGGGAAAGGCTGAGACACAAGTAGACACACCAGCATACCGACACCAGGTCTGGTGGCTGGTAAGCCAGACAGGACTTTGGCTACTATGACCATGAGACCCTCTTTGAGGAAAAAGGACTGCCTACAAGGGACAGGATCCATCTGACAAAGGAGACGAAAGGCTAAATTAGGTTTTTCAGGGAAGGGTTGTAATCATCTGAAAAGAAGCAAAGATATGGAGGGGCAGTGAAGAACTGTCTGACTGTACTGGTTTTGGCTGGGATAGAGTTAAATTTTTTCATAGCAGCTTGTATAGGGCTATATTTTGGATTTGTGTTGAAAATGGTGTTGATAACACACTGATGTTTTAGTAATTCCTGAACTTACCCCAGCATCAAGACTGGGGCACTGCATGATGCAGGAGGTTCTTGCACTTTCCCTGTGAAAGCAACATGGCTGGGGTCCATCCCAAATGCCTGCATACAAACACATGCAGCATGGGAAACAAAAGGGAGAAGTTAAAGGTCTGTCCACAGCTGCAGAGCTATGACCTCACTGGGATTACAGAGAGGTGGTGGAATAGGTTGCATGACTGGACCCTTAGTGGCTGGGCGCTGGCTTTTCAAAAAAGACAGATGAAGCAAGTGAGGAGGAGGGGTTGCACTCAATGCAGAGGAATGACTGGAGTGCACGCGTCTTTGCCTTGGAACTGGGAATGAGCTGCTTGAGAGCTTGTAGGTAAGGAAAAGAGGAGAGACCACCATGGGTGATGTTGAAGTAGGCATCTGCTACAGTTAGCCAGTACATGAAATCTTCTTTAGACAGACAGAAGAAGCCTTGAAATCAAAGGCCCTGGTTCTCTTGGTGGAATTCACTACCCCCACATCTGCCAGTAGGGAAATGAGGCTGGGTACAACCAATGATACAGGCAATTGCTGACTGCAAAATGGGTAGAAAACTGACTGGACTCACAGGCTCAACAAGTGATGGTAAACAGTACTGAGTCCAACTGGTGACCAGTTACTAGTGGTATCATTTAGGAATCAGTTCTGGGGTCAGTATTGTTTAAAGCCTTTATTACCTGTCTGGATGATGTAATAGGCTGCACGCACAATAAGTCTGCATACAGTATTAACTGTATTAACTCGGCAGTTGATACGCTGCAGAGTAAAGCTGCAATTCAGAGGAGCCTGAACAGGCAGGAGAAATTGGCCAGTGGGAGCAAAGTTCAGCAAATGCAAATCTCAAGTCCAGCACCCAAGGCAGAACAGCCTCCTGCAACACTGCAGGATGGGGACCAACTGGCTAGAAAATAGCTTTGCAGAAACATACCTGGGAGTACTGGTGGACAAGCTGAACATCAGCCAGCTGTGTGCCCTTGTGACAAAGGCCAGCAGCATAGCAACCCGGGTTGCATTAGGAAGACTGTTCCAGCAGGCCAAGGGAGGGTGATCTTTCCGCTCTTTTCAACACTGGTGAAACTGCAGTTGGAGTGCTGTGTCCTGTCCTGAACAAGTGTGAAATGGATGAAGTAGACCAAGTCCAGAAGAGTCAATGAGATGGTTAAGCAGCCAGAGCACATGTCATACAAGAAACTGGTGAGACAGTTGGGTTTGATCAGAAGTTTCAGGGGAAACTGTCTTGCTACCTACAGATACCTAATGGATGAGTATAAAGAAGATGGGGACAGACATTTCTGAGAGTTGAGCCATGAAAGGACAAGAGGAAACAGGCACAAGTTGCAATGTCTCAATATAAGAAAAGTTTTTTCATTACGAGGGGGATCAAACACAAAAAGGTTGCTGAGGGAGTTTGTAGAATCTCCACCCTTGGAGACATTTGAAACTTAACTGGACAAAGCAACATACATAAATTGGATTTGCTTTGAACTGAATGTTGTACTAGGTGGCCTTGAGAGTCGTCTTCCAACCTACATCGTTCTGTGATTCTATGATTCTTTGAAAAAATTCTTGTTGTACAGCCCTAGTACTAAATGTATTTATATTCTAGTCTTTACCATTTGCTTTAGTTCGATCTCAGCACTGTAGTAACTGAAACTACTCTTTTTTCTTTTCTTTCTTTCTTTCATACTTTTTTCTTTTGAAATAGGACAAAATCCTTATATCCTTTTCATCTGCTTCTTAAGAATCTGACTACCTCCAAAGTACTTTCCAAGAAACTGTCTGGAACAATTGCAGAGCAGAAGTCTTCCCCAGTTAATATATCTTATGTTATTATAGCAGGGAATAGAATCTGAAGATTTTGTTTCTGTGAAATAAAATTAAAGTCATGCTTATATAACAGGGAACGGTTAGAATACCTTATTTCTGATCAGTTCCCTGCAAAAACTTAAATCCTCTTTAATGTCTGCCTTGTTGTCCAGTATCCTGCTATTTATTTGGAAGTAGTACCTGTATCTTTGTACAAGTTTTATTTCAAGTTATGCTTTCTTATATAAGAACTACTTCTTCTAAAAGAAAACTGTTCCTTAACTCATAGGCAATTCTGAATTTTAACAGTAGCTATCTTCTTTAAGCTTTCTCAGTATAACCAATATACATTATGTCAAGAGTTTTGCTCTTGGTAGCTACTATATTCTGTAAGCAGCTAGGAGAAGTCTCACAATCGCTAGCCCTTGTTCTCATAGGGGACTTCAACTTACCAGATGTCTACTGGAAATACAATACAACAGAGAGGAAACAGTCTAGGAGGTTCTTGGACTGTGTGTGAAAGATAACATCCTGAACACAGCTGGTGGGTGAGCCAACTAGGGAAGGCACCCCGCTAGACCTGTTGTTTGTGAACAGAGAAGGCCTTGTGGGGGATGCGACGGTGGAAGGCTGTCTTGGGCACAGTGATCATGAAATGATAGAATTTTCAATTCTGAAAGAAGTAAGGAGGGGGGTCAGCAGAACTGCTACCTTGGACTTCCAGAGGGCTGACTTTGGTCTGTTGAGGAGCCTGGTGGACAGAGTGCCTTGGGAGGCAGTCCTGAAAAGCAAAGGAGTCCAGGAAGGCTGGACATTCTTCAGGAAGGAAGTCTTAAATGTGCAGGAGCAGGCAGTCCCCATGTGCCAGAAGATGAGCTGGCAGGGAAGAAGAGTGGCTTGGCTGAAGAGAGAGCTTTGGCTGGAACTCAGGGAAAAAAAAGAGAGTTTATGACCTCTGGAAGAAGGGGTAGGCAACTCAGGAAGATTACAAGGGTGTTGTGAGGTTTTACCAAAGAAAATCAGAAGGGCCAAAGCCCAACTAGAACTTAACCTGGCAACTGCCATAAAAGACAACAGAAAATGTTTCTATAAAAACATTAGCAGCAAAAGGAGGGCTAAGGAGAATCTTCATCCCTTACTGGACGTGGGAGGAAATATAGTGACAAAGGCTGAGGAAAAGGCTGAGGTATTTAATGCCTCTTTGCCTCAGTCTTTAAGAGTATGACCAGTTGTTCTCTGGGTACTCAGCACCCCGAGCTGGAAGACAGGGACAGGGAGCAGAATGAAGCCCCCACAATCCAAGGGGAAATGGTTAGTGACCTGCTACACCACTTAGACTCCCACATGTCTATGGGACCGGATGGGACCCACCCAAGGGTACTGAGGGAGCTGGCAGAAGTGCTCACCAAACCACTTTCCATCATCTACCAGCAGTCCTGGCTAACGAGGGAGGTCCCAGTGGTCTGGAGGTTAGAAAATGTGACGCTCATCTACAGAAAGGGCTGGAAGGAGGATCTGGGGAACTACTGGCCTGTCAGCCTGACCTCAGTGCCAGGGAAGATTTTGGAGCAGATCATCTTGAGTGCCATCACGCGGAACGTGCAGGACAACCAGGCGATCAGGCCCAGTCAGCATGGGTTTATGAAAGGCAGGTCCTGCTTGACTACCCTGATCTCTTTTTATGACAAAGTGACCCACTTAGTGGAAGAGGGAAAGGCTGTGGATATGGCCTACCTGGACTTTACTAAAGTTTTTGACACCGTTTCCCACAGCATTCTCCTGGAGAAACTGACTGCTCATGGCTTGGACGGGCGCACTCTTTGCTGGGGAAAAAACTGGGTGTAGGGCCAGACCCAAAGGGTTGTGGTGAATGGAGTTAAATCCAGTTGGCAGCCAGTCACAAGTGCTGTTCCCCAGGGCTCGGTATTGGGGCCAGATTTGTTTAATGTCTTTATCAATGATCTGGAGGAGGGGATCAAGCACACCCTCATTAACTTTGCAGACGACACCAAGTAGGGCGGGAGTGTTGATCTGCTTGAGGGTCGGAAGGCTCTGCAGAGGGATCTGGACAGGCTGGATTGATGGGCCGAGGCCAACTGTATGAGGTTCAACAAGGCCAAGTGCTGAGTCCTGCACTTGGATCACAACAACCCCATGCAAGGCTACAGGCTTGGGGAAGAGTGGCTGGAAGGCTGTCCAGAGGAATAGGACCTTGGGGTGTTGATTGACAGCCGGTGAATATGAGCCAGCAGTGTGCCCAGGTGGCCAAGAAGACTGTATTGGCCTTTATCAGAAATAGTGTGGCCAGCAGGACTAGGGAAGTGATTGTACCCTTGTACTCTGCACTGATGAGGATGCACCTCGAATCCTGTGTTCAGTTCTGGGCCCCTCACTACGAGAAGGACATTGAGATGCTGGAGCGTGTCCAGAGAAGGACAACGAAGCTGGTGAGGGGTCTGGAACACAAGTCTTATGAGGAGCAGCTGAGGGAACGGGGGTTGTTCAGCCTGGAGAAGAGGAGGCTGAGGGGAGACCTTATCGCTCTCTACACCTACCTGAAAGGGGGTTGCAGAGAGGTGGGTGTTGGTCTTTTCTCCCAAGTGACAAGTGACAGGACAAGAGGAAATGGCCTCAAGTTGCATCAGGGAAGGTTTAGACTGGATATTAGGAAAAACTTCTTCACTGAAAAGGTTGTCAGACATTAGACCAGGCTGCCCAGGGAGGTGGTTGCGTCACCATCCCTGGAGGTATTTAAAAGATGTGTGGATGAGGTGCTTAGGGACATGGTTTAGTGGTGGACATGGCAGTGTTAGGTTTACTCTTGGACTTGATGATCTTAAAGGTCTTTTCCAACCTAAACGATTCTATGATTCTATGATTAATGGCTATCAGGTAAAGGGATACATAAAGTGTTAGTCCAAATGCTGTGCAGTTAATTATTCAAGAGATGTGACATGATGTGTTTTATAAAGACAAAGTTATAAAAGGAGTGATTCAGTATCACTATTATTTAATAATTGCAGGGAAGGCTTATTCAGCTATTTTTTTTTCTAATTGTTTGACATAATCAGAGTTCAAAGCTTTTAATTTCAATGTGAAGTCTGAGTACATATTCATTTATTTACTGCCACTTTAGACCAGATTCATTGGTGGTCATGACTGCAAAGACTTTGATGCAGAGACATGCACAATAACCTTTAAGTAAATTATTATAGTTCTGCTAGCGGCTGGCTACAATTTAAAAATTCCTTCATGCATGAATAAAAGAGCTTTGAAGGCCACAGGTAACCTGAAGACTGCAGTTTAGCAACTGGAGAACTATGTAATTGTTTTTAAAAAAACACAGCAAACACAAAACAACTTTTTAAAGCATTTAGAATTCTAGTAAAATCAGTTTTCAGACATTCCCAGAATGCTCCCCAACATCATAAATATTATATTAGTTGAAATAGAGTGAGGTCAGGTTTGAAGACCCCATCCTGTTCACAATCACTGAAGCTCTTCTGTTGTGTTTTAAGCTGTTAAATATTCAATAGAACAAAAAGTGGAAGATGAGTCTCTTGCTGGGTAAGTGCCACCAACCTCACTCAGAATTCTTCTGGCATTCCCTTTTGCCTAGTTAAGGTTTAATTAATGCAAAGATGAAAAGCTTTTAACGAATAAATAAAAGGAACAGTAATATCTCCAATCTTTCATGTCAATATAAACATTTACTTGACTAGCGAAGCATCTATATACTTCATGAAGCAGACAAATTGTTTAAGTCTCTTCTGGCAGTTGCTTGCACAATCAAAACTTGGGCATTTGTTCTTCTAGTAGCATACTGAGTAAAATATGACACTCACCTGTTGTTTTCTTTTGCAACACAGAGTTGGTCTATGTATATACAGCAGAACAGAGCTTTTGGCTGTGAATTCTAAATAAAATCCCAAGCACACTAAAAATTATGGTAATGGTTTCTTCAAGCCACAGCCTTTCCCAGGTGTTTTTATGCAGTAGCTTATGTTTCTCCTCTCATTAAATACGTTATGGGTTTGCTTCTTGGATTTGGGTTTGGTTGTGGGTTTTTTTTGGCTGTTGTTTTTTTACTTGTTTTGTAGAAACTATAGTTGTCAAATCCTCTCTTATACTGTATAAAAGCGCTGAATTCCTGACTCGAAATTCTTCAGTCCCTGAGTCAGCAAGGTCTCTACCACCCAAATCTGAATAAGAGATATAAGCATTATGACAGTTAGAACTACAACACCTATGAGTTACACACCCCACTTTATGAGTAAATGTCACAACGCACAGTTGGGCAGATAAATTGTCATTGATTGAAGGAGGGATAAGTACACATACAGAATTTCTCAGCATCTAACATCTTAGGACACCTACACTAAGCAAAACAAAATAATAGAGACATGAATATGCAGAATTCTTCCTTTCACCTGTGTTTGATGCTTTATCTCAGGGCTAAAATTTGGTTATGTTTAAAGAGAATTAAAAACCATATTTATGCATCTAGGTCACAAGAAAATTAGCATGACTCTGTTAGAAGACTCCTTAACTTGGCAGCTATAAAACTGTTGCAATATGTAGTTCAATCCTCTTGGGATAAGCAGAGACTAGATACCGATATATTATTATTCTATATTGTTACCCTATACTATTATTACCTACTCGTTGTAGGTAACACTTTTATCTTGAACTGTGTTGTCACAGTGGTTATAGTTTTCCAAAATCTCACCTATCTGTTGTGTCCAGGATGCTGAGACAGACTTTGTGGAACTTCTTTTTGTCACTCTTTTTAACTCCAGCATCTTTGTTGAATGATAGGAATTTTGGGAAGGTTTTAGCTTTAGTTGTTCTCTGGGTAGTCCTCATAGGCTTCTGAAGTGTTCAAATGTCTTTTTAAAGTGGATTTAATCTTTGAAATCACAGGTACATAACAACATACTTTAGGACACAGAGGTAGGTGGAATTAGAACACACCAAATGTGTGTCCACTCAGAACCCCTACATAAACCTCTGTTAAACCCAGAGCTAACAGTATCTTTTTACCCCTAAAGTTTCTTAGTCAAAGATTTCTTCTAGGTTCCTTCCAACTTGCAAAGACTCATTTATCTGCACATCTTAATCTGGTAGGAATCCTCTGACTGCAAATTTCTCCAACAGTCAAGGTCAGCTACATCAAGAAGGTATCTTCTGCGTATAGCTATTGTGAAAAAAAACCAACCCAAACCCCTCAACCCACAGAGTTTGAGCCACTTTCACTTAAGAATATGATTGAAGAATTGGTAAACTCTGTCTGGTATCACAGTGTGCTGGCTAGGACACTTTCCTAAGAAACAAGATACATGAATTTGAGACTTTCTGCACTTTGAAAGAAGCTTCAAAAATAAATTATTTTCTTAAAAAAAGCCCAAACTCTCTGTGAAAATTAATATCTCTGGTATCTGCCCAAAGGCACATATCAGAATGCCAGTGGTAAGTGGTGTTTTGCTTTCCTTTTTACTACTGCTATTTCTGTAGCAGTAGAGAAAGTTATTTCCAAATCTGAAGAAAAATAATTTTAGCTTTCTTTATTTGGATGTGAAAAAACCACACTCTTCCTGAAAATATAGAATAAAAATGTAAAATATTAGAATCAAGTAAAGAAGTATGCTTCTCCTATTCTTGTTGGGTTTACTGTGTTTCAGCTTTTCATTCCTTTCTCTCTCAGTTTTATCAGAGATGAATGGTTAAGAAACAGGTACAACATGTTCTTTTCTTTGTTCAGAAATATCAGTAACTTTACAAGTGATTTGTTAATGACCTCTGGCACATTCTTTTTAGTAAGGCTTGCTGTACATGGTTTCTGAATATAGACATGTCAAGGTAAGTTAAAGTGTACCATGACTTATTCCCCACAGACAGGCAGAAGTTTGGACAGTCTTACCCAATGAAAATTTTATTTTGCTTAAAGAGTGGATGACTTAATACTTTTCAAGTTTTCCCATGGGTTCTCAGTAGTCTTTTGAGGCACTATTTTGGGAATGAAGTAATTTTCCCCAAATAATCCAGATCTTATGTCTAGGGCATTACCTCCTTCAAAGTCATATTCAATTTCTTCATAAAAATTACTGACCCTCACTGCTCCAGTGAATGGGACTCCGTTTTTAGACTCAGCTTAAACTATTTTGAACACAGTGCCATTTTGACTGCAATTATTTAAAAAAAAAAACAACAAAACAATAAATGGTGAAGGACAAGATTGTGATTTGACCTACATAAGAAAGTAAACAAACACAAAACACCCTCTCAATATATTGTATGAGCTTCTGATGTTTCTGACTGGGTTGTGGTAAGCAAAGCAGCATCTGGTGTGCACACAACTATGGTGCACTTCATCATCCCATAGCTCTTAGCTGTGGCTGAGGGTAGAAGGAGTAACAAAGTATTCAACTCTGGGTCTCACAGACCTTCAGAGGCAAGTGTGTTAAGTAGACATAAGCTAGAGCAGCTCCACAGGCTGCTCAAATTTATGCTGGAGGCCACATTATCTTGAAAGAACTGTAAAAAAAAAGGCATATATTTTAAAGCCCTTTTACAATCCCAAAGGGTATGTTTGCTGTACTATGACTCCTGAGTCACATGCATTGGTCATTCGAAATGAATGTGTGGGCCAAGGAATCTGTCCGGTGTCAAGTCATACAACAAAGGTGAGCTAATGGTAAATGGCTTCAGTCAGCAAGTTTTGTCTTTGACTTATCCTTGTTTCTTGCTCCCTTTGATACTAGGTTAGCACAGCATGCTTAATGTGATAGTGCAGTTTCTCTACGGACGAGAGAAAACTCTGATTGTTGAAAATGAGATGCACATGTGTGACTGATCAATAAGCTCCTACAATGGAAAACGGCTCAGAGGAGACGGGCACAGGTGATGTGCTCATGAAGCTCAAGGAAGGATACAGGGAGTGATCACAGCTGTTGTAAAGAAAGCTGAACTTACCTGAAAACAAAGGGCACCAGAGAGTGGCCTTTGTGTTAGATACATGGCTGTATCAGTTGAGTGAATCAGCTGGTTGTGTAAATGTCCTTCCCTGAATTAATCAAAAAGTGTGAAGGTCTTCCTGATTTAACCAGACTAGCATGGGGGAAGTGTATATGTAGCTTATAAAAACTGAGCAACAACAAAATTAACCTTGAAAAGAGCAGTGGGCTTGAGCTGACTTTAACCCACGTAATCCTTCTTGGCAATTCCCTAATTGCCAGGAATGCCCAGCATTGTGACAGTGAGCATTCTGCTAAATTAAAATCCTGTGTAATGCCAAATATCTTCAAATAAGTAAATCTGATATTAAAAATCAAACCTTCCCAGTGTAGAATACCTAAATGAACCTGGTCAGAGAGTTTTGGACACTGGCAGTCTGGTACCAATGTCAGGGCAGTGCATTAAGTGATATATGAAGAGAGACGAAAACCTTCTCAGTCTCTCAGTTAGCTTGGCATAACTTCTAAGATCAATATTTTCAAGGCTCTGAGAGATTTCTGTAGAGCAGATTACCAACAGTCAATGAGAAAACTGGAACTAGAATATCCAATTTATCCCATATCTTTCACCAATGGTAAGGTCTGATTTAAACAAGAAAGGAGGGAACTGGGGTTGTTCAGTCTGGAGAAGAGGAGGCTGAGGGGAGACCTTATCGCTCTCCACAATTACCTGAAAAGGGGTTGCAGAGAGGTGGGTGCTGGTCTCTTCTCCCAAGTGACAAGTGATAGGACAAGAGGAAATGGCCTCAAGTTGCACCAGGGGAGGTTCAGATTGGATATTAGGAAAAATTTCTTTACTGAGAGAGTGGTGAAGCATTGGAACAGGCTGCCCATGGAGGTGGTGGAGTCACCATCCCTGGAGGTGTTCAAGGAAAGTGTGGACAAGGCATTGTGGGACATGGTTTAATGGGCATGGGGGTGTTAGTTGATGGTTGGACTTGATGATCTTACAGGTCTTTTCCAACCTTAGTGATTCTGTGATTTTCTGGGCTCCAACACATATCGCTGGCTCATATCCAAAATGCCCACTGGAAATCCAGATTTGTGGTTTCCTTGGGTAATAGAAAAAAGTGTATTACAGTTCTCAGTGTAATAACCTTTTCTTAAAACAGTATTTTCGATGTGATAAGTTTCTGCAGGATCATTTAGCCAATGCCTCTGCATTAGAGGAGGAAATATTTTATTATTTCTAAACCAGGGCTCACACAATGGTGTAAGTTGGCTTTGAATCTTTCACTGAGGCTATTGTATACCTGCCATTGGCAATCCTTTCCAGCATTCATCTACTATCACTGAAGGATTTCCTCTCCCACCATACTATTCCCTTGTCAATGTTGATTTTCTAGGCTGAAGCTTCAGACAAGTATTCCTTGTTTTCAACTCAATCTCTCATAATAATGAAAATACTGGTTATCTAGTACCTGAATGACATTCACTATCAAAAAAAGTGCATTAACTTGCTTTTCTTTCTAATAGCTGTTTTTTTGGGTTTTGGTGGTTTTTTTTTTTTTTAAATGACAAAACATTTGTTGTTTTAAAAAGAAGAGGCCAATTATCAAACTCTCCCTCAGTAAGCACCTAATTCATGTTAATAGGGCTACTCCCAAATAGGTCACTCAGGGGAGAAATTCAGACAACCAATAAAAGCTTTCAGCAAAAGAACATCATTCATTGCAAGAGCCAGAACTAAACTCAGCATTATAATATTGCTTTATGAAATCTGAAAATGTTACATTAGAAATATTACCTACTCTGAAACAGAGTACTTCTTCCCAAAACACTATTTTTAGCAGCAAAGTGATTCTCTCCTGCTTCCTTTCCCACTCACCATCATCTCAGTTCCTTTTAATAACAGCCTTGTTCATGTAGTTTAAGGAAAAAAAAAATGTTGCTTTATAGCTAAAACATTCTAAAATTTAAAGTACTTTGTCTACATGAGATGTTGTTAGCATCTATAAACATATTTATTTTCTGTGGCTTAAAGTAAAGCTCTTTCCATCACTAGTACAAAGGTTCTCTTCTGGCTCCAGTCATACAATTTCATCATCATCCAAATTTTGTACATATGTTATTTTCTCTTCCACCAGTCCCTAAAAGTCAAAACTCAAATTGGTTCCTGTCTCTACTGCTTTCAGACAAGATAGCTCCATTTAATCATGTGTCCCTAGAGGAGATATCTATCTAGAAGTACTGAACAAAAAGACAAATAAGCAAGGGGGGGGGGGGGGGGGAATAAGCAAAAAGATATAAATCTTCCCAGGTAGAAACCACAGGATCTTACTATTCAGGAAGAACAGTTGGCAAGATCCAGCTTTTCCATCTCTTTCCACAGTACTTTTCTTAATGATCTCAGGATATACTATCACATTAATGAAACACAGCTGATGTGCAAACCTCCATGCAGCAAGTACTCTGGCTTTCCTGAATTTTTCTAAATTAAATACATGTGAAAGTAAAGGAGATACTTGCTTGATGTTTCAAAAATAAGAAAGATTTGCAGGAAATGAGCATTTGGAACCTGGCAGCTACATGTTATTTGCACCCCATGATTTTAAGCAGATTTTCTGCAATTATCACTGTTAGCTAGAACATGAAATTATCTTTCCTATTGTGATGACTCTTTGCATCTTAAGGGAACATGCAAATTGTCTTTTTTATAGTTTTATGTCAATATGACCTATTACAGACATCAGCAATATGACAAATGTAGAACTGTAAAAATACTATGTCATGTGTGATGATGTATATAGGCACTCCTTATAAAAGCATATGAAATACTGAAGGTGTATACAGAAACATTCTGAGAGTAAATCAGTGTTACATGAAATATATGCTAATTTATCACTCAGATCAGTTGCCATATTTGAGAGATGAATCTCCTTCATCTTCGTTTCTAGTTTCTCTAACATTTCCTTCCGAAATCTTGCTGTGTGTAAAATTAAGAAGTGCAGGCAATTCACAGGAACTGAAATTACAAGAAGATGGAGAAAAAAATAGAACCATTTAGCTTCATCTATGAAGTGTCATCTTTATGGGGAAAAGACAAAAGAAGGGTTTTTTCCCCTAGTCTCTTTCTTTTCTATTCTCTATTTCCCATGTCCTTTCTAAATTTAAAATTTCAAACAAAATAAAAAGTTTTCAAAAAAATTTTACACTTTCTTCAAAGGTATGTTTTTAGAGTTAAAAATATAAGTAGAAGCTGAAACCTTTTTCCTTTGAATTTGTCACTATTTTTTTCAGTGTAAATTGGCAAACTCATTAGTTTAACTGCTAAAAAATGTAAGCTGTTAAAACACATCTATAAATTAATTTTAATGTTTTGCAGAAAATATAACTAGAATTTCTCTTAAGAGTTTAATTTTTAAATTTTTACAAGACTGAATACTAGAGAGAAATTATGAAGACTGCGTATTCTAGAGTTAAAGCAGGAACCTTTAGTTGTTCCTAAAAATTCTTGAATCTGTAGTGATCTTTACAAACTTGTTTGACTTTCCCCAGTGGAAAGTATTTTATATGAGTATGAACTATTGTTGTTTGTAGATAGTTGGTCAAAGGTGGTGAATTTTCAGACTTGCAGCCATTCTTCTTATCTTTCTACATAATTGCTAATTATGTCACCCTTTCATGGAGAGGAATGGTCTTACATGTTTCTTGAATTACAAGTACTGAATTTTGTGAAGACATGATCACTGCTGTGAAATAGAAAATGCACTTAAAAAGCATGCAGTAAATGCCCAGCACCGTTCTTCACACATTGCTTCAGTAAAGCCTGGAAATCTATGTACCTGCTTTTAAATTGTTCACAGTTTTGTATTTAATATGAATTGCTTCTGCATTGTAATACACAATGAGATTCCTAGGCCTTGCTGATATCAAGAAATTCACAATGGTTGAGAGAAGAATAAGGATCACTAAAATATGAAGGAGCATAAAGAAGTTCCCAGGCATCTGGTTACTATGGCAGGGACAGACAACAAATAGCTGTTGGGTCTCCTTTTTGAAGACTATGATCATAAGCACTATAGTAAGAAGGGATGGAGTGAAAAGAAGATGGGCTTTACACCTGAATGATAAAAAGTATCCATATACCTTAAGTAGCTTAGCAATCACTCTCAGTATTACTAGAGCTAATGTCTTCACAGCTCAGTTGTGAGGATGCAGGATCTACATTTGGCTCCTGAATCAATCTTCGTTTTGCACAAGAGTGAAATAGAATTGTAGTTCTCACCTGCAGAATTATTTGAATCTGTTCTCTGTGATTCCTTAAAACAGAAAATTAGCTGCAATAAGTGTGGCTCTTAATGGAAGTGTTGGATGCAGCTAATACATAAATTCAAACACAAATTAAATTCTTATTAAGCAGTCACATTCCTAAGGCTAAATGGGTCCTCTTGTTGGTGCAACAGCACCAAAACTAGTTTGGAAAGTAGTTTCTGGCTTCCCTAATTCTGACACTGCCCTGCAAGAATGGTAGTAATAGTGATATGGATAATGTCTTTGCAAGTTACAAGTCTCTTCTCTGTACTGAGGCCCCACAGTGTGGTCATAGTGGCAGCTCTGATAGATTCCCGTTTTACTAATAACACTAGCTGCTACAACAATAATAAAATAAATAACTTTGTGGTGGGTTAACCTTGGCTCGATGCCAGATGCACACCAAGCCACTCGATCACTCCCCTTCCTCAGCTGGACAGGAGAGAGAAGATATAATGAAAGGCTCATGGGTCGAGTTAAGGACAGGGAGATCACTCACCATTACCATCACGGGCAAAACAGACCCAACACGGGGAAATTAATTTAATTTATTGCCAATCAAAAGTCAGAGCAAGGTAATGAGAAATAAAACCAAATATTAGAACACCTTCCCCCCACCCCTCCCTTCTTCCCAGGCTCAGCTTCACTCCCGAATTCTCTACTCCTCCCTAAGAGTGGCACAGGGGGAGAGGGAATGGGGGTTGCAGTCAGTTCATCACACATTGTCTCTGCCACCCCTTCCTCCTCACACTCTTCCCCTGCTACAGCATGGGGTGCCTCCCACGGGAGACAGTTCTCTACAAACTTCTCCTACATGAGTCCCTCCTACTGGCTACAGTTCTTCATGAACTCCTCCAGTATGGGTCCTTTCCACAGGGTGCAGTCCTTCAGGAACAGCCTGCTCCAGTGTGGGTCCCCCATGGGGTCACAAGTTCTGTCAGCAAACCTGTTCCAGCATTGGATCCTCTTCCCACAGGTCCACAGGTCCTGCCACAAGCCCAATCCAGCATGGGCTTCTCACAGGGTCACAGCATTCTTTGGGCATCCACCTGCTCTGGCACGCGGTCCTCCACGGACTGCAGGGTGGGTATCTGCTCCACTGTAGACATCCGTGGGCTACAGGGGGACAACCTGCTTCACCACAGGCTGCAGGGGAATCTCTTCTCCAGTGCCTGGAACACCTCCTCCCACTCCTTCTTCACTGACCTTGGTGTCTGCAGGGCTGTTTCTCTCACATATTCTCCCTCCCCTCTTCTAGCTGCTGTTGTGCAATAGTTTTTCCCCTTTCTTAAATATGTTATCAAGGAGGCGCTACCACCGTCGCTGATTGGCTCAGCCTTGGCCAGTGGTGGGTCTGTCTTGGAGGCAGCTGGTGCTGATTCTATTGGACTTGGGGGTAGTTTCTGGCATCTTCTCACAGAAGGCACACCTGCAGGCCCCCGCTACCAAAACCTTGCCACGCAAACCCAATGCAAGGAGGACTTTATTTTATGAAATTCACAGAATCAAGGATTATTTATTTCCTTATATTCTGCTCCAGAGCTGAGAACACAAGCAAGTGGGTTTCTCAACAGCTTGTCAAGTCAACTTCTAAACTATGTGATTTCAATAATTAGCTGATTTCTAACCAGCTGTGGGACTACCACAAAGATTCCTCCTCTTTGTCCTTTGACATGAGTCTCTTCCTCTTTGTTCAAACTTTAACATAACAATGGCTTGAAACTTTTCATAACGTAATACGTTTTATTACTTCTACATCTTTTTATGAATTAAACCAAGCATTTATTTTTAGTATTCAAAGTTAATTTTTACCTATATGATCCAATTAAAGAGTAAATACAATTATTTGGTATTTCATAAGCAAAATCATCAAGCATTTTTCTACTTTATATGTAATTACAAGTCAAAGAACAATATTTAAGAAAAAATAGAAATGCAAAATGTAATTATGAAACAGGATGGAGGCAAGCACCATTTGTTTTAGAAGCATTTTATAAATAGTAGTGGAATGGTCCTGATAAACTTCCCTATTATGACCTTGGGAATAATACATAATATAATGAGAAGCAAACAATGCAAGGAAGGTTCTGCCTTCTCAGTGGTGACTGTTCATGACTGAATCATTATGCAAAGCACATAAGAGATGAGGAAACAAACAAACAAACAAAAACCACAAACAGAAAACCTATCAGAATGAGTTCCTTGCATGTGACTCTATGTAGTAAATGAGTCACAGCACCCTGATTAGTTGAGTGGTGTGGAATTTGGATAATGAGGTGGGATTCCTGTAATCAAAGAACCATTAAGACTGACCTTGCTCTCTCTTCTGCCACCCAGGGGCGTGAAGACTCGCCTGGCTAGCACAGGGTGCAGATAAGGAGGGGGCCCTGCGGAGGCAGGACAGCCATGCTTGTGACCAGCAAAGATAGCAAAATAACAGAAACCTGAATGGTTCTTTGTTTCTTTGAAAGGCTCCGTGTCTGATAATTGACCTTTGCCTCATTGCCTATATATATATAACCTGCATATTACAATTCACACCCCTGCATATGCTAATGAAGATTATAGAGATCATGCTAAACACGTATGACTATAGCATTCATCTCTCCACCCAAATTATGCTACATGTCACATATCGGGGGGGGGGGACACACCTCGTAGTTTTGGGGATAAAAGATGGAGAAAATGATTGTTAAAATGGGAGAGAAGAACCTTGATACCTGATGGACCAGTTGATGGGCTGTGGCCTCCACCCCAGGTGGGGACACCTCTCTGGGTAAGCACTGCACCTCTCACCCTCTGGGTGAAATTATCCCCAGGTTGTTGCATTACTGTCAAGTTTGGTAGCAATATTAACCTTAATTATTAACACCATTGTAGTTAGCGAATTTATCAACAGCAATCTTGAATCTGTTCTGTCGCTTTCAATAAAATAACCAATTTTTCTTTTTGTGCATCTTGTCAGTGCAAGTCCTTTTGCTGGGGCTCTGATAGACAGATTTTAAAACTATATTCCTTTTAACATGACAACTGGGAATCAACTAAATGTATTAAAATAAAAGGAATGGTGTTCTATGCAGAACAAATACCATTCAGGACATCTCATTTTGGCATTGAAGAAAAAATTTTAAAAACATCCTTTTCTACACAGGTAATATTTTATAGATTAAAGAAGCATACAGCAATAAATCTGGTGTCCATATATATATCCATATTTATTTAAAGATATAACAACTCAAAACTGTGTCATGATGATATTTGAGCTTATTCTGAAAAAAATTAGCAACATTTATGGTAAAGTGCTTGGATAATGTTGACATACATAGATTCTACTTTATATGATCCATATGTTATTAACTAGTCAAATAGGTACTCAATTTAATATTGCCTCACTGAAATCAGAAAAATGGTTCTGGGTGGGAAAGAAAGGTATGTGGGAGAATGGAAGTAATGAGGTCAAATTTGGGTCCCCCTCTTCCTCAGATCTTTGACTTTCTAAAGAATTTTAGGTACATGTATAAAGTCACTCTGCCTACTTAAATTAGTCTTAGTCATCTTCCACTGAATATATAAGAAATACAAATTAACTGATTGTTTAACCAGTGAACTGTTATATAAAAGGTGGACACCAGAACCTTGTGCCTGTAAATAAACTCTAAATAAGTTATAAATATCCATCTGCTAAGGGCTTATGGATATGTGTTTACAAGTGAAGTTTGTCACGTACAAAATATTTCTGCTAAATACCAAGCTATACATGGAAGTTGAGTTCCCAGAGGGCTAGAAAAGGTAGAAATTACTTGGACTTAGGAGGGCTTTAGGTGACAAAATCTAAATTAGGAAGGACTGAGATGAGCTGGGCTTCCTTCAGCTATGTGGCCAAAGATCTAATATATATAAATTTTCAAGGTTATGGCACTTGAACCCTAAGCTCCTTTTAGCTTTTATTGAGACTTAAGAGCAATCCGAGAATTTTCCCGCATCTCCTCTTTTTGGCAAACCTCTCTTTAATATCCTCTTTCCTTTCTTTTTACCTTGGATGTCTAGCATAACTCCTGAAGCTGTATCAGAACTTACTAGCTTTCTGTTTACAGGAAAGTGGGTAGATTGAAAATATAAAATATTTTGGAAGGAGATAAAAGCTGAGGTAAGATTATGATGTTTCAGGCTACTGACAATGAAGACTATGAAGTATGAATATTAACTCCAGGGGAAATTTTAATACAGTAAAAATATTTTTAAAATATCTTAAACACATAGGTTGCCTGAAGGAACTGCACATCATCTAATCCTCAGTATCACTCATATCACCCTAAAATATTCTATGAACCACAGGGAAGGTTAAAGTAAAAAGCAACTTAAGGAGAAGTAAATCACTTTCCTTTCCTCGTTATCATCACCATGATTATTCTGTTTCTTCAAATTCTTACAAAATGTAACCTACATTCAACAAAAAGGATTCTACTTATTTTAATGGTTTGTGGATCATACTACACTGCTCCAGTTGCCATGGTAGGTGAAAAACTAAGAAAATTTCAAAATTAACATCCACAGGTGGGGTGGTTTTTTTGTTTCTTTTGGTATTTGTTTCCCTATTAAACTACCATAGAGTTAACATTGTTTATTGCTTGGCATAACTGCTTCCAAAACAAATACTGCTTCTGTAAGTATTCTAATAGCAAATGCTATTTGCTATACTGTTTTATATGTCAGGACTCAGAATGAAATTCCACCTCATGGCTTTTTCAGAGCAATACTGCAAAGTCCACTATTGGAACAAAATGAAAGGGCTCAGATACGTATTTAGGTATGTAAAGTTCTTTCTCTGATTGCATTTTTACAGAAAAATAGATCGCATCTGACTTCAGCTGAGTTGGTAAAATGCATGAAGACTGGCCAAATGTCATTCTCTGAGGTGTATGAACACTTACATTACTAGTTTGAAGGACGCTGACCTGAGTGTCATGGCACAAATATCATTTCAAGGAAAGCCATGCCAAATTGAAGATAGTTCTTTCATTAACTTGTAAGCTAAAAACTTGTCCAATGAAAGAGAATATTAATGTGTTTGCCTTGAGGAAAGTATTCTCTGAATATTAATTTGCGTATTTCCTTAAAAAGTCTGTAGGGACACCTTGTGGATTTGAATCTGTTTTATCTGAACTGTTTGTTAGTGGAATGAATTACAATGTAGTCTTTCCAGTGGAGTCATGGAGAAAGAATCTTAAGTTAGTACAAAAAGAGGAAATAGAGGCTACACTGTTGTTTTTCTGTCATATGCTTTTGTAAACCAATGTTACACATTAAAAGCCGAAAGGTTGGAAAAAAAGAAACTTGGAATCTAAATGAAGAATTCAGTTTGAGAAGGGAAAGTTATTGTTTTAGGCTAACAATAGGACAAACACAACCTCGAAATGAGTTTACTAAGCCATCAGATTTACACTGTGTGATGAATGAGATGATTTTGACCTGTAGTTTTGGCTTGTCAGGGAACATCAGGATATAAAGAGACTGGGAAGTTTAATGGAGTCTTCATTTCCCCATGGATAACTAGCCTTCAGAAAATATTTCTCTTTTTTTGATCCAGTCGTTTGTGTGGTTGGTTGATAGTTTTCAAATACTGATCTCTACTGTTTTACTCTGACTATCCCTACCTGGAGGCAGAAGACACGAGAAGAAAACTAACTCCCATGGGAAAGGTAAATCACAAAAAATATATGACAGAAATGACAGCATTTATATAAGAATCTGGAATCCATCTCCAGCTTTATTATATTCTAAGGAATGATAGGACACAGAAGTCAAATAATAATGAGAAAACATTTGTGTATATGTACTTTATATGAATACACACACTCTAAAACTCAGAGCTAATAGAATGCTGAAATGACAAAAATAGCAGCCCAGAACTCATCAATATAGATTCCAGGTACCTGTGATGCCTGATACACATGCTTTTAAATTAAAATCTAAACAATATGAGTAATGGGTTTTTTTCTTTTTGCATAGTTCTTCCCAATGAATATCCAGAGACATACCTATGAACTTCTATAATGGATATTTTCAACTACTTTTTATTATTTTGTGTCTGGTGAAACTAATAAATATTAAACCAATTGCCTTCCAGAGCATGAAAATATTGTAATTTCCTATACAAAGTTTTCATTGATAGTTACTATAGTAATTGTAGTCACTATCCAGGACAAAAACATTCACATTAGGTTGAGATGAAGCTTTACCGCCAAGAGCAACATATCTCTCTCCATCGTGTGATGTATACTTCTGTGGTTATAAAATAAATGGTGACCACAACCAAGCATATCTTCCTGATGAAAAAGGTGTTTTCTCATCAACCGGGTTAATACGTGATAAATAATACACTTAAAAACCTAGAGAAAACAAAGCACTTTGTTAGAAACAGGTTCATTTCACTGGCTGGCAGCTCAGCTTCCAAAGATGAGACTGGAAATTAAAATTCAAAGCACTGTTGAATACTGAAACCCCAAACTCACAGAGCCCCTGCTATATATGGTATTTTATTATTTGTCTTCTTCCACCCAGTTATTTCCTTCTGTGTTCAAAAAGCTTCAAGAAACAAATCTTTCTTTTTTTCTTGGAGCATATATCTCCTCTCCCTCTCTCTTCTCCCTCTCTCCCTGCCCCCCCAATTTTCTGTCTCTCCCACCTGACTTACAATTAAAATACTTTCTTTCTCACAGATGCCAACTACCACTTCTTTCAAAGAAGGCCCAATTTAAACATATTACACTAATTTGAAAAATTATTCTCAATTCGCATTTAGAAAAAAATAAATAATTGCATACCCAAATCTTGGCAAATTCTTCCCAGTTATAATTCTTGGTCCAGTAAAAGATACTATCATTATCCACAGCCTTGTCTATCTTGTGTTGTTAGACCAAAATGGCTTTAACAGAATATCAGAGTAATTTCCATTAGGTCCAGTAGGGTTTTCGAGTGTAAATACTGGTAAGAATATATCCCTCCATTTCCATATGTAAAATGACCTAATTAGAGCATTGTCTAACCAAGTTTCAGAGAAGTGTGCTGAAGTATTATAGTGAAATTACCATTTATGATAATTGGCTTACACAGTTATTCATAATAAACAGAAAATATTTCTGATGTTTGACATTTTCAAAGAAGAAACCTTGCTATCTGTAAAGATAATTTTTCCTTCAAACCCTTCTGGACATTTTGATGAAAAGTACTGTAGAGATTTTTCTATTACTAATTTTTGCAAGTGTCAATATACATCCAACATTTAAACTATTGCAAATTGATATTTGATTTAAGCTACTAACAAAATCCATTTATTATACCAAAAGGTTAAATACAGAGGTTTCCTCAGTACAATTTCTGATTAACCATGAAGTCTTCAAGCTTAATAATACTTATTTTGTGATCAAGATGATAGATGACATAAATTAACAAACTTTCAACTTTGGTATTGGTTCATTAGTTACCATTTGCAAAGCACTTTGAAAAAGTCAAGCATCACATATGTAACACGCAGTAAAAAACTTGACATTTCACTGCTAGTTCTTCTGACGGAACCATTCACAAATTCCTTACAAACATTCCCCTTCATGTACTTTCTTACTTGCTCCTCAGTTCCCAAACTTGCATGGAATACTGTAGGTATCTTGCTCTATTGAAGATAAGGATGATGTAAGAGAGAAACAGTTGTCAAATAACATCAGGGTAGAGATCTATATGCAAACAGGCACTCTGAAAGCTCGATAAGCAAGCTTATGAAAAGCAATATAACATATTTGTTTTTCTAGATTGTTATTACCAATCTTGTCAAGAATAATAAAAAAAGAGAAAAATGAATGCAAGCCTTACTTAGATGAAAAAATACAGAGTTCTTGGGAGATGACAAGAACTGTGCTTTTTTTCAGCATGGAGTTCTATAGGTACTCACTTGCAAAATGAACCAGAGTTGACAGAAATGTCCAAACCCTGTATTGGGTTTGCGTGGCAAGGTTTTGGTAGCAGGGGAGCTGCAGGGGTGGCTTCTGTGAGAAGCTGCTAGAAGCTTCCCCTATGTCCAATAAAGCTAATGCCAGCTGGCTCCAAGATGGACCTGCTGCTGGCCAAGGCTGAGCCAATCAGCGACGGTGGTAGCACCTTTGGGATAATGTATTTAAGAAAGGGGAAAAACAATGGTACAACGGCAGACATAGAAGGGAGGAGTGAGAATATCTGAGACTCTGCAGACACCAAGATCAGTGAAGAAGGAGGGGGAGGAGGTGCTCCAGGCACCAGAGCAGAGATTCCCCTGCAGCCCATGGTGAAGACCATGGTGAGGCAGGTTGTCCCCCTGCAGCCCATGGAGGTCCACGGTGGAGCAGATATCCACCTGCAGCCCATGGAGGACCCCATGCTGGAGCAAGTAGATGCCCAAAGGAAGCCGTGACACTGTGGGAAGTCCACGCTGGATCAGACCTCTGGCAGGACCTGTGGACTTGTGGAGAGGAGCGCACACTGGACAGGTTTGCTGACAGGACTTGTGGACCCATGGGGGACCCACACTGGAGCAGTCTGTTCATGAAGGACTGCACCGCGTGGAAAGGACCCATGCTGGAGGACTACATGAAGAACTGTAGCCAGTAGGAAGGACTCATGTAGGAGAAGTTTGTGGAGAACTGTCTCCCATGGGAGGCACCCCATGCTGTAGCAGGGGAAGAGTGTGAGGAGGAAGGAGTGGCAGAGACAACGTGTGATGAACTGACTGCAACCCCCATTCTGCGTGCCCCTGTGCTGCTCACGGGGAGGACGTAGAGAAAATTGGGAGTGAAGTTAAGCCCAGGAAAAATAGGGGAAGGTGTTTTTAAGATTGGGTTTTATTTCTCATTATTCTACTCTGATTTTGTTTCGTAATAAATTAAATTAATTTCCCCAAGCTGAGTCTGTTTTGCCCGTGATGGTAATGATGAGTGATCTCCCTGTCCTTATCTGAAACCATGAGCCTTTCATTATATTTTCTCTCTCCTATCCATCTGAGGAAGGGGAGTGATTGAGCGGCTTTGGTGGGCACCTGGCTTCTTTATTGTTATTACCAATATTGTCAAGAATGATAGAAAAGGAGAAAAATGAATGCAAGCCTGCTTAGATGAAGAAATACACAGTCCTTGGGAGATGGCAAGAACTGTGCTTTTCTTCAGCACGGATTTGTGTATGTACTCACTTGCAAAATGGACCGGAGTTGACAGAAATGTCCAAACCCATACAGAAATCCCATATAATCTCCAACCATATCCATCTACTCTTAAACTGATATCATTGACAAGGCAGGTTAAGTCAACCATAGGATCCTTCTTGAAAAGTCCTACACTCTGTTTGGCAAATAAAGAGACCACTTCTCTAAGGCACAGCAGTTGTGCAGTGGGATATCAATATCCGTCATCCAACCATGTGCAATTCAGTCAGAGAATGTGCAGTTTAGAACACTTTTTTTGCTCCTGCTTTTCAGAACCGTTTATTAGTTAGTAGAAATGGCTTTACAAAATCCAGTATAAAGTGCAAGAATCTTCTTAAGCACTGGAAAATGTACCTACATACTTCTGGGTTCATTCAGTCTGTTCAGAAGCCCAGGCACAGGTAAATTAAGTGATGCTATGATGAGGTAATTTTTTTCAGTTAATCTACTGTACTTTTTGGATCACCTTTACAATTATTACTTCACAAAGTAAATGTTCTTGAAACAGAGAGAAATAGAAAAAACAGATGCTAATTTTCTTTCTGTTCTGTTTCCCTTATAAAGTTCTAGAAAGAAGTGTACATTTTCCAAATAAACATGGTTGTTATTTCAATTACTATGTAGTACTGGTAGGTATTTGACTGTTTATGAACCAAACTGGTGTTGAAATGTATGGTGTTTTCAGTACTCTCTCTCTAAGAATCTAAAGAATAGCATTTTACAAATTATGGGGAATCCAAAGATGAGAAGATTTAAAGTCTCTATGGAAGAATTCCTAATTTTTTTAATTTTTTTTTTTCTAAACAGAAAGACAAATTTTCCAATTCAATCTTTAATGTAAGATATACTTATTGGAATAATTGGAAGGGGTAGGAGAAAAAACATCTGAGGTTCCAGATGTGATTTGAATCTTACAGTTCTTGGAAAACTGAAAAACAAAAACAACTCAAAACCTTAAATAGATATTTTGTTAATAATTGTCTAGCCTCTAGCTTAAAGCAAGTCTGTTTATAGGATTTGCACTGATTCCATGAACTCATTCATTCTCCTCAGTAACTAAAACAATCTCTTTTATGGAGGTTTCTTAAAACTTACATCAATGGAGCAGTTTAGTTTGAAGTCTACATACCTCCTGCTGTTACATAAAATTATTCCAGAGCATTAAAGCTAAAAAAACTTCCAATCATCGAAGCACAATAAATGCAGAGACATTTTTTCATCACTTTATTTATTCTGGATGTTGGCCAAATTAACCTGTAATCCTAAAAAACACACAGTTGCCAATGCAAAGTAATTTGAAGTGACAACATATCACTCTAAATCGCAATCACAGCACAAGGTGTTACAATTTGTAAACCCAAGGTTGGTCTAGCATTTATTTTTATAACTACATTTTTTTTTAAAATGAGGAGAGATTTGATTAAGAAAAATCAAACTATGGTCCAAGCATAATTTAGAAGGGATAAAATAAAAATTATTTACAGTTTACATATGTTTGCATACTTTCAAAACTCTCTTGGCATTTCTGATTTATTCTGTAAGAGAAAGGAAGATGAGGGAAAGAGTTACAGCTGCTCCTGGATTATAGTGTCTCTCAGGGGCTGAATACGTGTGTGTTAGCACAACAGATGAAAATAGTAAAGACAGTAAAAAGCCATAACTACAACTGTTATTTTCACTAAAATAATAACTTGCAAAGAACATTAAATCATAGCACTGTGTATTCTTTTACTGCAATTGTGGGTTAATAGAACTGTAACTCTGTTGTTTATTTTATCCCTCTTAAAGTTATAGTTTGTGATTTGTTGACATCCTGATGGCCAGGTTTGAATATGTATATGTTGCATGTTATATTTCTAACAATTATGTCAAAGATATTTTTAGCAGTTATTTTTTTGAATAGTATGTGGGGGGTTGGCAATTTCATTCTGGAAAATTATGAGTTTTGAAAAAAAAAAAAGCATGACAAAACAAATTTAGGGAAAAAAACCCACATAATTTAATTTCTTTTTTAAAATGGTTAAATTTAATTACATAAATTTTTAAACAATAAAAACCTATACCCACATTGAATGAGATATCAATCAGTAAAAAGCTAGTGATACTTTCACCTCAAAATATTTTAGAGGAATAGTCAAATTGGTGAAAAATATTTTGAAATCCTCTTTACTATATATACAAACTCAGAAAATTGAGAACTTACTCAATCTTCTTGAATCATGCACTTCCAATGGAATGTGGTTGTTTGTTTGGCTGTAGTAGCTGATCCTGTATAAAAATGCCAGTGGTAGCTCCCACCTGGTAGCAACAGTCACCTGAGTGTGGTGCATAGTGGGGAGAGAAAGGGCTTCAGCCACTTGGGCTTGCTGAGCTGTACCAGATAACCTTACTTCACTTAGGCCCTGAAGTAAGTGATCAGGCAGCTTTCTCCTCCCCTGGTGATAAATCGTCTCTGTGGAGCAGAGAAGACCTCAAGGCTTACTGTTTTGGAGAAGAAGTGAAAATGAAGAATGCTTCTGTAGCCCAGCAGCACTCTCAAGAGTATTCACTTGCACAAATTACTGATTAGTATGCTTGCATGGGTTATGGTCCCTGCCTCCAGTAGTGCTCATGTATTTTTACATACCTAATTAGAGCAAATTAAAGAAGCAGCCCTAGCAACAAGGAGCAGAATCCTATTTCACCACTCATGTGAGTATCCTGCATAGTAGGCTGCAGAGTAACTTTCTCATTGCCCACCTGTAATTATTATTGAATCCTTTTCTGTTCACTGGCAGAGGAGAGTGGAAAGCAGCTGAAGTCCAGAACAGCTGATGATTATTTCTTGGCAATTCAAGTATTTGAGTCCCCTCCAGCTGAAGGTGATAAATAAACTCACTTTCTGAGCAATTGTGTGCCTCCTGGACCTTACAAAGGTTATGTAGCTCCCTTTACATGATTGTTGTGGTTGAACTCCAGCCAGCAGCTAAGTACCAGACAGCTGCTCAGTCACTCCCGGATCCCAGTGGGATGGGGCAGAGACTCGGAAGAGTAAAGTGAGAAAGGTCGTGGGTTGAGATAAGAACAATTTAATAATTGAAATAAAATAATATAATAATAACAACAACAATGAATAAAACCCAAGAAAGACAAGTGATGCAAATGAAAAAAATTGCTCACCACCCTCTGACCAATGCCCAGCCTGTCCCCAGGCAGCAACCTCCCGGCCAGCTTTCCCCCTAGTTTATATACTGAGCATGATATCATATGATACGGAATATCCCTTTGGTCAGTTGGTGTCAGCTGTCCCACCTGTGTCACCTCCCAACTTCTTGTGCACCCCCAGCCTACTCGCTGGGGGCGTGGTGTGAGAAGCAGAAAAAGCCTTGACTCTGTGTAAGCACTGCTCAACAATAACTAAAACATCTCTGTATTATCAACACTGTTTTCATCACAAATCCAAAACACAGCCCCATACTAGCTACTATGAAGAAAATTAACGCTACCCTACCCAAAACCAGCACAATGGTCAGTAATGCCATGTCCAGGCAAATGAACTTTGAAGGCTCTCTACAGTTTATATGCTGTCTATTCCTTAAACTTTTATCCAGCAAGAGTCAGAATGTGAGTTTTCGTCCCCAGCTACAGCAGCACAATTCCTGTATAAATCAAAAAAATTCTCCAAATTATTCTAGATATACCATAATGTTAGATTTAATTAAAACAAACAAATACTGATAATGTTAAAATGTATCTATGTGACCATGCATGGTAAGGAAGTGATAGATAGTCTTTCAAAAAGATATGTAATTTTAAATTTGTTTTTTATTTTTCCCATTAACTATGTAATTGGCTAAACATAAATATTTTGAAAATGCATATAATTTATTTGATTGACGATAATGGCTTCTTTGGAATCAACCTAGTCAAGTGAATCAATACATACACTGAATACATACATAATTTGGAAACTATTTAAGTAACTGGTGGAATTAAATAGCTGCATATATGCATACCAGCTGCACAAGAGGGGACTGCTAAAACTGTAGTAATCATCCTACTAAGCAGACATACTGTTTTCCATAGTATGTTTATTCCTCTTTCTCCCGTTTGGATTAGTAACTCAGCTATCAAAAACTGAAGAGGATTAGAAAGGTATGTGACAGAGGAACCAAGATTCCAAATTGTCAGAACAGTGCTAGGAACATATGTTAATTAATCTGCCTTTTCTCTGTTCCCACAAAAGCCAACATATGGAGGGTGGAGTTCAGATGAAATAAGAATTTAACAGTACACAGAAAATATACTTATGCCATCTCAGTCTAATCTTGTATGCAATGTTATGGAAGTACTGTGTCCTGACTGGATTTGAAAGAAGAGAAGACCATATGGATCAGTTCAACAAGGATATCTTGTGTTTGTAAATAATGTGACACAAAAGAAGGAATCGATTATAATGAATTTTATTGTAAAACTGATATAATGCTATTCCTTTATTTACGCCTGACATTTAACATGGTTAATTTAGGCTTTTTTTCTTTTTTTAATCAAAAAAAGTTTTGGAACCAGGAGAAAGAGCATTCTGGTGTATTTTATTTGAAATTGCAAGTCATGGATTTTCAGAGATTGTGCCAATTAAGTAGAAAGAATACTAATATAAGTGCCATGAGATGCAGTCTCTATTCTTTTGTGAGTGATCAACAAACCCCAAAAATGGAAGAAGACTCAGAGAAGAGAGTCAAGGATGATGTGCTTATGAAGCTCAGAAAAGAAGGAGGAAGTGACCACAGCTTTCATAAAGGCAGCTGAACTTCTCAACATCAAGGGGACCAGAAGGTCGACTTTGTCATAGATAAACAGCTGTATCAGTTGAACGGGTCAACTAGTTATGTAAATGGTCTTGCTAAAATAATCAGTAGAAAGTATTATCTTCCTGAGCCAGGCAGATCAACATGGGAGAAGTGTTTATGTGGCTCAGCCCAACATTCAGGATAAAAATCAAGCAACCGACAGAATGAAATTTGAAGAGAGCAAAGGGTTTGAGCTGGCTTCAACCCATGTATTCCTTCCCAGCAACTGTGGATACCCAGTGTTGGGACAGTGAGCATGTAGATACTGGTAATGGGAATCATGTTGGTATTGTGATCCAACTGTGTATTGCAATTCCTATATTGTGCTTGTGTTGTGAGTTCAATACACTTTTCTAAATCAAAATCCCATGTAATGTCAATTATCTTCAAATAAGTAAATTTAGTATTAAAACTTTAAATCTTCCTTGTGTGGAAAATCTAAAAGAACTGGAGAATATTGGACTCTGACAGCCAGTGGTTTATATTTGTGAAATATATCTAGTATTATGAAATTACCACATTTAAAAAGCAATCATTTTATTAAAGCCAGCATTGATTGTATTGGAGGAAATGTAAGAGTTATGGCAAAAATAGTGATAGCATACAGTTCAAGAAATTAAAGTTAAATCACTATGTTGTCATAAATAAAATATTTGTTTAAGGCTAAACTTAAAGCATCTGTTTAAAAGTCTCATCTGAGCCCAGAACTGCTAATTTACTTTTCCCAGTTTTGTTTGAGCAAAGTAGTTATCACATGCCTGAACTACAAGCAGAAAAAGCATTTTCAAGATGGATTTTAAATACAAAATTGTCAATGTTGAGGTTAGCTGCATTTCAAGATGACTTTTTATTCCTCTGCATGGAAATTCTTGACTTCTGAAATGAGTTTGCTCCTTCTATATTCAACAGGGAGAAGTAATTCTAAAGAAAATGTTATCCAGTTTAAGGTTACTGTGTAAAATAGTCCAATTATTCAAATTTCATGCAATCTTTAACAAATACTGACATGTCTAACTACCCAGAATGTATGGGTTCTTTGATTCCTGCATAGCGCCTGGAATTTTTGAGAACTATGTTTCATACATGCCTCATTAACCTCGTCTTCACTTGTTCCCTGATTATAGGCAGCCTGCTGAATCAGAGCTTTTACAGTAAGAGAACATCCTTAGGATCTATTTTGACCTCCTAGGAAATGTAAGCATAGAATTTCACCACGCACCCACTTCTATAATATGGAAGTTAAGTACAATCTATTTTCATAATAGTGACCCATAACAGATGATGCAGAATGACTTGCATTCCTAGACAAGTTGATCCAAGATTACCTTATATTCGCTACTATTATATAAGATATATTCAATAATATATATGCTATATACAGTGCATATATATCTATATGTATGTATATACACTCATACATATAAATTTCAATAAATATAGATAAATTCCCAGCAGAACACTTCAGCAGTTTTTACTTTTGCAGCTACAAAAACAGTGCAACAATTTCATCTAATTTCATGTTGATTAGCAGTAGAACTTCATAAATATGTGAAGGAAGGGAATAAACAACATATCGAATAACAATTGTTACGTAAAAATATCCTTCTGTTGATGTCTTTCATTAGTAACTAAACCAATTAGAAAGCATGAAGATTTTTCTCTTCACATTAGAGTGTTTACCTTCTTCTTAAAAATGAATGGAACAGATACCATGTGCACAATGTTTTTTCTCCATTACATAACAAATTTGGAAAACCACCAAAACATTTAACAAGTAATTTTTTTTCTGTAAGTAACTTTCTATGATGAAATTGTAATTATTTTTTTCATTTCAATGATAGCAAGTTCTGATAGTTTCCTCATTTTTTGTTTAAATTTATTTTTCATTTTGAAATTTCCCATTTCTTAAAGTTGAAAAGAATTTACATGTTCCAAATAAAACAAACAATTTTGTCAGAATAAAACAATTCATTCTGCTCTGAAAGCATTTGTTTGATTTTTCAGTTCACTGAAAATGATGCTAACTTTTGTTTCAGTTAGCACTTTTGTATTTATTCTAAGAATTGAAAATTAATTTTAAAATCAGTTCTTTCCTAATATTTACTTAATATATCAGATGTTCTTCCTTGTTTTTATATCTATTTAAACAGAATTTAGTGAAACAGTGGGGTTGTTTTTTATCTCTGGACCTGGCATAAGAGATGATTACTCTTTACTTGCTTTGCAGGCAGGAAGGCTGAAAAGGAGAGGCTGCAGAGAGATCCTTGAACTCTTCTTTACATTTCCATTTTTCTTCAGTAAGTAAAGCCTGTATAAAGTATTGTAAAATCATACACTAAGTTAGAATTAATATTTGAAGAATTTTAGAATAGTCTTAAGCTTTTCAAGTCAAAGTATGCATGTAATTCTGCGAAAGAATAGCTGTACTGTTTAAATTTTTGATATATTTGTGTTTACCTAACTGATTTTGAAAAGCATATTTGTTTTGTGTCTACCTGTAATATGCTTGTTTGCATTATAACTCATATAACTCAGGTTCTAAGCAGCTGTTTTCATCTGGGTGGAGATTTATAGTGGTTAATTTTAGGCAACTAACTTAAGCACACAGATTGGGTTCTTAGTCTTCCTCTGTAATTAGTGGAGATAGATGTAGACTTTTCCAAAGGATGATTCACATTAAAAGCATAACTGAATTATTCAGGCTGCATTATCGAACTAGTAATACTTCCCTAATAATCCACACTCCATACCCATTAATAAGCACCTTTAGCACTTCATATTTTTGATGTGGGTCTAGAAAATTGTGACTTTGTGCTCAGGGGAAACAAAACCCCTAAATCCGTATGTCTTTCAAGGAAGGCAAGTTCTAAGACAGAAAGTCCTACTTGTAGATGCAACATCATTTTCCAAAGATCCCTGAAAGTGGTTGGTGGAAGATCTGTTTTGTGAAGTCTAACTATTTACCAAATTATTCAGATAATTTTCTTCACATACATCCTCTTATTTGTGAAAGGAAGAACATAGTAGGGTATAGAAACTGGACATACTTTTAAAATCTCTTTTACTTCCTGTTCAGAAAATTTAGTAATGTAATACATGCACAGGCACACAGAATAATAATATTCTGTGCTCTTCAGTCCTCTTTAAGATAGCATTCATCTTAAAAATAGTGCTATTACTAGAGCTGTACACATATTTTTTCTGATTTTTTTTCCCTTATTTAATATTATTTTATTATTATCCTATTCCTCTTGGTGACATCTGTTAATTTCATTTGACTGTGCAATGTGATTACATTTACCCAATTTCTTAATGATTACATTGTGAATAATTAATACTTTTATATTCAGTTTCATTGCCAGGAAAACATTTATCTAAATTACAAAGAAAACCTTTTCATATAATCAGCTGAACACATAACTGTTTCCTCTTTTCAAATTGATCTTAACTGTTAGTTTAAAAAGTTACTTCTAGAAGATTCTATTATTCCAGCAGTGCCTTTATTTAGCCATCCTGTGCTGAGAATTGTCCAAATAAGAACACACAGTCTCTGCCCTAGGTAGTTTTCATGCAGTAGGAAAAAAGGAGAAAAGAAAATACAACTAAAATTACATGATTTGCAGGCTCAAGTCTTGTGCAGAATTGTGCTCTCAACAGGGAGTGCCCTTGTTAGTCTAATGTTTCTGTGTATTTTTTGTCTGTTGAATATTCTTGTTACCCATGAATATGTTTATTCTACAACTGATGATCAAGTCTTGAAGAATCTCTTTCTTAAACATATTGAGTGAGATTTTCAGTCACTACTAATGATGTTATATCTCCCCTTCACCTCTATTATTGATATGCTTCCTTTCAGGAAAGAGGGACTGCTTTCAACAGTCACGGTCAGTTGTTTCCTGAGAAGCAAATCCATATAAAAGATTGAAGTTGATCCCAAGATGCCAGGCACCAGTGATGAACCTGTATTTCTGAAAATCATTAGTCTGACTGAGCTGCTAGTAATTTGTAGCTTTGGTAGGGCTGCCTCAGTAGGCAGAATAATAGAATTACAAATTATGCTTATATTCACCTGTTGGAATATGGAGTACAATTTAATCAGTTAAAATGCAAGATCTCATTTTGCTTTCTGGACTGTGAAAGCCCTGGAAATTTATATAGACATTGGCAATTTGGCAGGCCACTACCATAATGAGATGAATTGTCTATATAGGTAGAGAGAAAAAAATCACAGTCTGATGCATTCCGTAATTGTGAAGTGACACTGAGAAAACAATGTAAATTTGGAAACCTATAGGCTCTGAATCTATTTCTAGAATAGATAGTTTTGATTGCTATTCAATATCTATCTCAGCAGTACTAAGCTAATATCTAAACTGGGACAAACACTAATGGAGATTCTATAAGCATGATCTATGCTTATTTTCATCAAATCTACCAAAAATCCTGGAGTACTCTTTGCAGTCGGTTGCGCTGTTGTTATTAATGTGATACGTGAAGACTGTTGCCACTGTCCCAACTCCCACAAAAATATTTTCTTCTTGAGTCAACCCTGTGTCTGATTAAAAAAAAAAAAAAGGGATTCTGAAATACATGAGCAAAATAATAACCACATCTGAAATCCAAATTAAGATACATTATTATTTCAGGGAGCACTGTTAAAAGACTGAGAGAAATTAAATAAAAAGGAACAAACAAATATAAAAGAAAGGACTTTGGAGGTCTGGGATTAAGAATGTTAGATATTGAATGAATGGTATTTTGCAGTAGCCATGATGGTATAAAAAAGCTAACTAACTGGGACAAAGACTGTAGTAAAGGTAATAGCTTTTACTACAATTTGACTAGTATTGAACTGTGGCCACATAACTACTGAATGAGGCTCTATCTGTAGTCAGCAGAGAAAAAGAATAGCAACAGAATGGAGGGAGGAGAAAGAAAACATTTAAGGATCCGTGATCAAGGAGTGTTAGAGCTGAGATTGCTCATCAACTGCCTAAGCTAGAACATCAGATGGACAATTTCGCCTTTTCTAAAATGATTTAGTGATACACAACTGGAATAAAATTAGGGTAGTAATGAGTCTTTATCCTCCACAGATGCAAAAGGTAATAATGAGTAGCATAAAGCTGCACTGTCAACACAACAGGGACTAGAACCTTCTCCTGGTGTCTTCAAGTGCTTTGCTAACGCATTTGAAGTAGAGAAAGACATGGGTAGATGAAACACCACTCCATTTGGTAGGTAATAAAGCTGGATGATCCCCAAGTGGGGACCGGATTTATTTAAACAAAAAGACGTGCAACAAATTATTTTCTCTCCTGTGTTGACACAATTCAAACTGTTAATGCTTCTAGTCTTCCCTGAGACAATATGACTTCTGGAACTAGCTTTCCTTTGATTCTTCCTAAGAGGAAAAATATAGTGTTAAGTTTCCAAACATATGGGGTAATGCTGAATGATAAACTCCCACTGAAGGCCCTAGGCCACTAAGAAAAGTTTCAGATAAATTGCTTATCTCAGCTGTACTTCCAAGCCTGTAGAGATTCACCCATTTCTAATTTACCATGAGAGTTGTGGGAAAATAATCCTTGCTGCTGGCAAAACTCATGAAAGTCATGTCTTGTCAGGGAAAACAAGGTCTCTTGGGGGAGTGGAGGGGCTGGAAAAAATTAATGAGGCATATCCAAAATTAGAAGAACATGGAATTAATTCTAAGAGCTAGATTTTTATGGGATGAAAGCACATTTGCTATTCTGTATGGAACACACTTGTTTTATTTCCTTACTGTCTCAATGTTTTTGTGTGTGTATACAATGCTATGATACTTGAAGTTGGGTCTTTTAAATATAAACATATTAAGATTTTCACTGGATTTAATAGGTGATGATATGATTTCTTTTCATCTGCTCTGAAATAAAAAAATACAGTGTATCAAAATAAAAAGTGCAGTGTAATGCACCTCATCCCAATCCAGTGTAGTTAACTTCCATTAACTTCGAGTTTTGAGGCAAACTTTCATGTTTTTCTCATCCTATATAAATAAAATAAAATAAAATAAGTGGTGAGGTATGCTCAGTCCTGAAAGTCTTGGGCTGTTCAGGGAGGATGGTACCTGTGTGAGCTACTTGCTGACACATTTGAAGTTAATTGTATCAATCTAAGAATGAGGATAATGGTTTTGCAGAGATCTTCAGCAAAGCTGCAGATCAACATGCCCAGCAGCAGATGCTGCCATCCTTACCCTGGGCATTTGAGCTGCTTTTGGCTGGGATAGAGTTAATTTTCTTCATAGTAGCTAGTATGGGGCTGTGTTTTGGATTTGTGATGAAAACAGTGTTGATAAAGCAGGGATGTTTTAGTTACTGCTGAGCAGTGCTTACACAGAGTCAAGGCCTTTTCTGCTTCTCACCCCACCCCACCAGCGAGTAGGCTGGGGGTGCACAAGAAGTTGGGAGGGGACACAGCCGGGACAGCTGACCCCAACTGACTAAAGGGATATTCCATACCATATGATGTCATGCTCAGCATATAAAGCTGGGGGAAGAAGAAGGAAGGGGGGCACATTTGTAGTGATGGCGTTTGTCTTCCCAAGTAACCGTTACGCGTGATGGAGCCCTGCTTTCCTGGAGATGGCTGAACACCTGCCTGCCGATGGGAAGTGATGAATGAATTCCTTGCTTTGCTTTGCTTGTGTGCATGGCTTTTGCTTTACCTATTAAACTGTCTTTATCTCAACCCATGAGTTTTCTCACTTTTACTCTTCTGATTCTCTCCCCCATCCCACTGGGGCACAGGAGTGAGCGAGCGGCTGTGTGGTGCTTAGTTACCACCTGGGCTTAAACCACGACAGGCATGTAGAGTAACTACATGTGCAACACAGGTGACAAATTAATATGAACAAATTATTTCACACTGTATGCATGTCAGAGTTATTATGGATATTTAGAGCATGTTCAATAGGGCTGATCTGTCCATGCATATTGGATACTCCTACGGATATTGAACAATTGTCCAAATGGACAGAGCCGTTTCTCCAGCTGGGATGGGTGGACTTCTAGTTAAGTAGTCAAAGTTCTTAGCTTTTGGCAAGAGACTTTCTTATCAGAGAAACAGAGGTGTATAAAAAAAGTCTGTCAACTGCTCTTGAAAGCTTATGATGCACCCTTAAACAGAAGTCACAAAATAGCCTGTCTCTATTTCTTTGAGGTATTTACTCTTTCCTGGACATGAGAATGTAAAGTAAATCTTGCAATAATATTAATAATACCAACTTCCTAGCAGACTCTGGATACTCTAAATAATAATAAATAGTTGTAATGCTTGAAATCATTAAGTCCAATATTAATATAATATTAAACTGTGATTTTTAGCAGCAGTCGTGTATCAATAAAAAAACCACAACATGTCCATCAGAAAGTGCTTTCACACTGAGCCTTATTTCTGAAAACTCTTACAGATAATTACACTCAGCTCATTCACTGCCCTTCAGGTGGGTTGACCCTGGTTGGATGCCAGGTGCCCACGAAAGCCTCTATATCACTCCCCCTCCTCAACTGGACAGGGGAGAGAAAATATAACGAAAGGCTCGTGGGTTGAGATAAGGACAGGGAGATCACTCAGCAATTACCATCAAGGGCAAAACATGGGGAAAATAGTTTAATTTATTACAAATCAAATCCAAGTTGGATAATGAGAAATAAAACCCAATCTTAAAAACACCTTCCCCCCCACCCCTCCCTTCTTCACTCTTGATTTTTATCTACCTCCTCTCCCCGAGCGGCACAGGGGGATGAGGAATGGGCGTTGCAGTCAGTTCATCACACGTGGTTTCTGCCACTTCTCCAACGCAGGTCCTTTCCCCGGGCAGTGGTTCTTCATGAACTCTTCCAGTGTGGGTCCCTTCCATGGGGTGCAGTCCTTCAGGAACAGACTGCTCCAGCATGGGTCTCCCACGGGGTCACAAGTCCTGCCAGCAAGCCTGTCAAGTGTGGGATCCTCTCTCCACAGGTCCACAGGTCCTGCCAGGAGCTTGCTCCAGCACCAGCTTCTCATGGGGTCACAGCCTTCTTCGGGCATACACCTGCTCCGGCATGGGGTCCTCCATGGGCTGCAGGTGGATATCTGCTCCACCACGGACCTCCATGGGCTGCAGGGGGACAACCTGCCTCACCATGGTCTTCACCACAGGCTGCAGGGGAATCTCTGCTCCGGTGCCTGGAGTACCTCCTCCCCCTCCTTCTTCACTGACCTTGGTGTCTGCAAAGTTGTTTCTCTCACATATTCTCACTCTTCTCTTTCGGCTGCAACTCTGAAATAACTTTTTTCGCATTCTTAAATATGTTATCACAGAGGTGTTACCACCATCGTTGATTGGCTCAGCCTTGGCCAGCAGCAGGTCTACCTTGGAGCCAGCTGGCACTGGCTCTCTCGGACACAGGGGAAGCTTCTTGCAGCTTCTCACAGAAGCCACCCCTGTAGCCCCCCCCCCAAAAAAAAAAATAGTACATGATTAACAAATGACACATACTGGGGTAGCAGAATTTATCTCGCTACCTGTACTTTTATACATACACCTAGTATAAGAGAGTTGCCCTCTGCACTTAGTAAATAGAAAAAGTACATACTGTTAACTTGAAAATCTGTTGAACTTGCTATTTGAAATAGATGAGATTAATTGTACCCTTGAAGTAAATATTTCTCTTCATTATGCAAAAGAGAATCTACCTATAATTGATATAATTGAAGCAATCTCCTCCCTAAAAATTATTTTAACTTGTAAAGTAAGGTCACTTGTGTTTTATACCCAACAATGTTATTTATCATGTTGTTTATTATACTTTTGAGAAATGCCTTGGTCGTATGCTGTTGAAAAATGTATCAGAATCTGAGTAAAGTGAACTAAATAGAAGTGAGGTTAAGATTAATTTCAATATGGTTTTGGTTTTTTTCGCTTTAGACTTACAGATGTTCTAACCTAGGCTCTTAGGTTCCTTCAGGGAAGACATGTCATCCCATTCTAAGGTAGATAGTCAGGATAAATAGAATGAAACAAGCTATGTAAATGATCCTTCACCTCTGACAGAGGGAGCCTAAGCAAATAGTTGACACTAGATACTTGCATTTTAAGGCAGCTAAAATTAGGTAAGATGACTGTCATGGTTTAACCCCATCCGGCAACTAAGCACCACACAGCCATTTTCTCACTCCCCACCGGCACAATGGGGGAGAGTATTGGAAGGGTAAAAGTGAGAAAACTTGTGGGTTGAGAGAAAGACAGTTTAATAGGTAAAGCAAAAGCCATGCACACAAGCAAAGCAACGCAAGAAATTCATTCATCACTTCCCATCGGCAGGCAGGTGTTCAGCCATCTCCAGGAAAGCAGGGCTCCATCACGCGTAACGGTTACTTGGGAAGACAAACGCCATCTCTCCGAATGTCCCCACCTTCCTTCTTCTTCCCCCAGCTTTATATGCTGAGCATGACGTCATATGGTATGGAATATCCCTTTGGTCAGTTGGGGTCAGCTGTCCCAGCTGTGTCACCTCCCAACTTCTTGTGCACCCCCAGCCCACTCACTGGTGGGGTGGTGCGAGAAGCAGAAAAGGCCTTGACTCTGTGTAAGCACTGCTCAGCAGTAACTAAAACATCCCTATATTATCAACACTGTTTTCATCACAAATCCAAAACACAGCCCCATACTAGCTGCTATGAAGAAAATTAACTCTACCCCAGCCAAAACCAGCACAATGACTCTACTCCTGCAGGGACTAATCCTCAGAATTAAATCAGTGACACTTTGTGTATGAAGATGAAAGTTTACATAATACGGAAATTATCTCACAAGCCTTTGCATTTGGGGGCACTTAAGTGGATTCTTTTGTCACTTTATATATATATAAAAAATACATATATATTTGTATATTACATATGTATATACATAAATATACACACATATATACACACACATATTATATATGTATATATGACATGCATATGCATATGTATATATTATATATTTATATATACATATATATGCTTTTATCATACATGTAATATGTGTATAATATATATATGTGTAATATACATGTATACACACTAACATATATATAGATATATATGCACATATATATACATATAAAAAATTTCCCCAGGAAATAGTTATACAGTTCTCAACCAACAAAGGGACTTTTTTTGAACACAGCTCTGTTCTGATTTGAATAGTTTTCTTTGGTTTCATCAAGCAAGTCATTAATGAGCTATGTTCTTGGAATAATTAAAGAATAAAAACAGATGCTACAGGAATGTGTATGATATTTTCTACCTCAGCTGTACACAAAACCAGGACTTGCCTTTTTGAATGTCACCAGAATATTCTCAACACATGACCCCAGAGAATAGGAAATGTTCTTGTATAATGGATAGACTTCACTGAAGCATAAAGCAGCCTTTCTCCTTAGGTTAGCTTTCCCTGGAGATATTCCCCACATGTGTCTACAGTCTCTTTAAACTCTCTTCTTTACTTTGCAATAACTCTCACAAAAGCGTAAGAAACATAGTTTGTGAAATTCTAAACTAGCACTGGTATGTTTAATGAACTAGTTTGTTGAATGAGATGGGATGGTTCAAGACTGTTAGTTTCATTTGTTAATCAAATAAAATTGATATAGACATATACTTTATCTCATTCTGTTAGTTTCTGTTCCTTTTTATTGTATGAACTTTAATATTAGAATGTATAATAAAATTCTGAAAAACCTCAGCATTTTGGTAGAGGTAATGACTTTGCCTAAACTCTTTTGTTTGGTAATGTAAGGAAATAATTCATTTTCCTTATTCATAAATTTAGTTGCAAAAAAATTTTGTGGTTTTCGTATGAAAGCGAGGCACATACAACATTAATTAGTTAAATCCAGAAGACTTTTGTGTCTTTTGGGTTAAGTATCTTGTTGATACCTAACATGTAGCACAAAGAAATCCATAACATTAATGGAGGAGGGGGAGAGATCTGCAAAACTCTGGGAGCTAAGTTCCAGATCCTGTGAAAACTAAAATGTTATTTAAGCAAAAATTAGAGGTAAGTAAATGCAAGTAACTGTCCTAGGTAAGAACTGAATTGACCAAGCTACCAAAGTTTTCAGGCAAAAACATGCCTAGACATGTAGCTGTGCTATTGAACACAGTTTGTAGCTCCCCTGGATTTACTGAGCTGCCTCTATATCTCATGTCTAATTATATTTAGATGTAAATGCACTTACTTTCTGGCTGGGTTGTGATTTCTTATAATCTAGACTGGCAGGTGTTCAGTTCTCCACACGTACATGGGTGTGCACTCTATTTCCTGTCCTGTTTAAAACTGGTACTTAGCCAGGCTATTTAGTATTCATCAAAATCTTGGAATTGAAAAATAATTCCACATATGTTGGTATAGACATAATTGTTGAGCTCCAGGAAACAGATGTCCTAGAACTTATGTCCCATGAAAACTCATAAACTTTAGCTAGTCTGTGCAGCCATATGTTGTTTGTGCTTCACTGACCTCAGTAAAATTCATGAAGGATTCCTAGCACCATATAACTTCTATATAAAAAGGAGAGGGAACTGTCAGTTCTGAGTTAAACCTCTTGTCCCCACGTTTAACAAACAGCTTCCTAATTCATAAACCAGCAGGCTACACAGCATCTTACATAGGAGTTTTGCCTGTCTCCACTTAATACAGAACCACTGTGAAGGCAAAAGGCAAGGTTTGCAGTTTTGGAAAAAGAGTAGGCAAGAAGAAAAATATTGAAATGTAGTTTTAAGGGAGTTCCTAGTTGCAGAAGTTGAACAGAATAAATATTCAAACAAAGGAGTATAAGTCTAAGTACACTTTTACAGTTTGGTACCCAGACCAGTGACAAAATCAAATCAGGAGCCTAAATTCCCTGCGGAATAGATAATGGATAGCGACGCTCCTGGATTGGAGCACACAAGAGACAAGATATTGCCTAAATCAGCCAAAGGACTGTGCTAGATCCTGAAACATCATCTTCTGTTTAAGTGCAGAAACATATCTCAAGAATGTAGTGAAACATATCTGAGGAAATGGGATTAATGACCTAAAATTACTCTTCTGCTCAGGTAACATGGCTGAAAATCCAGTTCTCAGCCATGGAAAATTTCTGTATTTCTTCAGTAATGTTTAATTGGATTTAGAGTCCTAAACACCTTCAGGTGGAGAAGCCTAAGTGTTTCACTGTTTGCTTCCCTAAATCCATGCCTTCAGTCAATCCTTCAGTCTGAAGTGCATGTAGTACTGTGGTTTTAACATTTCACATATAGATTAATTTAAAAAAAAACCAAAACTTTTGCCTTGCCTTGCCTTATAATTGTTCATCACTGGACAACTTTTCATATAACTACTGAGCAATAATCAGAAAAGTAATTCTGTGTTATTACAGAGTGTTCTTTATAGGATCAAAAGCTCAGGTGTGGCTTGCAAAGATGGCTAATTTTATTTGTGAAAGAAATTGAACTGTGAATTTTAGTCTTTGATTATCCTGCTGACAACAATGTCTGTAGAACAGAGCAGTTCTTTCTTAAAGATTTTTTTTCCTCAATAAAAGAATAAAGAATAAAAACTTTCATTTCTCCTGTAAAAATACTACCTTCTTCTCAAATTCCAGATATGTAGTTCCTGATTATACATAAGCTATGAAGACTGACTAACCATATATTCAAATGCTTGACTAGCATCTGTATCACAGTTGCACAAAAAGTAGTGCAGAATTTTGATCTTCCTTAAGGTGATAAAAAACAATGTAATCAGTAGGCAGCGAACATGCCAGAAATTTCAACACCCTCAAATAAATGATTAATTATAGTAACTGATATACTCATGAATAAACCAATCTTAGTCTAAGTCATGATCGGTGGTGGACTCTTCTAGCCCTTCCAGGTGTCGAATGGGGGAAATAAAGCTTCAGAATTGCAGTTAACACAAAAGAAACCAAGCAAAACAGCTGTTTTACACACACAGAGCGAAGCATAGCACAGCATAATTTCTGTTTAGTGCATCAAGTTATTCATAGCCCTAAGCATCTTCTAAATGTCAAAACATAGCTTAAATTTTAAAATTTAACAAAGTAAAATTTCAGTGTTATCTCTGAATCATGGAAGTGTTATGAATCTTATAAAAGATAATACAAAAAAATTACTCAGTAATTTAAACCTTTTAAATTAAGAGGGCTAGGCATGCAAGGTAATGGATTAATTCTATCTTCTGTTTGTTAAATGAAGTTTCAAATTCCAGCCACATTAATATTTATTGGTGAGGGATTAGTTGAGAACTATAGGATGACCTTCCATAGCAACTAAGCACTTATCTTAACAAGTGCTGTTAGGTTTATCTAACCTATTTGTGAAAACACATGATAATAACCACCTCATAAACAATTGCAGCACGCTCCTTTGTCTTCTCGGTAATACAAAATAAAAGTAATATAACTCGTATGAGACATCACTTAACAATCTACTGAAAGAAATCTGAAAACCTACAGTTAAGAGACTTAAATAAAAACTTTGATAACATGAAATAGTCCTGACACAACTCAGCCTCCTCTTCCACTGCCTGACTTCAAGAAAAGGCTGGCATTGTGACAAATCTTGAAGTTTAGCAAATCCAAGATTCAAATGAATAAAGTTTGGGAAATAAAAATCAAAATTCATTGTGTATACTGAAGAAAATGCAGTATGATAACATATTTTCTGATCTCGGTATGAAATCTAAAGAAAAGAACAAAAATTCCTCTACCCAGGATATTACTCTACTCAAAATACGGCCAACTTTAATCTATACTATTCTGAACTTCTGATCAATGTCATTGTACAGATGCATGGTTACTGCATTATAAAGATTGAATCAAAGGTCTTAATGAATGTAGGAAAATACACCTGAAAAAGAGATTTTTCTTCTAGCCAGAGGAGAGTTACACAATGTTTTCTATTTCAGACTGATCCTAATTTCAGTCATCAGAAATTGGAGTTGTTTCTGTTTATCAGCAAAACATTCCTGATGAGAAATCCTTACCTATGAAATCCATTCTTTCTTCTGTTTGAAAACAGTTATTGAATTTCAGAAGTTAGTGTCATTTTATATAAATTTTTGATTATGCTGTTGTTTCCTCTTATTTACGAAATGCCTACAGTTGAGATTTGTTGGGGGTAATGTGTAAGTTTCACCAGATAGTTTGTTTAGCTGTCCCTTAAACAGTACCAAGTTTAGTAGCTGTCTTATCTCTTTCTTCTGTTAATAATAATAATAAATCACAAGTAACACTTGCATTCATTTGTGTAGAGAAGAAAGACATACTCCAAGCTTACTAGCATCACTTCAGACTAGCTGTGCTATTCTTTCTCTCTCTTCAATCTGTAAAAAAAATAGTGGGCTAAATCTTTAGCTTTGAGTAGCCTTGGCTTTTTTTTTCAGATTTATATATTTAGACACATCTAGTAGCATCACAGGAATTGTTTTGAGATATTTATCAATACAGTCCAAATTACAGAGCAAAACCTCCTGGAAGCCGTTTCAAAGCACACAAGGAACAACCAAGTGATTGGGAATACCCAGGAGAAATTTACCATGCGTAAATCTTAATTGAACAACTTGATTGATTTCTATGATGAGATGACTCACCTTGTGGATGAGGGGAGAGCAGTGGATGACTGCAAGCAAGGCCATTGACAGAGTTTCCCGTAATATCTTTATAGCCAAATTGGGGAGAGACAGGGAGGATAAGTGTTCAGTATGATAGGAGGAAAACTGACTGGACCCATGAGGGTCAAAAAGTTGTGACCAATGGTACAAAGTCTGACTGGTGGCTGGTTGCTAGTAGTTGATTACAGTCTCTCAGGGATCATTACAGGGGTCAGGACTGTTTAACTCTTTATTATCAACCTGGACAATGGGACAGAAGGCACCCTCAGCAAGTTTATGAATGATGCCAAAATGGGGTGAATGGTTGATTTGAGGACAGGGCTGCTCTTCAGAAGGATATTAACAGGACAGGACAACACCCACTCTGGATGACACGTCCTGCCTAGCACCCTGGTCCCCACTCACAGCTGTTCCACCTTGGCTTCAAACATCTACATGGAGTCAGAGATCCCTGTAAAAAGTTCCCCCTCAAGGGATAATTGTTTCATTATTGTTTTGTAACATTTAGAATGTTAGTATAAGCTACCAAAAGCCTTGCTATTTACCTTTGCCTTTCCCTACATCTAACTATAAATAGGATTTGTTACCTGAGTTACTATCACCTCTGAGCTTCCACCTCAAATATGTTACAAGGTTAGAAATTTAACAGCAAATCCTTTTTTCATTTCCTTTGCATAACTGAATGATCTAGTCAGTCAGAGCTAAGTAGATACAGTTCAGGCCTCATTTACAAAATTATGAATTTGACAACAGTTAAATAACAGAATTAGTCTATTTCTCCTCTGTTCTACAGCAAACATCAAATTATTTTTGTCAGTTAGAGAGGGACATATGTATTCCACACATCACTTATCTGAACAGTAGTTTTGAGTGGGCTTAATTTTGGGGTACTGATTCTCTTTAAATTAATACCATAGACACTACCTTCTGAAGTTCATCAAGGGACAGTGTACTGTGCTGGATCTTGGATCAACATATTAAAAAATTATCTGAATAGTTTTAATCCAGGAATACAACAAAGACAAGACATTATATCAGATATGAAATACTTGTGGAACAGAAAAAAACCAAATATAAGATTAATTCAAAAGAACAACAAAAAGATTCTGATGTGATGTGGCCTATACATGTAATAGGTTCAGAGAGATAAAGTGTATATTTTTCTGTAGATCAGTTGCTGGACTGGAATTGCACTGGCATGATGCATTCTGATTTATCTATTATGCTTCCAGAAAGATACTAGCAAGATAGTAAAGAAACAGATACTAAGCCTACCTAAAAGGCTGAAGAAACCTTAGGGACCAAACTAAACAAGAGCATATTCTCATACTTAGTGAATTCAGCAGGACTCTTTTATCCTCAGAAGGGAATAGATTGAGCTTTCATGTGCATGCTAGTTACGTCTTTTAAGACACCTGCATTTACAGAAGGCTGTCAGCAAGAAACCTATGATGTAAAAGACTTAAGTCTGCTAACATAAATTGTTAATATATACAAAAAATGTGGAGTTCTTAAAATATCTGTAAAGATCAATGAACAGAAGAGTGAATGACGTAGTCTGACAGTAAGATAAACTTTGGAAGTACTGTGGCAAAAGGAAAAGACTGAGCTATGACTCATGGAAAACCTCATATTTTGAATTGATAGAAACTTAATAAAATAAAGTTAGATGTCATGGCACTTAAGATCAAATAATGATGATTTCTGAAATATAGCTATCATTTGAGAAGAAAGATCTAGCAGTATAGCTGATCTTAGGCACAGAATCGAGAGTGTGATGCAGTTCCTGGTATGAAAAACAAAAGCAGTGCTAAAATACATCAGAAGATACATTACAATAAATTTAGGGAAGTGTTAATGCCACTGATGGGACTTCAAATGGAGTATCATGTTCTTTTCTTTAATCTGGTGTTCAAGAAAAAATGAATTTAAATTGAATTTGTGTAGACTGAAAGAATATTTTTTATGCAAGGAAAATGGTCTGTAAGAAACTATACACTGAGATGTTTTCCATAGGCAGTCTAAACAGCCGAGTAAGACTAGGGATAAAGAAGAGGACTGGCACAAGAAGCACCATCTTTAAGCTGGTAAATGAATAAATTTAGAATAAGTTTTCTATCCATCAGATCAGTGAAACTCTGTAACTACCTTTTCTGTAAGTATATGGGGCAAAAAAAGATCAACTTTTTTTAAACTCTGATTTTGATCAGTTTATGAAAGAGTGGTGTATAATTGTCATATATAGCCCAACAATCAGTTCAGAGTCCATAAATAATGTAGTAAATGAACGTTGTATGAAAATAGTACTGACCTTTATAATTAATTATGAGTCTTCAAGCTTTTTTGAATCATTAAGGCCATAACTCTGCTGTCTTTATTTACAATGAGAAGTACTTAATTAACTAGTAGTCTTAACTGACTTCAGTAAACCTCTGCTTGTAAAGACGTGGATAACGTCTGTGCCTGTAATATTAAGATAATAATCATATTCCAAGGATTAATAAATTAAATACACAAGCCATTCTAAAGTTCAGATATTTTGCAAAAGAGCAATGGTTTTAGATGTTAATTTAAGGCCATTTAAAAATACTAATTTTATCTTTTTCTACAGCCATGAGAATGCATCTGCCTTTCCTTAAGAAAAACTCTCCAAACCCTTATCAGTAAAAGAGATAATGAGATCCACATTTACAGTGAGCAGAAGCTCTCTGGAGAGCTGAAACCTGTCATTCCTATGTATCAAAACATAAATTGATTACCAGTTCAAATGAAGACAGCACCTCTCTTTCCTTACTGGTTTCCTTCTGGACTGTTCATCTGTGAATCTTTTTGGCTTCATCTGTAAAGACTCTTTTCAGCATGAAGAGGAGGTTCAGGGTGATCTTAGCAATGTGTGTAAATGCCTGATGGGAGGGAAAAAAGATGAGGGAGCCAGAATCTCCTCAGTAGTGCACTGTGACAAGAGGCAAAGGGCACAAATCAAAACACATGAAATTCCATCTGAACACAAGAAGAACTTTCTTACTGTGAGGGCGGTCAAACAAAAGAACAGGTTGCCCAGAGGGACAGTGGAGTCTCAGTCCTTGGAGGTACTCAATACCCAACTGGACACAATCCTAAGCAACCTTCTTTAGGTGACTCTGCTTGAGCAAGAGGGTTGGACTAGGTGATCTCAAGAGGTCCCTTCCAACCTCAACCATCCTGTGATTCTGTGAACCTAATGTTTAAAGTGAATATAGGTACAACACCCTTGGTAGGGGGAAAGGGCAGGATGGTAAAAACTGACTAAAAATTCTCATTTAAAAAACTATTTGAAACATAACAGTAACATCCTTGGGATCTATCAGTCAGATGGACATCCACGTTTTAGGACCTTAATCTTGTACTAAATCCTGTCCTTGATTTTTGAGCAAGCTGACTCCTTCCCCAACAATTATATAACCTTGTATCAATTTTTTATAAATGGTTAACAAAAGATTATCTCTTTGCTGCGAAGAGAAGATAGTACATTGGTCTGTTTAGCTACTGTCTTGGTTCTTAGTTTTTTTTAATAAGTTTACTAAAAATTAAGAAAAGAAAATACCCAGTCTAACTTTCTGTACTTTTTTTTGCCTAATCTATCTGATCCATGGAATATAAAAGATTCCTTTTCTCTAGCAGGTATGTTTAACTGTTGACTAGGAAGATACTTCTAGTCTTATTTGGAGCCTCCTGCCTTTCAAATGTGCTTCCTTCATTTTTGGAGACATATCTGTTTTCTAGCTATGTTTTAATTCCTTTAACTGTTGCAGAAGCATTTAAGGAAAAAGATAGACATGGATACATAAAGCAAATCACCTATAAATCAATCTGCTGCACTCAGCCACACATATGCATACAAACATACAAATACATATTTCCATCCCAAGGCAAACATTTGAAGGCTATCTCTGGCTGATGAAACCTCAGATTAACAATGGAAACTGAGCATTGTCATTTTGTAAGGAGCACTGTCAGATGTAACATCCAGAGGTATTTTAACTTTCTTCTCATTTTTTGTATTTGTTCACTAGTCTGTATTTGAGAGTCACTGTCACGCTCAAAATTCTGTCATGTGCAAAAAGGAAGACATCACCTGTATAAAAGTAAGCATTACTGTTAGTTTAATAAAAATCTTAACAATCTAATCCAAATACACTATACAGTCATTATTAGTCCAGTTATAGCAGTACTGAACTTTTCATAGTCCAAACTATAGAATTATTACAGTAGAGTCTCACTGATAGTACCGTTATTGTTATAGAAAGATTTCCTGGTGTCCATCCTTTTACTCTGGAGTTACTCTCACCCTTCGTAGGCTTGTTTGGGCTCTACGTCTGCCTTCCCCAGGGAGCAGGGGGTTTGTATCAGGGTCACCACTGCCCCAAGTCTTTCACTGGGAGGAATATGATGCTCACGGTGGGAGTTTCTTCCTCCTTGGTCTTTGAGCCCAGCCAGGATTGGTTTTATGTTTTCTCTTCTGCCTCCCCCACTAGCTCCTTCTGGGGGCCCCACAGGGGAGGTGGCAGGTGCTCCCCTACCCTGTGACACAACGGGCTGTTGCTGCCCCCACCCTGTTGGAGTGACAGTAGTGGGGGTGTGGAGATGGGGAACCAGCTGCAACTGGCTGCAACCATCTCCAACAGGTTCCAAGTGGTGAAGGCTGCTCCAGCCCCCTGAGAGAGACCTGCCCCTGCCAGCGCAAGACTTGTATGTACTGACAGCTATATAATCTCACTTGCATAAGACGCATTCACCATTCACACATTTTAGGCACCTTAGGTAAGGACAGATGACAGTCACCACCACCATCACCTTGTACTATCTCTCCCTCAGGGAATTTCCCCCCTGCCTTATTCATGTTAACTCTTTTGATTTCTTTTTTCTTCATCTAGTCATTTTAGCTGTCTGATTTTTTTAATGTGTCTCCTTTGATGTTGCATCAGTCACCATCCTTTTTTTTTAATCTTTAATCTTTAGGAAAAGATGATACAAAAAGCTCAGCTGTTTAACAGTTTTGGTGATAGCTGTCATGGTCACAGGACTATTGTATGTAGGTCTAGGGAATGACTGAGTGAGTAGCATATCCTCCAGAACATGAGGCTAACCTTATCCTGATTCATCATTATTTAAACTTTATCTACATTTTTCAGCATAGGTGCTGTGTGGAATTTCTACTCTGCATGGGTTTTTTAATCCTCCACACCATTGTGCATAATATTAACACTAAACAATAGTTAATCTTATTTACACAGTCTGTGTCCTTCTTATCTTTTCCTTCTTTCTCATCTCCTATTGTTCATCAAGTCAATTTTTAAAGTATTCCCATGTTTCCACTGAAGGACTTAACATATTTATAACTACCATAAAGTATTAAATAATAAGGACTTTTTATTATACAGCATTAAACTGTGAGAAATTTTTTTATCTTCGCATTACAGGCATAAGTGTTAACACTGGAGTATATTATCACTCATGCCTATGTCAGAGATATTGCTATAAAAATTCTCTAAAGTTTTAATGTCTGTTTGTTATCATAAAACCTTTCTCTAATTCCCAAATGACAGAAAGAAATAGCAACATTCTTACAGTGTCTTGAAAACAGCAAAATGAACTCATGCATAACCTGAATTATAGTTCTAATCTGGACAATGAGAGTGATCTTGAGTTTTGAGTGATTCTTACACATTTTAATTTGAGAACTTCAACAACAAATCAAAGACATTTCTTAGTGAAGAAACTCCATCCTGTTGAAAAAGTGAATATGAAACATTTCTTCCTAATGAATGCATATTTTGTAAAGACTGAATTTATATAGTATTTGTATAAAACGGTTTCAGATACTAAGAATTATATGAAACTAAAGCATTAATAGTGTGTCATGCAGTAAACACAGACTTGCTTGGATAATAATAGCTCAAACCACTTCTAACTCTATATTTGTTGAAATACAGTATTATCTTAATATAATAATAGTGGTGCACTTTTGAATTTATCAGCAACACCAAAAGCAAAGGTAGAGTTCATTGTGTGGATCATTCTTCCACCAAACCTTTTAGCTGTCTGCTATAGATTCTTTTATAACACTTTATAACTCCAAAAAATAGGTTTATATTGCAGAAATTGTAATCTGTTTAGGAAAAGAAGTTCATTTAAAAAGTGAAAAGAACTGTTCTAATTCTAAAATCTATATACAAATTTCAGGAAGATCAAAAATAAAGTTAAAAAGAACTGAGAAAAACCCAAAAACTTCGAGTTTATTTTCTATTATCAACCTATCTCAGCAGATCTAATTTTTTAACATTTTCCATTAATGAGCATAATTCACACACAAATTACTTCCGAAGAATTTCATCAATTGTCTGAAATGGTAATCAGACATTGTCAGTCCCATTAAGTTTTTTCTTTTTTTGTTTTTTTGTGTTACTTTGACATACATGATTTTTATTTTTTTTTAATTTCTTAATGCTGTGATTAAAGTGGCTTTGAAATTATTTATTAAGTCTTTAGTTTTATTTATTGGCAGAAAATTATAGTGATGTTGATGCATAGACTCTTGAATTAGGATGTTTATATGCATAGGGTATTCAAGTGTAATGAAAATACACAGGTTGTGAAGTTTGCAAATTGTCAGCTACCTTGTGGCCTGGTCTTTCTGAGTGTAACAAATAAATGGGTTGAGAATTTAAAGAGGAGATTTATTCATGCATTTTTACCAACTTCACACAGAAATTAATCACTAGTCTGCATTCTAAGAGAAGAGTTCAGGTTTTTAAGATTTCTTCCTGTCTTTTTCTGATTTTTCCCATCCATAGTTACTATGGCAGCAACTGAAGTCCTCTGCACACTGTGCCAGTTCTGTGTGGATACAGTAGTAAGATCTCAGACCATTGTAAGGTTTACATGTGATCCTTTTTTTTTTTCATGTCAAACACTTTTTCCTCCAGAAAATAAATATCTTCAGTGAAGTATAGAAGATTTCTAGTGTGCCAGCAGCTGCACATAGGTTACAACGTTGGCATTTTCCATTAATTTTCTCAAGGCATTCTCACTGCTTGTTTTGTCTCTTAAAAAAATACTTTTAATATTCTGTGGTAGTAGTATACATCTCTATATATAATGTAATATATTAAAATATTTAAGCAAGTAGTTAATCTTTAAGATAGTCTGTCCTTATGTGGCTACATCTATATTTGCAAATAAAACAGGCCAGATAAAGCTTACTGGCACCTAAAAAATTTATGCGCTCCAGGTGTAAGGACAATTCTGAATAGCAACTTCAGAAATTATAATTTTGAATAGACACACGTAAAAATCTCAAATTTCAGTTTAGCTATCTAAATCTTGTTTTGGAAACTGTTCCTTGATAATTAATCCATGTGAAATTATTTCATCCTGAAAAAAGATAGCAATATTTGGATTCCAAAATTTCTATGTATTTTATTATAATTATTGTTGTTGTTGTTGTTGTTCATATGAGACTGGATTCTTTAAAATAACATTTTCCATCCAGACCTGCAAACATCATTAGATTTATACCTTTAATAACTATTTTAATGAAAATTCTAAAGGCAAAGGATATAGTTTAAATTCCTTTGAAAAAGTTTAAAAATATTTTTTCCAACACCTGATAGATCCCTCCTTTTTATAAATTGCATTTCTACAGATTAAAACCTCCTTATTTCCTAATTTTGTGGAATTATGAATACTGAGGAAATATTTCACAGAATCAAAGAATCACAGAATCACAGAATCACTAAAGTTGGAAAAGACCTGTAAGATCATCAAGTCCAACCATCAACCCAACATCACCATGCCCACTAAACCATGTCTGTCGCGTTAAAAGGAATGCAGTTTCGAAATTTGTCTGTCAGAGTCCCAGGACATTCATTGATTTGTTTATCAGAGTCCCAGCAAAAGGACTTGCACTGAGCAGATGCACAAAAATCGAAATTAGTTATTTTAGTGAAAGCAACAGAAACAGATTCGAGATTGCCATTGATAAATTCACTAACTACAATAGTGCTACTAATTAAGGTTAATATTGCTAGCAAACTTGACAGTAATACAAGAACCTGGGGATAACTTTCACCCAGAGGATGAGAGGTGTAGCACTTACCCAGAGAGGCGTCCCTGCCTGGGGTGGAGGAAGAGAATGCAGCCCATCAACTGGTCCGTCAGGTATCAAGGTTCTTCTCTCCCACTTTAACAATAATTTTCTCCATCTTTTATCCCCAAAACTACAAGGATCCCCCCCCCATATGTGACGTGTAGCATGATTTGGGTGGAGAGACAAGTGCTATAGACATATCTGTTTAGCATGTTCTCTATAATCTTCATTAGCATATGCAGGGGTGTGAGTTGTAGTATGCAGGTGTTTTTTATATATATATATATATAGGTAATGAGGCAAAGGTCAGTTATCGGACACGAAGCCTTTCAAAGAAACAAAGAACCCCTCAGATTCCTGTTATTTTACTGTCTTTGCTAACCACAAGCAGGGCTGTCCTGCCTCCACAGGGCCCTCTCCTTATCTGCACCCTGTGTTAGACAGGCAAGTCTCCACTCCGCTGGGTCGCACAAGAGATAGCAAGGTCAGTCTTAACGGTTCTTGGTTCCACATCGTTATCCAAATTCCACACATGTTCTGCAACGCCACCTCCACACGTTCCTTGAACACCTCCAGGGATGGTGACTCCACCACTTCCCTGGGCAGTTTATTCCATGCTTCACCACTCTCTCAGTGAAGAAATTTTTCCTAATATCCAGCCTGAACCTCCCCTGGCGCAACTTGAGGCCATTTCCTCTTGTCCTGTCGCTACTCACTTCGGAGAAGAGACCAACACCCACCTCTCTGCAACCTCCTTTCAGGTAATTGTAGAGAGCGATGTCTCCCCTCAGCCTCCTCTTCTCCAGGCTGAACAACCGCAGTTCCCTCAGCCACTCCTCATAAGACTTGTGCTCCAGACCCCTCACCAGCTTTGTCGCCCTTCTCGGGACATGCTCCAGCACCTCAATGTCTTTCTTGTAGTGAGGGGCCCAAAACTGAACACAGGATTCGAGGTGCAGCCTTACCAGTGCCAAGTACAGGGGCATGATCACCTCCCTACTCCTGCTGGCCACGCTGTTTCTGAGACAGTCCAGGATGCCGTTGGCCTTCTTGGCCACCTGGGTACACTGCTGGCTCATCTTCAGCCGGCTGTCGACCAACACCCCCAGGTCCTTTTCTGCAGGGCAGCTTTCCAGGCACTCTTCCCCAAGCCTGTAGCGCTGCATGGGGTTGTTGTGGCCAAAGTGAAGAACTCGACACTTGGCCTTGTTGAACTGCATACAATTGGCCTCAGCCCATCCATCCAGCCTGTCCAGATCCCTCTGCAGAGCCTTCTGACCCTCCAGCAGATCAACACTCCCTCCCAACTTGGTGTCGTCTGCAAACTTGCTGAGGGTGCACTCGATCCCCTCATCCAGGTCATCGATAAAGATATTAAACAAAACCGGTCCCAAAACTGAGCCCTGGGGAACACCACTTGTGACCGGCTGCTAATTGGATTTCACTCCATTAACCACAACTCTCTGAGCTTGTCTGTCCAGCCAGTTTTTAACTCAGCGAAGAGTGCACCTGTCTAAGCCATGAGTCGCCAGCTTCTCCAGGAGAATACTGTGGGAGACAGTGTCGAATGTTTTGCTGAAGTCCAGGTAGACAACGTCGACAGCCTTTCCCTCATCCACTAGGCAGGTCACCTGGTCATAGGAGATCAGGTTGGTCAAGCAGGACCTGCCTTTCATGAACCCGTGCTGGCTGGGCCTGATCCCTTTGGTTTTCCTGCACGTGCCCTGTGAGCGCCCTCAGGATCACAGAATCACAGAATCACAGAATCAGTACGGTTGGAAAAGACCTGTAAGATCATCGAGTCCAACCTGGAAAAAAAAAAAAAAAAAAAAAAACAACCAAAAAAAAAAACCACAAAAAGAAAAACCACAAAACCCACGCCACACAACAACAACAGCAAGCCACAACCCACCCAACACCACACAGCACCATGTCCATCAAGCTACATCCCACGATGCCACATCCACACGCTCCTTGAATACCTCCAGGGAGGGTGACTCTACCACCTCCCTGGGCAGCCTATTCCAATGTTTCACTACTCTCTCAGTAAAGAACTTTTTCCTAATATCCAGCCTGAACCTCCCCTGGAGCAACTTGAGGCCATTTCCTCTAGTCCTGTCACTAGTCACTTGGGAGAAGAGACCAGCACCCACCTCTCTGCAACCCCCTTTCAGGTAGTTGTAGAGAGCGATAAGGTCTCCCCTCAGCCTCCTCTTCTCCAGGCTAAACAACCCCAGTTCCCTCAGCCGCTCCTCATAAGACTTGTGTTCCAGACCCCTCACCAGCTTCGTCGCCCTTCTCTGGACACGCTCCAGCACCTCTATGTCCTTCTTGTAGTGAGGGGCCCAAAACTGAACACAGTATTCGAGGTGCGGCCTCACCAGAGCCGAGTACAGAGGCATGATCACCTCCCTGCTCCTGCTGGCCACACCATTTCTGATACAAGCCAGGATGCCGTTGGCCTTCTTGGCCACCTGGGCACACTGCTGGCTCATATTCAGCCGGCTGTCGATCAACACCCCCAGGTCCTTTTCCGCGGGGGAACTTTCCAGCCACTCATCCCCAAGCCTGTAGCGTTGCCTGGGGTTGTTGTGGCCGAAGTGTAGAACCCGGCACTTGGCCTTATTGAACTTCATCCGGTTGGCCTCAGCCCATCAATCCAGCCTGTCCAGATCCCTCTGCAGAGCCTTCCTACCCTCCAGCAGATCAACACTCCCTCCCAACTTGGTGTCGTCTGCAAACTTGCTGAGGGTGCACTCTATCCCCTCATCCAGATCATCAATGAAGACATTAAACAAGACCGGTCCCAAAACTGAGCCCTGGGGGACTCCGCTTGTGACCAGCCGCCAGCTGGATTTCACCCCATTCACCACAACTCTCTGGGCTCGGCCATCCAGCCAGTTTTTTACCCAGCGAAGAATGTACCTGTCTAAACCACGGGCCGCCAGCTTCTCCAGGAGAATACTGTGGGGAACAGTGTCAAAGGCTTTGCTGAAGTCCAGGTAGACAACATCAACAGCCTTCCCCTCATCCACTAGGTGGGTCACCTGGTCATAGAAGGAGATCAGGTTGGTCAAGCAGGACCTGCCTTTCATGAACCCATGCTGGCTTGGCCTGATCCCTTGAGTATCCTGCACGTGTCCCGTGAGCGCCCTCAAGATGAGCCTCTCCATAACCTTCCCCGGCACCGAGGTCAGGCTGACAGGCCTGTAGTTCCCCGGATCCTCCTTCCGACCCTTCTTGTAGATGGGCGTCACGTTGCAAGCCTCTAGTCATCCGGGACCTCCCCCGTTGACCAGGACTGTTGATAAATGATGGAGAGCGGCTTGGCAAGCTCCTCCGCCAGCTCCCTCAGCACCCTTGGGTGGATGCCATCAGGCCCCATAGACTTATGAGTGTCCAGGTGGCATAGCAGGTCGTTAACTGCTTCCTCCTGGATCATGGGGAGCCTATTTTGCCCTCCATCCTTGTCTTCCAGCTCAGGGGACTGAATACCCTGAGGATACCTGGTGTGGCTGTTAAAGACTGAGGCAAAGAAGGCATTAAGTACCTCAGCCTTTTCCTCATCCTTGGTGGCAATGTTCCCCCCCGCATCCAGTAAAGGATGGAGATACTCCTTGGCTCTTTTTTTGTTGTTAATGTATTTGTAAAAACATTTTTTGTTATCCCTTCCGACCGTGGCCAGATTGAGCTCTAGCTGGGCTTTTGCCTTTCTAATTCCCTCTCTGCATGACCTAATGAGACCCTTGTTCTCCAGATGCCTGGTGAAAGGAAATAAAGGAAGTATATTAAAATTCAGTGCTTTTTGGAAAATCCAGCTTTTATAGTAATGTATTCCAATGACTACCTGTTTGGTAGATTTAATGTGTTCTAATCCTTGAAATGGCAGCACGTATCAATTTTTTAATGGAAGCTTATCCTGTCAGGAAAGTTTGATCTTTCTCATTAATTTTAACACTGTTGACTTTTTCCGGGATCTTCATCTATTGCTTAATTCTTAGCAATAAAACTTTTTTTAAGTTAGTCATGAATTCAGATGTACATACAAATAAGGAATAGTTTTCTTCAAACTCAGATCTGTACTCAAAATTGACACTCCTCTTGCAAATACTAAAAATAAAACAAAAATAGATATATATTTCTGAGTTTAGGGTAAATTAAGAGAACATTTCACATGTTGGTGTGTCCTGATGGGTACCAAGTTGAACATGAGTCAGCAGTGTGCTCTTGCCACAAAGAAGGCTAATGTTATCCTGGGCTGCATTAGGAGGAGTGTCGTCAGCAGATTGAGGGAGGTGATCCCTCCGTGCTATTCAGGGCCGCTGAGGCCACAGCTGTGTCCTGTGTCCAATTCTGGGCTCCCCAGTAAAGGGAGACATAAATATAATGGAGTCCAGTGAAGGGCCACAAATATGACTAAGGGTCTGGACTACCTCACATATGAGGAAAGGCTGAGAGAGCTGGGACTGTTTAGCCTGGAGAAGAGAAGGCTCAGGGGGATCTTTTTAATGTCTATAAACCCCTGAAGGGAGGTTGCAAAGGGGACACAGCCAGGCTCTTTTCAGTGGTGTCTGGTGACAGGACCAGAGGCAATGGGCACAAACCGAAACACAGGAGGCTCCCTCTGATCGTCAGGAAACATTTTTTCAGTGTGAAGGTGACTGGCACAGGTTGCCCAGAGAGGCTGTGGAGTCTCCCTCCTTGGAGATATTCAAAAGCCGTCTCGACATGGTCCAGGGCATCCAGCTGTACGTGCCCCTGCTAGCAAGGGAATTTGGACCAGATGACCACCAGAGGTCCATTCCAACTTCAACCACTCTGTGATTCTGTGATACTTTGATGCTATGAACTAAGGCAGGTTCTTTCCATAAGGGGAAGGTACTTCTGGAGATAGAGAAGTTTGAAACCTAACATAAATGTCTAAACTAAACATAAAATATTTGTCTTTTTATTATTTGCTGGAACTGAGCGAGCAGATCAGGCTGTAATGGTTTTATCCCAGAACAAGTTATGGGTGCACACCATTCCCCACCACAGTCTATTTTGCTTGCAAAAGAAACACTCAAATATGGACAAGGAGAGGATCTATACGCTCCAGCAGATTTAGATGCCAAGCTAACTGGGAGACTTGCATGTAAGCCTCCCTGTGTAGTAAACATGTCTCATAGTTTAGGAAAAGTCAATAGAACTAGAAGGAACTTCCTGCCATAACAAAAAAATATTCTGAGGAGCTGCCAGGTCCTATTGAGATAGGTCTACTGCCCATTTTTCTTTTTCCTTAAACATTTTGAATTTCAAAGAAACCATCCTGAGTTGCCAAAACCTGTCAGAAAGACAATAGATCCTGAATCTCTTTAACTCATAGTGCTTGCAGAAATTCAGCATAAGCAATGATATTGCAAGCATTTCAAATTAATTTTTTCCCCCAAGAAAAGAGGAGGCGATTCTTTTGAAAATTTTAAAGGGGAAGTATGACATACTATCATATACATTCCACTTCAAGCAGTAAAAAATTATGTCATTGATTGCAGCAGAAGTAAAATTGCTTCCTTTAACTTGGATTACCTGATGATAACTCTTTATTGCAACATTATTATAATCTGCATATGTTTCAGAGATACTGCTTATGTCATGGAACCGAACACAGCCTCACCCCCATCCCTCCCTGCCCCCTCAGTCTCTTATGCAACAGCTTTTCCTATAAGAAAAAGTTAATTTTAATTCTATTTCTGCTGGAATCCTCTCCCTGCTGCTGTGACACCGCTTTAATTTAACATCCTCTTTAAATAAGTGGAGCGCTGGGGTATATGAGGGAAATCTGGTAGCACAAATTGTGTTCATCCTGTTCAAGAGAGCAGTTCTTTCATCTGAGTTAACTAGGCTTAATTCAACACATCTCTTATAAAGTCCCCTACTGACTGAACATGCGTAAGGTCCTGGGGGAGGTTTTTCAGCATGACATGGCTAGTATTTCAAAATAGACTTTTTCACCCTCTAGCATCAAAACGCATCAGCAACATCTGACCATTAAAACATAATTGATGAAAAAGTGTCAGTATTTAAAACATCTATAGCTTAATCTTGATGGGATCCTAATGGTGCTATTGACCTACAGCAATCTCAGATGTGTGCTGGTTTTCAAGAGGTCCACAGTACTTTTTCTAACACCACAGTATGAGGCTTTTCAAAGACAGACATAAATACATCCTTTTTTAAACCAGCAACTCAAAGGTGTAGAACACTATTCTTTCTTGCTTTTTCTGAAATGAATTAAAGTAAAAGCTGGATTTTCAGGAAGCCAAACTTCTATTTACAAACTTAAATGAAGAAGCCAATATAACCTATTTTGCAGTAACTTACTTAGAAGAATTTAGTGGGTATTGAAAAATCTGGTCTCCAAATGGAATGTTTTAAACAGAAGTAAGAATAAATAAATGTGTGTCTGGGGAAATAAAGAGGAATATACTGATTTGTACCTAGGCTGTAAACTAAGCATAATTTATCTATAGTATTTCAAGGGACTAGATTCTTTCCTGAAATGTTAGATTTAGTGATTATCTTTCCACGTTAGTTCAGAAAAAAATAATTTATAATAAATGATACTGACTTGCTAATGAAAAACAGACAGTCAAGAGCAACATGAAAGAGTTAGTTCAGTTACACTTAGACTCCACCTATGCTAACTAAAAAAGTGCATCTTGTATGATAAAGACCGTAAGCAGACCTAAGCAAATACTTTTATTCTCAGAATTCCATTTATCTCTACTTTCAGATCAATCCCTAACTCAACCAGTTTTTATGCTATTTGCTAACTTATTAATATCATTATTTTGCTTTGCATGACTGCAAAAATCATCAAATGCAAAAGAAGAACTTCTTAGATATTTTTCAAGGCTCATGACAGTATTTTCCCCCATGGTTTTGCAGCTATTAGTTGCAATAGAATACACTTAAATATAGAAAAAAAAAATTTTTCATTTCAAAACTCACTGGTTTTTTTAAGTACTACCATCAAAAGGGGTGGTACTTCAGATGATAAATAAAAAGGGTTTTTGTTCTTGTAATACTAACAACTGCATCACTTCTGGAATTGTTATAATTTTAATTGATGTCTGAATAGCTATTCTCTCAAAGTTTTTTTTCTTATGCTTCTTGAATAGCCTTTTGCATAGTCTTTCTCCAGATTTCTGAAGGGGAAATTCAGCTGGTAACTGCTCAGCAGTAGTAATTTGTGACTGACAAATGATCTGCCATGGAGGGCAAGAAGGCCCAACTGCAGAAGGGGTTAAACCGGGTGCAAGCAGGAGTGCCAGAGACAGAATGACTCCCTGTAAGGGCATGAAGTTCCCCCTGGTGATGAGATAAGAAACAGACACAGCATAGTCTTGTAGCATTCCTGGAATGGGAGCACTCAGGCTACCTTTGGGCAGCAGATCTGCACTGGAGGATGGGCACAAGGCCAGGCTGAAGTGCCTGTGCCATAGCTCACAGGATTGGTGCTGGTGCAAGTGTATATAAGGAATCAGCTCATGATGCATCTTTGCAGAGTCTTTGTCGAACCGCTTATGGTGATAGGACTGTTCAATGCATTCTTCATTATTTATTTATTAATATTTTAGCACAAACATATGTTTAATTCCCCTCAAGGTGTACCATAAATACTCCCTAACACGTCCAACATGAGATAGACAAAAATACTAATTTTTAAAAAGAAGTGTGAGCCTTTCCAGTTTCTATCCTTTTTGGGTACTATGTCTACAAGTGCTTTTCTAAGGTTTCTGGCCTTCCCACAATAAACAGGTTTGTCTGAAATTTTTTTTTTAACCTTCTTTCCTGGGCTGATAGCAGGATAGGCAAGCTGCAACTGCCTTACTGCATCAGTTGTATGACTCCTCCCAAACACATGATGTTTTTAACCACGAGAAATTCAAAATCCCATCATTCAGTGGCTAATTAGGAAACTAGATATAGATCCCAATTCCCTGACCTTGATACAAGGATGCATTTTTTAATTGATTTTGGGGTTCAATATTCAAAGCGGAGAACCTGAAGCCTATGATAAAGGAGTTTATTAATATGTCTACATTAAGTAGTCAGTAGTATAGACAAGTTACACTTGTCATTCCTTACAAAGTGTTTCATTTAATTGCAGACTATATTCTTTTTTTCTATTCACTATCCTCTAACTGTACCTGCAAGAAAAGCTGACATCAATGATATGGTGGTTTGACCTTGGCTGGATGCCAGGTACCCACCAAGCCGCTTGATCACTCCCCCCCTCAGCAGGACAGGGGAGAGAAAATATAACAGAAGGTCACGGGACAAGATAAAGACAGGGACATCACTCACCAATTACCATCATGGGCAAAACAGACTCTACTTGGGGAAATTACGTATCAAATCAACAGTAGGGTAATGAGAAATAAAAACAAATCTTAAAACACTTTCACCCCACCCCTCCCTTCCTGGGCTTAGCTTCACAAGCGGTGCAGGGGGATGGGGTCATGGGGATTGCAGTCAGTTTATCACACATTTACTCTGCCGCTCCTTCCTCCTTACACTCTTCCCCTGCTCTAACATGGGGTGCCACCCATGGGAGACAGTCCTCCATGAACTTCTCCAAAGTAGGTCCTTTCCATGGGCTGTGGTTCTTCATGAATTGCTCCAGCGTGGGTCTCTTTCACAGGGTACAGTCCTTCAGGAACAGACTGCTCCAGTGTGGGACACCCACAGGGTCACAAGTCCTGCCTGAAAACCTGCCCCAGTGTGTGTTCCTCTCCCCATGGGTCACAGGTCCTGCCAGGAGCCTGCTCCAGCGTGGGCTTCCCACAGGGTCACAGCTTCCTTTGGGCTCATCCACCTGCTCTGGCATGGGGTCCTCCATGGGCTGCAGGGGCACAGCCTGCATCAGCACGGTCTTCACCATGGGCTGCAAGGGAATTTCTGTTCCGACATGTGGAGGACCTCCTCCCCCTCCCTCTTCACTGACCTTGGTGTCTGTGGAATTGTTTCTCTCACATATTCTCTCTCCTCTCTTCTGGTTGCTGTTGTGCAGCAGTTTTTTCCCTTTCTTAAACACATTATGACAGAGGCACTGCCACTGTTGCTGATTGGCTCAGGCTTGGCCAGTGGTGGGTCCGTCTTGGAGCCAACGGGCACTGGCTCTGTTGGACATGGGGGAACCTTCTTGCATCTTCTAACAGAAGCCACCCCTTCAAGCCCACCACTACCCAAATCTTCCCAAGCAAACCGAATACAAATGATCAAAGCAATTTATTGTTAAAAAGTGCCAGCAAGAACAAAGTGAGTTGATGTCTCTCTGACAAGGCAGACAACTCCTCTTGAATTTAGCCTGCTATCAGTTATGAAGACATTCTCCGGTGAGCTTCACAGTCTCATTCCTGCCTCTGCCTCTCCTCCCTCTACCTTTCCTCCTTCCTCTTTCCTCTTTTGCTTTTCCTTCTCTTTTTTTTTCTCCTCTCCTCACATCTACCCTAATGGCAGGTTTCATTTAACAAAAATGCTTAAGCCAACAATCAGGGAATCTTCTACCCCTTTCACTTTCCTGCTTCTTCCAGTGCCATAAAAGAATATGTTCTTGTCATGGAATTGTTCAGGCAAGGAAAAGAAAAGTTGTTAAAAATGAATGTTTGTTTAAACTCATGGTTTTCAGAATACATAACTTTTTCTGTTTGTTACTGTATTTTTAAATAAATCTATCTCTGATTGCTTGCCTAAAAAAAAGGAAAAAAAAAGAACATAAATCCTCCTGTGTAATTCCATGAAACCAAAATTACTTTTCCAATATTATGACAATAAAAGTCTCAGTGGCATCTCTGAGCTCCTATCTTCTGTGCCTTTGATAGTCTTATGAGGGTTTTTTTCCTAAATCACTACAAAAAATCAAATAAATTATGTCCACCAGGTGATTTGTATCCAAATATCTCCAACGAAATCAGACATGTTAGAAAGGCAATTAATTTATTTCAGAAACTATGCTTGTCTACGCTGGTTGAGAGGGTCCCTTGGAAGATGGTCCTGAAGGGCAAAGGGGCCCCAGAAAGCTAGACGTTCTTCAAGAAGGAAACCTTGAAGGTGCAGGAGCAGGCAGTCCCCATGTGAGTTAAGAAGAGCCGGTGAGGAAGATGACCGGCCTGGCTGAACAAGGAGCTTTTGCTGAGACACAGGGAATAAAGGGGAGTTTATCACCTTTGGAAGAAGGGGCAGGCAACTGAAGAAGAGTACAAGGACCTCGTTAGGTCATGCAGAGAGGGAATTAGAAAGGCAAAAGCCCAGCTAGAGCTCAATCTGGCCACGGTCGGAAGGGATAACAAAAAATGCTTCTATAAACACATTAACAACAAAAAGAGAGCCAAGGAGGATCTCCGTCCTTTACTGGATGCAGCAGGGAACATTGTTACGAAGGATGAGGAAAAGGCTGAGGTACTTAATGCCTTCTTTGCCTCAGTCTTTAATACCCACACCAGGTATCCTCAGGGTATTCAGCTCCCTGAGCTGGAAGACAAGGATGGAGAGCAAAATAAACTTCCCGGGATCCAGGAGGAAGCAGTTAATGACCGGCTATGCCACCTGGACACCCACAAGTCTATGGGGTCTGATGGCATCCACCCAAGGGTGCTGAGGGAGCTGGCAGAGGAGCTTGCCAAGCCACTCTCCATAGTTTATCAACAGTCCTGGTTAACAGGGGAGGTCCCAGACGACTGGAGGCTTGCCAATGTGACGCCCGTCTACAAGAAGGGCCGGAAGGAGGATCCGGGGAACTACAGGCCTGTCAGCCTGACCTCGGTGCCGGGGAAGATTATGGAGAGGTTCATCCTGAGGGCGCTCACAGGGCACATGCAGGACAACCAAAGGGATCAGGCCCAGCCAGCACGGGTTCATGAAAGGCAGGTCCTGCTTGACCAACCTGATCTCCTTCTATGACCAGGTGACCTGCCTAGTGGATGAGGGAAAGGCTGTCGACGTTGTCTACCTGGACTTCAGCAAAACATTCGACACTGTCTCCCACAGTATTCTCCTGGAGAAGCTGGCGACTCATGGCTTAGACAGGTGCACTCTTCGCTGAGTTAAAAACTGGCTGGACAGATGAGCTCAGAGAGTTGTGGTTAATGGAGTGAAATCCAATTAGCAGCCGGTCACAAGTGGTGTTCCCCAGGGCTCAGTTTTGGGACCGGTTTTGTTTAATATCTTTATCGATGACCTGGATGAGGGGATCGAGTGCACCCTCAGCAAGTTTGCATATGACACCAAGTTGGGCAGGAGTGTTGATCTGCTGGAGGGTCAGAAGGCTCTGCAGAGGGATCTGGACAGGCTGGATTGATGGGCCGAGGCCAATTGTATGCAGTTCAACAAGGCCAAGTGCCGGGTCCTGCACGTGGGTCACAACAACCCCATGCAGCGCTACAGGCTTGGGGAAGAGTGCCTGGAAAGCTGCCCTGCAGAAAAGGACCTGGGGGCGTTGATTGACAGCCGGCTGAATATGAGCCAGCAGTGTGCCCAGGTGGCCAAGAAGGCCAACAGCATCCTGGCCTGTATCAGAAACAGTGTGGCCAGCAGTAGGGAGGTGATCGTGCCCCTGTACTCGGCACTGGTGAGGCCGCACCTCGAATCCCGTGTTCAGTTTTGGGCCCCTCACTACAAGAAGGACATTGAGGTGCTGGAGCATGTCCCGAGAAGGGCGACGAAGCTGGTGAGGGGTCTGGAGCACAAGTCTTATGAGGAGTGGCTGAGGGAGCTGGGGTTGTTCAGCGTGGAGCTGAGGGGAGACCTTTTTGCTCTCTACAATTACCTGAAAGGGGGTTGCAGAGAGGTGGGCATTGGTCTCTTCTCCCAAGTGACTAGCGACAGGACAAGAGGAAATGGCCTCAAGTTGCTCCAGGGGAGGTTTAGACTCAATATTAGGAAAAATTTCTTTACTGAGACAGTGGTGAGACATTGGAATAAGCTGCCCAGGGAAGTGGTGGAGTCACCATCCCTGGAGGTGTTCAAGGAACGTGTGGACGAGGCACTGTGGGAGATGGTTTAATGGGCATGGTGGTGTTAGTTGGTTGATGGTTGGACTTGATGATCTTACAGGTCTTTTCCAATCTTAGTGATTCTGTGAATCTTTGATTCTGTAATGAATGTGGATTTGTCATATGTTCTATAATATTATTTTTAACCTCATAGATAAATAAAAAGAAAGAAATTACCAACAAATATAGATGCAGAAATTTAGAAGATAAAGTTCAAATTTCAAGAAATCTGACTTCATAAAACTGCATTTGGATTTACAGCATTTTAAAAAAAAATTGAAAATACTCTGTATTCATAGGAGCTGCCAAGTATTTATGTCATTCTGAAAGTCATGCCCATGTAAGGAGATTATACCTGCCCCCATGTTTCACATTGTCCTGATTTAAGAAATTTACATTTCATTTTTTTTCTGGCTGTTGCCAGATACTTTTCTTAGATGCTTAATTCTGTTCAGGCATTACATGGAGAACCTAGAGGGTATATTCACACATCCTATAGGCATAGAAACATGTTAGGTGTCTAGATTTATTAAAATGTTTTACAACCCTGTGGTGGTGCATTCATTCCACCCTGCCTTTTCCCTGAGCCTCTCTACAATCTCAGGAATTCCATCTAGGCCTTGGCCTTTGCGCAATGAGTTGGGTGGTTAAGCATCCCTTGACCATACCAGGAACTCTTGCATGGCTAAGGTGGGGAACAGCACTGACTGTACCAGGCATTCCTGTTACCCAGCTCAAGGTGTGTTATGAGAGTGGGAATAATCAGTCATCCCCTGACAGCCTTGGAACATCCCTTACCTGGACCATAGCCCAAGTGGAACCGTACCAGTGCTACCAGAATTCCAGTAACTTTCCGGTAACTTGTTGATGACTAAAGCAAATCATCTTATGAACCTATAAACAGCGGTCCCAAGTGAGACCCTTTAAACTCTCCTGGACTGCAGGGGGCTGCGACCAGCATCTCCCTCTGAGTGGGACGCCTCTCAGAGTTTCATGCTCCAGTTTGAGAAATTTGGAGGACCACTGACGAAAGCTAGCAATGGGACCTGGGCTAAAACCCTCTCCTCCTCGAGGCTCAACCCTTGCCCACTGAGAAATGCTGAGACATTTGAAGTGAATATTTCATGGAATTAGACAGGAATTTTTAAGAGGTATACCTTTATATATATATATCTCTATATATATCTTTGTGTCTGTGTGTATGTGTGTGAATCAATGTACTCAATGACAAGTATAATACTATCATTCCAAATCTGTAATCGAGCCACTGTTGTGATTGTAGCAAATTCTATCAACTCACTTTGCAAATCTTAAACTAATCAATGATTAAGTGTTGCCAAAATCGTATGATTTACCTTAAACTGTGAATGAAACTTAGATTGCTGCTAAATACATACAATCCTTTAGATATAAACCGCTGACCAAGTCTGAGACTAGAATGAGACATAGCCACACCTAGACTCCTCTCTGAGAAGGAGTTCAGAAAGCAAGGGCGTCTACTCTGAACCTTGTGACTCAATGGGAGGATTTTCCCTACACTTTGTATTTCTTCCACTAGACATAAACCATTGTCCAAGTCTGGGACAAGGAGTGGATCCAGCCGGTCTCCTCCGAACCTCGTGACTCAACGGGAGGATTTCTTTGTCCCTTGCACCCTTACTTTCCTTTAGACATGAACTATTGACCAAGTCTGAGACTAAATCTGGATTCAGCTGCACCTAGACTCCTCTTGAGAAGGAGTTTTGAAATCAAGGGGGTCCATTCTGAACTTCGTGACCCCTCAATGTGAGGGTCCTCTTTACCCTTTTCTTTCTCTGATCTCTCTCTGTATAAGTCATTCTGATTCAATCCTACTTTGATTTTCCTTTGTATGTTTTAGTAAGTAATAGTGTGAACCTTGCCATCGAATTCTGTTCAGTCGCATTTTTATAAACTTCTATTAAAATTGCTTTTGTCAATATCCTTGACGGTGATTCTTTAAGCGGCCTAAACCACTCATTTGCGACAAACCCTAGTTAAAGTGTCTCCAGCCTCCAGGTAACAGAATACTTAAACTAATTCTAGAGTCATCAGATACTCACAACACATGTTTTGCACCCATCTACTGACTTCTAAATTTGTGTTCATGTAATTCATCATTATACTTTTTTTTTTTTCCACTGCTCACTGTTCAGGGACAGGAAGTAGTTTCCTGAGATAGACCTTCAGATGTACAGGTCTTATAGCTCAGTATTCCCTTCTTGGTTTGATTCTAGAGGTGAGTATAAATGAAAATTTGTGTCATGGAAATTGCCTCAGACATAGAAGCAGCAGTCAGGAGTAGATGTAAAATGGTCATTATAAACCTCAAAATAGCAAAAAATACCTGAGGTAAGATGCATATGCAAACTAATTTCACAAAACCACATGTACATACTGATATTTTGTAGTTATGCCGCACCTTCTGTTCTCAAGTCTGTTTGCTGAATAAAAGCAAAAAATCTGAACACAAAGAAAACTGGAGCAACTTTTATTTTTCTTTAAATCAAGAACTGAGTTTCCAGGGAATTGTAGAGAAACTGTCCAACCTCTAATTTGGATTTCTTTCTTTGTTTTCCCTTTTATAGACAGCAGTCCATTAATGACTTTACAATATGCAGAAGGAGCTGCATTTTTAAAAGGCATGGTTCACCCATGATGCTGGAATTTTGAATTTTAGTTCTTTCAGAACTCTCAGATGTGTACTCTCTGGTCCCAGTGATTCACTGTACTTGAATTTTTCATACTTCTCTTAAGTTTTCTCTTTCTGCACTTCAGCTTCCTTTGTTGCTGTGCTCTCATTGTCTATGAAAATTGTCTGTAAAAGGAACTTAGAACTAAAGTGAGCAGAAGGATGTAGGAATATAAGCCAGGTGCCATATGCCTGGAAACAGAGAACCGTTTATTGTCTGAAACTTCCTATACAGCATATTTAAATGGCTAGACTTCTCATGACAGGACATATAGTAGGCTGAGCAGGGAAATGTCTGGCACTTATTCACAGAGAGATGTTGATGGCCAGGCTATACACAGCTGGTGTATCTGAGCTGTGTGTAGGAGTTGAAACATTAAGTCCATAGTTTGCTGTGGACAAAAGGTAAACAATGTACATATGGAGCCAAAAATTGTTAGTGTGTTTAATGTTTTAGCAGTTAAATAGTCCAAATGATCTAATTCAGAAAAATCTCATTAAAAGTTAAATCTATTATAAAAAGCCATCTAGTGTCTATCCTTTTTCCCTGTTTATTATGTTCACATTCTAATGTTCCTTTGGGTCCCAAGGTTGACAGTGCTGTCTTCCTCAGAAGGAATGGGTCTGTGGCAGTTACAGTGTGCTGCCAGCATCCCGTGGCCCTCACTGCAAGGCAGAAGATGCCCATGGTGGAGTTTCTTGCCCTCTTGGCTGGGGCCCCAGTTGGGACTTGGTGGCTATGTTTGTCTTCTGCCCTGGAGGCTCCTTCTGGGGGCCCTGTGGGTGAAGGGGCAGGTGCACCCCCACCCTGTGACACAAAGAGCTGTTGTTCCACCCACCCTGGGTCTGGTTGCCCTCTGCCAGCCAGCAGTGTTCCCCAAGCCAGTGGCAGATCCCACTGGGCAGCAACAGTCATGTGAGTCTGGGGAGGGGTCTCCTATTCAAAATGGGAGCTACAGTGAAAGGTAGATCAGGTCTTGTTCTCTTTTTCCTCACCCATCAATCTGGGTTAATAAATAACTAATTAAACACCAGCTTTGGAGCTGTGGTGCTCTTTGAAGCTCTTTTGATATCCTCTGAATCTTGAATTTATAGGGCATAGATAGCTTCAGCATGATTAATGTTTTACAGCCTGTTTCAAAGGTGCTCAAAAAACATGTAGATGCCTAACATACAGAAGTCCCCAGAAGGTTTAGAAGGAACAGCACCTAATTTCTGAATATGTGTGGAATTTATGTGTGCCTTTGGAGATACACAGGACCTGCTCAGACTTGAGGTGTTTTTTTCTACATCCAGATGAGTGTTACAATCCAAAGACAGGGAATTCAAAGGTTAACCTGACAGAGAGTGCTTTTTTGTGTGTTTTGTTTTCTGAAACTGAGTATTTTGAGAGATGTAGACAAAAGGTAACAGAGGAAAAATTACGATGTGGAGAAACAATCCAGAAATCCACCTAAATAATGTTTTAGGTGAACAAGTTTCTTATTTGTGTGAGGTCTTAACAATCAAACTTAAGGTTTTACCTTCAACTAGTTTTTGTTACTCCTTAGCTAACATACATGTCTCTACAACTCTTTAGAGTTATCAACATATTGACAGCAATATTGTTGTTTCAGTAACTTCTATAACTCTATAAATAAAATATTTCTACCTTAATTTCCAGGGTATTTTTGGTTAAATGGTCTTAATATCATCTAATCTGCTTTCTCATTTCAAATGTGAACTGAACATAGGTAGCAGTTTGATTCATTTATACTCTTCACTGAAATTATTTCATTTGCCTTATTAAAAATAAGTTTTCAAAACACCTTCTTTAACTTCAGAAATTTTATATATAGATATATATTTCTGGGTTTACCATTCCAGACATGATGAAATTTGATGCATAGTTTGGCAGATAATTATAAATTCTGAAGAAAAAAACCCAAAACAAAATATCATTCATCCATAGCTTTTAAAAAAAAGAAAGAAACTGAAAGACTATATGCTTTGTTTGTTTGTTCATTTGTTTGTTTGGGGTTTTTTTGTTCATCAGTGTCTATCAGATGCTTTTAGCTGAGAACACAGCTGGAGAAGGTAAACTTAAGGTCCATATTTTGCGTAATAGTCTAATAAAATAAATTTTCTTCTAAGTACTACTTAATGTAGTACATTTCTACCCACATTTTATAATGCCCATGAAACATCTGAAGCTTAGTAGGCTGTCCTTGGGAGAAAAGAGACTTTTGTATTGAGCTAAATAGCGTGAATTTAATCCCAGAAGCTGGATGTCTCAATCACTTTGTCCTTTCTTTTATAGGAGGAGACACCTCAATGGATTTGAGTACCATCCATTGTCTTTGTTTCATATCCATATTATTTCTGGTCTTCTAGTGAAAGTTCATGTACTGAGAAAGAAAAAGAGAGTTGTGGATAAAAACGAAGGAACAAGCATGATAGGTTATGGAGAACACTATGCACTTACCTTTCTCTTTAAGGACCTTCTTTTCTGTGATCCTCCTCTGTGTAGGTTTCTGTCCTTTCCCCAACTGTAAAAAAGGCAATTAATAGGTTACCTCATAATAAAAAAAAAAAAAAAAAAAAAAAGAAAAAACCCCAGGTATTTCTATCCCAATAGACCTTTTCTTTAACTGACTGTTCACTAATATGTAGCAAGTATAGTACTAAACATGTCTCAAAAGACAACCTCAATGTTTCAGTACAATGAAGGTGGGTCAAAGTGGCACAGGGTATTTCAGTATTAATTTCTTTACTTCTGTAATTAATATGTGACCCACCAAATATCTGTGGAATAAAATAAAACTTTTCCAAACTTGTTACTAATCTAATAAGAATTGAAAAGATGAACATGGCTGAAATAATAACCAACATACAATAATTTTAACTAATAAGGACTTATGTACAAAATGAGAATGCATAAAGTTGGAAAAGCCATAGGTTAATCAGCCTATCCATTATATCGTTAGAGATTCACATATTACAGAATCACAGAATCACAGAATCACTAAGGTTGGAAAAGACCTGTAAGATCATCAAGTCCAACCATCAACCAACACCACCATGCCCATTAAACCATGTCCCACAATGCCTCGTCCACACGTTCCTTGAACACCTCCAGTGAGGGCAACTCCACCAGTTCCCTGGGCAGCTTGTTCCAGTGTGTCACCACTCTCTCAGTAAAGAAATTTTTCCTAATATCCAGCCTGAACCTCCCCTGGCGCAACTTGAGGCCATTTCCTCTTGTCCTGTCGCTAGTCACTTGGGAGAAGAGACCAGCACCCACCTCTCTGCAACCCCCTTTCAGGTAGTTGTAGAGAGCAAAAAGGTCTCCCCTCAGCCTCCTCTTCTGCAGACTGAACAACCCCAGTTCCCTCAGCCACTCCTCATAAGACTTGTGCTCCAGACCCATATGGTTGATGGATAAGGTGTTCTTCGTTTTTTTTTTAACGAATGGGTTACAAAATTGAAGAAATAATTTGAAGCTATTTCGTTCAACAAGTATCCAGCAGGTCTCAAAGAGAATATAGCCAGAATAGATCCAGCTGTACAGTGATATTTAGAGTTATTACGTAACCAGATAGTGAAAGGAAATAGTATTTTGTAAAGTAAGTGCAAATAAGTTTGAAAGAGTGAATAAGAAAACCATTTATTCTTGATACTTGAAGTGTCTCTATCAGATACAGTAGGAGTATCAAGTAAATCATAAAGCACATGTGAGAAAGTGGTGCTAGAAATTATTATCAACATGAAAATACTGGTGTTACTGAGATAGTTTCTTCCAGAGTTACATGATTTTTTTAATAACAAGGGGTAATTAAAAATACTAGTGTTCTAAAAATTCAGATGTTAGATAAATTAGAACTTTTTCTACTGCAACACGACTCTAGACAAAATCATTGACATTATTTACCTGATACATTAATGTTAGCACAGATTTTCAAATTAAATACCTTTTATATTTCATGAAAAGTGGCATTTCCGTAGTTTCTTTTGTTTCTTTGTTTTCATAGTTTCTTTGTTCATCTGTTGTATTACTTTGCACAGCTGAGCTATACCTATGTCACTTAATGTAAATAAAAAGGCATGTGTGTCTACTTAATCGTGATGTTTCCAGTTATTGTCTGTTGGTACAATACTGCAAGATTTTCTGAGAAATCAGAGACTATCAGCAAAATTTTCACCTTTTTTGAAGTCAATGGAGAAACTTCATTTGACTTAATCAGATTACAAATTTCACTCTATCTGTTATGTTTTATCTTCAGATACTCCAGTGACAATATTAGTAAAACATAGGGGAACCTCAGAATTGAATGATACAGTTCAGGACTCTCTTTTTTTTTTCCCCCCAGGAAAAAAGTCAGAAAATTATATAAATCGGGAAACACTTTTTTACTCTGAGGTTGACCAAACACTGGCACAGGATGTCCAGAGAGGTTGTGGTTTCCATCCTTGCAGAAACTCAAAAGCTGTCTAGACATGGTCCTGGGCAATGAGCTTTAGGTAGCCTTGCTTGAGCAGGGAGGGTGTTGGACCAGGTGACCTCCAGTCGTTCCTTTCAACTTCAACAATTTCATGATTCTGTGAGAATTCATGGATGGCTTCACATTTACTTAAGAAATTTAAGTTCTACTTTATACAGAATCCAATTTTTGCTAAGGTGCTTAAATCCCCCTATAGCTCTTGTCCACACACTCTGTTTTCTAAGCTGGGGAATTCAGACATCTGTTGCCTAACTAAGATCACCTGAGGGTCACAAAAAAGTGCATCCTGGGGAGTCTGATCCAAGAGCATGTCTCTATGCCTATCTAGCACAAACAGCACTGAATTCAGTACAAAGTCCAAAAAGCTAGTGAAATGTAATTACAATTTGACTGCTGAGTGAATTATTGTGTATTTCTCATTTTATACTGTTTTCTCAGAACTATGTTGTAAATCTGGTAATGTCCCAGTGATAATGATGTTATAACTAATAAACATTAATAACAGGCAGTTAGTGATAAAAACATTGCATAGTTATCTTCCAATAGACCATTATGTTTGCAAACTATTCAGTGACCCTAGTCCAAGAATATATGCATGACTAGTTTGAGCTCACGTAAAACTAGTTATGCTGTCAGGAAGCTATATCTTGAAGGTTAGTGAAGAAACTCCCAAGAGTCTGAGCACATTATTAAAGCAAAGGCCTTAAAATTGCAGGCACAGAATGATATGAGAAACTCTGCTGATACAAAACACAGCCAACTACTAGTCACTAAGGAAATCCAAAGAAATCCAAAGAAATCCAAAGAAATATGGACTTGAGATCTGGGTAGGACTAGTTCTAGAGCACAACTTGAACGTGTATATAATTGTGTACCAAACATATTGCAGCTGTCCGTAATTCATTGTATAGGCAGAAATGTTCTTAAATTGTATAAAAGACTGCAGTAAACCAACTAGCTGCACAGGCATCTGGCTTCATAATTGGGTATACTGAGTGTGATCGTTCTCATACCTCATACTGCCAAATAGGCAGGTTTGGTCTTGTAACTCACTCCTAAAACTTGTCTGTAATTTGGATGGAACAGCAAGAGCACTCATTCCAGAACTAAGACATAGTTCAGTGTTCTCTTCAGTTTGAGGTCACTGAAACTGCCTTCTAACACAATCACAGGGCCCAACAAAGCAGATTAAAGGCAAGAAAGTGTCCATGTTGTTATCATTCTTTATGTTGAATTTAGACTTTTGATTTTGCACAAAATTCCCCCTTTAAGTATCTATTGGCTTCTTACGTCTTTTGTGATGCCTCTTGTGCCTCCTGGTATATTAACAGCCTCTTTTCTTTCAAGAAAAAAGAAATCTAGACACATAAAGTTTTCCACTTCTGGAGCCAGATCTGTAGTAATAAGTAGCAGTGGAAAAGACTAATTCATGAAGACACTTAGGTTGGATTTGAATATTACAAAGGAGGTATTTTTGAAGGGTTTGGGAATAATCTGTTGTATTAATAGAAAGAATGAAATGTAAATGTAGAAGGAATGCTTTGGGGAAAAACGTTCTACAAGCAATTCAAAAGATGCCTTATTATACCATTCAACAATCTAAAGGTAAAACAAATAGAATCATAGAATCATTTAGGTTGGAAAAGACCTTTAAGATCATCGAGTCCAACTGTTAACCTAACATTGCCAAGTCCGCCACTAAACCATGTCCCTAAGCGCCACATCTACACGTCTTTTAAATACCTCCAGGGATGGTGATTTAGCCACTTCCCTGAGCAGCCTGTTCCAATGCTTGACAACCCTTTCAGTGATGAAGTTTTTCCTAATATCCAATCTAAACCTCCCGTGGTGCAACCTGAGGCCATTTCTTCTTGTCCTATCACTTGTCACTTGGGAGAAGAGACCAGCAACCACCTCTCTACAACCTCCTTTCAGGTAGTTGTAGTGAGTAATAAGGTCTCCTCTCAGCCTCCTTTTCTCCAGGCTAAACGATCCTGAATGTTTTGGGAAACCCTTGTTTGTTTATTTTTGTATTGGTCTGCCTGCAATGAAAGCAGTATAACTGGATTAAAGGTCTAAAAGAATAGTTTTGAAGGTGGTGATGCAGTGAATTGAATACTGTGGGTTTTGCTTTTCCTTTTAATGCATTTATCTTTGCTATTCTCTAAAGTCTGCCTGAATTCTAAATGTTCCAGTGCATATATAAAACACATTTATGCTATTTTGGAAGGGAAAAAAAATTAGATCACAGAAATAATTTATTTAATATGCAAGAAGGTCTCACCTAAATTCTGATCATGAAGATGTTTCATCTGGGACTTGTTCTAATTGTGATCATTTATCAAATCCATGATTAATTTTAATAAAAAGTAAAAAGAAGATTTATTTTCCTTTTCCTTAAAATGCATTAGCAATCAAGATTCAGCAAAATGTATGGCTGAAATCCTTATGGAAGAGCGTTTTAATTTGTTTTAATCTGAGTACTAGTAATTGAGCATTTTAATGAATGTTGAGGCTGCCATCTTAAAATTTGGCACTGGGTTCTGACAGCTGAACTGAAAAATCCCAGTTTAGTACTTATATTACTTACTATTGAATCTGAAGAAAAAGGTCATGTAAAATAGAATTCAAAGCACTAAGTAGGAAAAAACCAAAGCACTAAGCCAAAGACAGAAAATAGGAGGGTCTAATAATAGGAGTATCTCACCCTCCATGTAGAGAAACTTGTTATGTGGAGTTTTAAAATAAGAAACTTCATGAGACTTCATGCCTTGAATCCTCTCTGAGTAAGAAACCTGAGTCACAAATTTGAGTATAGGAGCATGAATTTCCCTTTTATTCTAGAAGACAACATGGAGAGAGGAAAACACCTTTCATCCAGATATTACAAAATTTGTGAAGAAATTCAAAATTGTATTCCAGGTCTGAAAGCGTTCAGAATTAATTTGTGATGAATTTGTTTAAGGCTCATTGTTTTGTACAGGTAGTGGTAATAATTGATACTGAGTAAGAATTAACCATTGCCAAATTGTATTGTTAATGAATGTCAGTCCAGTTGGTGTGCTCTACTTAAGTATGCCCAAGAGTTCTCCAGGACATGAGCAATCTCCTGTTCTTCCAGGTACTCATTCCTTATATTCCCTGTCCTTTTAAAGGAAAACAGCATAGGAAATGAGAGAAAACTAATAAAGTAGAAAAAAACACTACCTCAAACCAAACCAGAATGTCCATTACAATTCTCTTCCAGTCATGTTTATTGTTCTTTCTCTCTGCAAATGGAAATGTACACTTCCATGCTCTGTGCTGTTGTCCAGCTTTCTCTGTTTTGTCATCTTTCACACTATGCTTAAGTAGCTTAAGGTATTCTATTTTTCTTCTTTGCATTAACATCTAAATATTTTAGCTGTATCTTACTGACCACATCTAATTCTCTGGCTGTGTTAAGCACAGTCTTTTCACTGTCTGTATTGCTGACCTGAATACTTTTTCAATCAATATTAGTACTTGGTCCCAGTAGTCCTTCTGCCAACTCTGTGACCTTCCTTCTTGGATTGATATATTGTACAATTTTAAAGAAAGAAAAATAAATTTGTTATTAAAGAAAATTTAAAGAATTGCACTTCATCCCAGTTAAGCAGCTGTCTAATTAAAATGTTTGGTTTGTAATGCCTCTAACATTATTTCATTCATATCAATCGAGCGTCACCAGAAAGCCTATTCTTTTGTTACATTAATATTACATAGTGTTAAAAGCATGTTCCCGGAGCTCATTCCATTCAGCCAAAGGCTAAGTGACTTTTCACCATGGTATTCACCCCTCTAAATATAATTGACAGAAAAATTTCCTGATTTATGTTTGCTTATATGGGCAATTTGTTACTTTAAACATGATTAGAACATCTTTAATTACTGTCACAGGCAAAACAGACTCTCTTGGGGAAATTAGTTTCATTTATTACCCATCAAAATCAGAGCAGAATAATGAGAAATAAAACCAAATATTTAAAACACCTTCCGCCACACCTCCCTTCTTCCCAGGCTCAAAGTCACTCCTGATTTCCTCTACTTCCTCCCTCTGAGTGGCACAGGGGGATGGAAAATGGGGGTTGCAGTCAGTTCATCACATGTTGCCTCTGCCACTCCTTCCTCCTCACACTCTTCCCCTGCTCCAGCGTGAGGTGCCTCCTACGGGAAACAGTCCTCCATGAACTTCTCCTACGTGGTTCCTTCCCACAGGCTACAGTTCTTCATGAACTGTTCCAGCATGGGTCCTTTCCACGGGGTGCAGTCCTTCAGGAACAGACTGCTCCCGCATGGGTCCCCCATGGGGTCACAAGTCCTGCCAGCAAACCTGTCCAGTGTGCACTCCTCTCTCCACAAGTCCACAGGTCCTGCCAGGAGCCTGATCCAGCATGGGCTTCCCACAGGGTCACGGCTTCCTTTGGGCATCTACTTTCTCCGACGTGGGGTCCTCCACGGGCTGCAGGTGGATATCTGCTCCACCGTGGACCTCCATGGACCGCAGGGGAACAGCCTGCCTCACCATGGTCTTCACCATGGGCTGCAGGGGAATCTCTGCTCCGGTGCCTGGAGCACCTCTTTCCTCTCCTTCTTCACTGACCTTGGTGCCTGCACGGTTGTTTCTCTCAAATACTCTCATTCCTCTCTCCTACGGCTGCCATTGTACAGTTGTTTTTTCCCTTTCTTAAATATGTTATCACAGAGGCACTGCCACAGTCGCTGATGGGCTCAGCCTTGGCCAGTGGCAGGTCCATCTTGGAGCCGGCTGGTATTGGCTCTATCGGACATAGGGGAAGCTTCTAGCATCTTCTCACAGAAGCGACCCCTGTAGCCCCCCCGCTACCAAAACCTTGCCATGCAAACACAATACACAGAGAGACACAGACTTCCTCTTTTGTTTGTGAAGTCTAATTTCAATTATATTTTCTGATAAATATAGATATTCTTTTAGTGCAATAAATATAATATTTAATAAGCTTTTGAAGTATTTTTATAGAAACAGTTCCAAATTGTGACAGAATGAACAAGTATGTTATTTAAAAAAAAAAAAAAAAGAAATTAAAGAACTTATTTTTGGAAATACAGTTGTATCCTCTATTAAAATTTTCTGGAATTCTGGTCCCATGATTGCGGTCTTGTCACAGTTTAAGACCTAATTGACATTGGAGAGACTAAATGGGCTCAATATCAAAAGACTTCTATATTTAATTTTAAGGAGTGACATGACCTCCCTCCTGCAGGGGAGGCAATGTGGCCTGGGAGAAAATATCAGGCCAGTCCTCACAGGAGTTCCAGATCTGTAGTGCATGGTCCTGTGTCTGGGCCATGGGGTCCCCTCTGTTACACTTTAGTCACTCCTGAAGTCTCTTTGGGATTGCTTCTGTATGGGAGCTTGTCTGGAGTCTCTCTTAGGGTCTCAAGCAACTTGAGACACTGTCAGTTATAAGATTGGGTACAGATCAGCTCATCAAGATTCCCATGGTGCTGAACAACTGGCTGCTGTTGTTGCAATGACTCACAGCCTGCCCCTCTCAAAGGTTCTCTGGACAGGTCATTTACCCTTAAATTACTCCCCTATTCTTGTCTATTCCTTTTTAACTAAAGTTTAAGAAGCCACAAATCATGCCAGCAGCCGCTGCGTTTAACTTACTTAAACTGAAAAAAACCCCAGTCAGTCTGTGTTTTTACTTTTTAATGCACTTCCCTGTAGGATACCAATGTGATTAAACCTTGCTAAAAGCAGTATTTTTCCTACTATATTTTTACCAGAAGTATGCAATTTCTGACTTTCCTGATAAAAAAAAGTCTTAAGTCTTCATACTGTAGTCATCACACGTCACCTTGTTTCTATTCTGTTGACCTGGTGTCTTTGCTTCACATCTTGTAAATTTCCATGTGTTAACTAATGAATTGAGTGAGTACTGCATCTTATAAAAAAATTCAAATTAATTATAAATATCACAACTTGAAATTAAAGACAAGTTTTTATCTTTGTGTGGGCACTTTCACAGAAAAAAACAAAAACAAAAACAAAAACAAAAACAAACAAAACAAAAAAACAAAAACAACAACAACAACAACAAAAAACCAAAAAAACCCTCAGTAAAAAGTGTGGCTTCTTTGCCCTGATGTCAGTGTTAGTCAAGAATGATTGTGAGTCAAATCTAGATTGTTACTGGCATAAATTCCTCAGAGGGCATTAATGAGGATGTATTGGATAGCGTAGGACCTGAGCATGACAAAAATGGTATGGAATAGAGGGTGGAGATTGTACTGAGTCTGGCTGGAATGGAGTTAACTTTATCCATAGTAACTTTTATGATGCTGTGTTTTGGTTTTGTGGCTAAAACAGTGTTGGTAATGCACCAGTGATTTGGCTAATGCTGAACAATGCTTCCAGAGTGTCAAATTTTTCTCATTTTTCCCAATCTGCCCCCTCTGAGAGTAGGCTGGGAGGGGACAGAGCTGGGACAATTGAGCCCAACTGACCAATTGTCACCTCTGCCCCGTCTCCCCAGAAAAACAAAAATTTGCTGGAGCACAAGCCTTGTGAGGAGTGGCTGAGGGAGCTGGGGTTCTTCAGTCTGGAGAAGAGGAGTCTGAGGGGAGACCTTATCACTCTACAATTACCTGAAAGGGGGTTGCAGAGAGGTGGGTGTTGGTCTCTTCTCCCAAGTGACTAGTGACAGGACAAGAGGAAATGGCCTCAAGTTGCGCCAGGGGAGGTTCAGGCTGGTTATTCGGAAAAATTTCTTTACTGAGAGAGTGGTGAAACACTGGAATAGTCTGCGCAGGGAAGTGGTGGACTCACCATCCCTGGAGGTGTTCAAGGAACGTGTGGATGTGGCATTGTGGGACATGGTTTAATGGGCATGGTGGTGTTGGGTTCATGGTTGGACTTGATGATCTTACAGGTCTTTTCCAACCTTAATGATTCTGTGATTCTGTGAAAGGGATATTCCATTCCATATGACGTCATGATCAGAAACAGAAAAAAAAGGTGTTTGTTTTTTTTTTTTTTCCAAGGTGGCCATTGCTCAGAGACCACATGAGTGTTGGTCTTCTTGTGGGAGGTGGTGAATGATTGCCTCTGTGTCACTTTGTGTTTTGGTTTGGGTTTTTTTGTTTTCTCTTTCCTTCACATAATAAACTGCCTTTGCCTCAACTGAAGAGTTTTCTTGCTTTTGCTTCTTTTCTTTTCCAGATGCTTCTGGGGAAGAGAGGAGTAAGCAAATGAGTATGTCAGTGCTTGGCTGCTGGCCGAGGTCACTTGAACACAGTAGTATTGTGAGGCATTTTGAAAAATATAAAGAAATTTAAACTTCTGTGGGAAATAGTCCAATCGCTTCAGCTCTTGCTTCATGAATCATCTTACCAGAGAAGTTTACTATATAGAACTACAGCTCTGCTAATTCATAAATTGGATGGTTTTGAAACTTCAGTGACTCGGAGGTATTAATGAATTTTAAAATGTTCAATGTTCCCATTTCTAGTGGAAATATAATAGTAATTTGAATTTTGACCTTGATGTGTTTTTGTCATTATATCCTTAGCTCTGCTGAGGTAGAGAAGAAATAGAAGTAATTAGCCTTCCTCTAAATTATCTTTAGTATATAAATGTCACTGAAAGAAACTTTTGTTATAAGACTTGTTCCTCCTTTTGTCACCAATTAAAGGTAACAAACACATCCATTAAAATCAAACAAGTCCCAGTTGAAGTTATCACAATAATTTTTGTAGTTTTAGCTTATACATTACGCAGTGTTACAAAGAAACATTCTGCATTAGGCAAAGCATTGCCAGTAGGTCAAGGGAGGTGATCCTTCCCCTCTATTCAGCACCTGTAAGGCCACAGCTGAAGGGCTGTGCCCAGGTCTGGGCTCCTCAGTACAAGAGAGACATAGGCATATTGGAGAGAGTCCAGAGAAGAGCCACAAATATGATTAAGGGCCAGGAGTATCTCCCATATGAGGAAAGGATGAAAGATCTGAGACTCTTTAGCCTGAGGAATCTCATCTATGTGTATAATTACCTGAAGGGAGGGTGCAAAGACAATGAAGCCATGCTTTCAGTGGTGCCCTGTGACAGGACCAGAGGCAATGGGCACAAACTGAAACACAGGAGGCTCCCTCTGATCATCAGGAAACACTTTTTTACTGTGAGGGTGCCTGAGCATGGGAACAGGTTGCCCAGAGAGGTTGTGGAGTCTCCTTGGAGGTATTCAAAAGCCATGTGGACACGGTCTTGCACAGTCTTGGACAGCCTGCTCTAGGTAGCCCTGCTTGAGCAGGGGGAGTTGGACCAGATGACCTCCAGACATCTCTTCCAACCTCAACTGTTCTGTGATTCTGTGAAAGATATTGAAGGCACATAATATAAATTATACTGGTGACAATAATAATAAGTTGACAGGAATAATAGTTCTAGGTTCAACCCCATACTACTTGAAATACTAGGCCATAAAACATAATACATAGTCTCAATCTCAGTATTTACTGTTATGATCACGACATTATTTTCATGATTCCCATGTCATTAATGCATAAGGTGAATAGTGCTCCTGGAATGTATCACAGTCGCATACTTAGTTACTCCCTTTTCTGTAATATGTCTTTTTCTTTTCTCACAGATTTTTGTTGTGAAAATGAAGCAAAAAAAAAAAAAAAGATAGTAGGAAAAGAAAGAATGTCCTTCTTTTTAAGAAGATTGAATTAGACCCTGAAGAAATTAATATAAACACATTTTGTTAAACACAGTTCTTTTCTGAGTCTGGTGAATCAACATTTTCATAAATACTCACTAATTACATATTCCTTACATTGTTAATATCCAATAGAAGACACCAAGAGTCAAATTTACAGACATGTGATGGCTCATAATTGTCACTAACTTTAATTAGTGATATACTTTGAAGATGCGAATTTCTGTGTGAAATTTCTATATGACCAGAAAAAAATCAGAGCTTCTCTGCTTTGAATTTAGCACTGAGATTAGTAGACATCTGATAGCTTTTTCTTCATGATCTCTGAGCCACTTATCCGTACAGATGGAGAAATGTAGTACTACTTAGTTTTACAAAGGTGGTGTTGAGATCAATTCCGCATTAAGATGCTATGGTCAGAACACCTTAGTAACGTTCTCTAGGAGATTAATTATTATGAGATTAATTAATTATTTGGAGGTTAGTAATTTCACATACAATGAGAATACATCTGAGAAGAATAAAGGGAAATAAAAAGAAATTTTCATTAACTGACTATAGCTTGGGTGAGGGTAAAAACTAGTGTGGAGTCATGTGATTAAAAACTGAATGATAATGTACATGTAAGAGGGCACCAAATTAAGTTACTTGAGTTTAATTCTGACATTTTGTGGATACTAAGTGCAGTTCCAGTGCAGAGTATCACAAAATTCTAGGAACTGTAATTGCTTATCATCTGGAACTGCAAAATTTCAGAGTTCAAAACTTACAAAGATTTCAAAACCAAATTTTAAGAAAAAAATGCCTGATGTTGATTTATGATTTTTTTTTTTAATTTGCCACTTCATAACAAAATCTAATGCCTGATTTTATTTTGATTTTTGAAGTTATTCAGTAAGACCATTGTATTAAAATGGGAATACTGGATAACATACATCAACATAAATATTTGAATTGTATGGGTTATCAGCTAAACAGAAACACCTGCAGTACTTCTTGAGGTTTTCAGTGTTTTGGTTTTTTTGAGTCAGCTGCTTCTCGTAAAGGACAATGTATAGCTTTTATTTTCAAGATAGAATAAGGAAGTCATAACTGGTGATTCTAAAATTTCATATTTTTGAATAGTACTTTCTGCAACATAAAGGCAGCAGTTTGGTTTTTATGTCATCCTGTATAGTCTTGAATGTTCTACAGTGCAATAGTTACAGCAAAGAAGAAAATATCTTTTTAGCACTTGTAATAGTGTGTATGTCCTACAAGGAAGTAGATTACCTTTCTCTGAAGCCTACATTATACTTCTTTCATTATCTCAGTAGCCTGTGGATATTAACTACCAGATTGAGTTTAAGCAAGAATTTTTCTATTTGAACCATAGGGGATAAATTCATAGTTTCAGCATACTGAAAGGCACTGCCTTAATATAAATAATAATATTTGGAATACTTGCTTTGACACATAATGCAATTCTTCATTATTCAAGCGTTCTACTGCCTTAAGTGTTCCAAAAAGAAATCATTCTTCTAAGTAAAAAAAATTGAACCAATAAAAAAACAAGCTACAGTCCATATCTTTGCAGATTTTGGAAAAGATGTCTTCTGACAAAAACTTAGTTCAAAGAATAGAAATAAAGACTTCTCTGAATCCTACTGATGTGTCCCTAATGCTCTATGTCTTCAAAGTGCCTGAAGGAAGTCCAGTAAAATACCAGGATCTGCCATTAAATGAATATTCTAAGTCAGTCATGAGGAAATGGAATTGGTGGATGTACCAGGAAGCATGTAACCAGCACGATTACCATCAGCATTACAATGTTAATTGTAATGATATTTCACAATTTACTCTCCCGACTTTTACAAGTGATTTGAGAGACTTTAATTTTGTTCTGCCTTGAAGCAGTTTCATTTTAGTCAATAAATTCCATGAGATTCCCTAATGTAGGGCTCAAATTGAATCTTAATTACCAAGCTGATCTGACAGATGACAAAATTTCAATTTTTCTGAAGTGTCATATAGTATGTGATACCCTGCTTTAAATTCTACAAGTTGAAAAATCCCTTAAAACTCAATTACAGCTTGACTTTTGAGTCACTCACTTACCTTTTTGCTCTGGCACTATAGTCATAAGAGTAATGGTATATATTGACTCACTGGAAAAGAACATTAAAATGCTGGTTTGCTCAGTCACAGTCTTTCTTTTTCTCTCTTGTCGTGGTTTAAGCCCAGCTGGCAACTAAGCACCACACAGCCGCTTGCTCATTCCCCTCGTGCCCCAGCAGGATGGGGGAGAGAATAGGAAAAGTAAAAGTGAGAAAGCTCGTGGGTTGAGATAAGAACAGTTTAATAAGTGAAATGAAATAAAATAATAATAATAATAATAATAATAATAATAAAATTGTAATGAAAAGGAAAATAACAACAAACCAGAAAGGCAAGTGATGCAAATGAAAACAATTGCTCACCACCCTCCGACTGATGCCCAGCCCAAGCAGCAGTCCCCTGTCCAGCTTTCCCCCTAGTTTATATACTGAGCATGACATCATATGGTGTGGAATATCCCTTTGGTCAGCTGGGGTCAGTTGTCCCAGCTGTGTCCCCTCCCAACTTCCCGTGCACCCCCAGCCTATTCGCTGGTGGGGTGGTGTGAGAAACAGAAAAGGCCTTGACTCTGTGTAAGCACTGCTCAGCAGTAACTAAAACATCCCTGCTTTATCAACCCTGTTTTCAGCACAAATCCAAAACATAGCCCCATACTAGCTACTATGAAGAAAATTAACTCTATCCCAGCCAAAACCAGCACATCTCTCCTGCTCTTCATTCTTTTTGTGGTTCTATGTAAATGCTAACATGAATGCTAATCAATGACTGTCTAATGTGTTTTCTTCCAAAGATAACAAAATACTACATATAATTCACAAAGAAATATACACTAACTACTGGAGTTCATTTGCCACTAGAAGAGATAGGGTAAGTAACAGTTTTCAACAAGTTTTATATTTAATAAAGAGTAAAAATAAGCAAGCATATGGTACTATGCATCTTAGATAATTTTTCAGTATATTAAGATTAATCTATACAAGATCCTGGTTCTGTTCCTTGGAGATTTAGATGATATCCTTTTACATTTTTTTCTTCCTGTTCTTCTAACTTATCTGTTACTCTATAAGCACCTAAATGCCATTCAAAAAATATTTTCTTATATCCTGCCAGGGACTTCATCACATCCAGCAGAAAGAGTCAACCTTTACTTTGCATTCCTTTTCACTTGTTTCACTGGTCTTCAGAATAATTTTTTTTTCATCCTAATTTGTGTAACACTAAATTAGTTCAGGACAAGTTATACATTTTTTGTTAAGAGTTCAGATGTTTATTAGTTTCCTTCCCTTAAAATATTATCTGACAGAAGTATCTTGGGGACACATTTAATATCTAAATAACAGTGCCTTCTGCAGATTCTTTAAAATATTTCTTATTTATGTTATGCTGTATAAGCTTTTAGGAATCTTCATTGTCAGCTGTAGTTATATTTGAGCTGTACAGAGGAGAACTGTTGAAATATAAGTATATAATAACAACCAATTGCTGAAAGCAACAAAATAAACCAGGCAATTTAGCATAATAAGGGAAAGTTACAGTAGATCAAATTTACTTCCCCTGGAGAGATGGTCTTTGCTTTATAGAAGCAGCTTAAAATTGTGCTGATTTTTAATTGTGACCAATACTATTTTGAGTTTATGTCTGTTGTAATATCTGCTGCTGTCATTAGCAATTTTCATAGCCCTTAATTCAAAAAACAAACAAACAACTAATGCCCTGAAATGTTATTTACTTTGTAACTTTGTTATAATTTGTTGTTCAATATTATAATTCTCTTTTGGATCTGAGTTAGTATTTTGTTCTCACTAAAGTCCTCAGCTTCTCCAAATTAAGGATATGCTATGATCGCCATTAGCTTGTCACTAATTCAGTCTTTCTTATCATTCAAGTGTAAATCTAGCCCTTAGCATTGTCCCCTTGAAGGTATAACTGGGAACCACTATTCATTCCATAAGTTGAAATACTGTTATCCCTTTATTACAGTCTTTTAGCTGTATTTCAGTCCATGTGAGATTATCTGTATACATGTAACAAATTAATTTTGACTCTTTGCCACTCTGGAGAGAGAAGACCTTTAAAATTAACTGCTTGAGGATTTGAAATATGGCTTACAGAATCCGGAACTATCATCTTCAGTTGTCCTCTGCGGTTCTCCAGACATCTGAAGTAAACCCAGGCACTCTAAAACACCATTTTCAACCATCTCAGCCAGTTAAAGGAATAATGCCTCTGCTTGCTCTTATCTTGGTCATGCATGTTGCTCTACAAAGTTTTTCTCTAAACAACAGGTATTTCACTCTCTCTGATTCATGGTTGCTACACTTATATAGTTGATGCAGATCACACACATTGCATTCCTGAATCTAATTCCACTGGTCATTCACACCAAAGCAGGGGAATGCTGCCCTGGTATCCAGTATGGATAGAACCATGTGTGTAAAATTATTTGGTTAATGACAAAGTCCAGCTTTTAGTTAAACATCATAAACAATTAAAAAAGCCTCTCTTTTGCTTTAAAGTTTTCTGCAGTCTAATGATATTAAATATATGGTTAGTTATGCTGTGTACTTTGACAAGAATCTTCCCTTTTAAATAGTAATTTATTTTTTGATGCAGAACAGATACTCCATGGCAACAAGACAGTTTGAAACAGAAAATGTATAGGCAGAAAACACAGGTGGTCTGGCTTCAGAAAGTCTCAAAATTAATAGGTAGAAGCACAGCATTTGTAAAGCAGGGCCTGAAGAATTTTACTTGTTTAAAACAGCATATAAACATGTAAGAAGTCCTTCAAACGTCAGTGGGTCAGCTCACATTCAACAAAATATGTGAAGTCTCACAATTCTACTATAAAGGTTTTATTATGGAATTACTAAGTAAACACAAAAAGACCTCTAATATCTCTACTTGAATGTAAAGCACTAGCTGAAAAGACAGGGTTGAAATCCCAGTCTCACTGAAATCAGAGATGCCTTTATTCATCATCATTCTGTAAGATGATGATGGGCATGACTTGCCATTCACCAAATACACCCGAGGTCCCAAACATGTTGCTAATTTTTCTCTTGCATGTGACTCTTTCTTCCTCATCTTTATTCTCTTTTCTTCATTTCTTTCTTTTATTTTCTACTCGTTAAATCTGTCTTAACCAGCCAAGATTGTCTCTTTTACAGTATTGTGAGCACATGATGGGGGAGGCACCTCACAGCAATGTTATGAACAGTCTCACTCTTCTACAAGTTATCAGTGTCTCAGAAGTCTGATTTAGACTAAGACTCATCAGCCTATATTTTGTACCAGGCTTCTTCCATTATCAAATAGCAGTTTGTGTCAAAATTTGAAACAGCATTTTCCTTTCTGAGTTTTCTGGAAAATACTAAGAGGAAACAATTTCTAGGAACGAATAAGAGGAAAACCACTATATATACACACAAACACACATATATATCTCGTAACATATATGCATGTTGCTAGAATTTTTTTTTTTTCCACAATGGGGAATAGTTAATGAAATCTTTAATAATTATTGATTGTCAAATTTGATTTTACCCTTATTGGGGTTGGTTGACAAAAACCAACAGCCAAGCACCTACACAGATGCTTGCTCACTACACCCTGCCCAGCCAGACAGGGAATAGGATAGGAAGACCACAAGTAAGAAAACTCATGGGTCGAGGCAAAGACTGGATGAAGGAAAGAAAAAAAAAGAAAGTGATACACAGGCAATCACTCACCAAATCCCACAAGCAGGTGGCCAAGAAGGCCAATAGCATCCTGGTTTGTACCAGAAATATTGTGGCCAACAGGACTAGGGAAGTGATTGTCCCCTTGTACTTGGCACTGGTGAGGCCGCACCTCGAATACACTGTTCAGTTTTGGGCCCCTCACTACAAGAAAGACATTGAGGTGCTGGAGCATGTCGAAAGAAGGGCAACGAAGCAGGTGAAAGGCCTAGAGAACAACTCTTATGAAGAGCGCCTGAGGAAAATGGGTTGTTTAGCCTGGAGGAGAGGAGGCTGAGGAGAGACCTTATTGCTCTCTACAACTACCTGAAAGGAGGTTGTAGAGAGGTGGGTGCTGGTCTCTTCTCCCAAGTGACTAGCGACAGGACAAGAGGAAATGGCCTCAAGTTGCACCAGGGGAGGTTTAGACTGGATATTAGGAAAAATTTCTTCACTGAAAGGGTTGTCAAGCATTGGAACAGGCTGCTCAGGGAGGTGATTGAATCACCATCCCTGGAGGTATTTAAAAGACATGTAGATGTGGCACTTAGGGACATGGTTTAGTGGTGTACTTGGCAGGGTTAGGTTAACAGTTGGACTCAATGATCTCAAAGGTCTTTTCCAACCTAAATGACTATATGATTCTATGATTCTAAGCAGATTGATGCCCAGCCAGTCTCTGAGCAATGGTCACCTTGGGAGACAACTCCCTGCCACCCCCACATCCCCCGCTTCTTCCTCTCTTTTAGGTTTTATTGGTGAGCATGATGTCATAAGTTATGAAATATCTCTTTGGACAATTCAGGTCAGCTGTCCCAGCTCTGTCCCCTCCCAGCTTCTTGCCCACCCCCAGCCTACTCCCTGAGAAAAAGAGAAAACATTGTCACTGAGAAAGAACTCTTCAGCAATATCCAAAACATTGGTGTGTTATCAAAACTATTTTAGCCACAAATCCAAAAACATGGTACCATACAGGCTGCCTTGAAGAACATTAGCTCCATCCCAGCCAGACTCAGTACACGTATAACTACTTCTCATTGAAAGCAAAAAGGAAATGTGCTAAAGAATATTATTGTAGTGAAAGTGTTCATTCAGGTTTTATATTTTCAGTAATTTTGCTTCTCTCCCATCTATATGTCTGATAAGAAGGGGTTTTTTATTGATGATATTTTGTTATAAAAAGCATGCAGCCTATTTTTTTAATCCAAATTTCATGTCTTTGTTAACTGTTAGAGTTTATCAGCAGCATGGTCACAGCCTCATTCATTTATTCCTTTGAATTATGTGAATTAGTCTACAACATATCTTTATAATTAAACTCAAGATAACTTTTATTAAGTGTGTTCTTGGAAGTAATAAAATAGATAGTCCAGAAAAACTTCAGAACCACAACCAGGTAAGATCACTTCTGTACTTTGAGTTAAATGTGTGGCAAGATGTATTTATATCACTCTCAAGAAACTTAATTGAATCCAACAGTGTTTCATATTAAATATTATTTCAAAAGTTTTTATTTTTATACTTGGAAGACTGTAAATTAAAGGTCATTACTGTGGAAAGCCTTTGCTATTGCATATGAAATGTGCAAAATAGCTGAAGTGCAGAGAGGAATTGATAAATTTTAGCTTTTCCATACTACATCAAGTAAAACTAATAGAGGCGTAATATTGCTTTTCATGTAGGAATGAAAGAAAAATTGTATTTAGAAAACATAAAACTTCTTCATATTAAATATGTGCTGTCTATTTGAAACATATTTTTATGAAAAAAACCCCAAAACAAAACAAAAAACCCAAACCCCTAAACTTCAAAATGGGATAGGTATCAGACTTCCATAAAAAATCTTGAGTAGTCAGCTATGAAATCAGACCAGGTTTCTCGGAGTTTTTTGCGGCTGGGTCTTGACAGCTACAAGGGTTCTCTGGACAACGTATTCCACTGCTTGATTGTCCTCATAGTGAAAACATTCTGGTTCAAATGAGTCTCATAGTCTTTCCCCCTACATGTTTTTCTGTCACTTTTTATCTCAGAAAAATACATACAATGACCATTAAATCTGTAGATTTCATCCATGAAAGTAGTTTTTCACGGGCTATTACTGTTACTATGCCACTCCATGATCTTCTTTCTTCTTCTAAGTATCATCAGCACAATTCATAAGAAAATAAGAGACCTTTACAGAAAATGCAATGAGATTATAGGAGCTGAAACTGAATGTAGGTGCTATCAATGAGGATTAATAAGATTTTGGGGATTGACATTAGCTCAGTATTAACATAATTTTTAATTTAGATGTCTGAAAAAATGGATGCCAGCAGGAGACTTTCCTAAGGTCCTATTGTACTTGATGGAGATGTATCCAGTTAATGAGGTAGTTGCCTAAACATACACATGTAGTACCATTTTTGGTACTATGGGATATCCTGTCTGGTCTTTCTGTCAGTTCAGAAGGGCAACTTGCATTTGGATTCAGCTGGCAAAGGCCACAGTGACTGTGTAATTACTAGCAAGTCACAACAATGTTATGAGAAGATGATAAAGTAGATTAAGGGTCATCATTTCAAACTCTGAGTAGCAAGATAATATTCAGATAACCTGATTAAAAGTTTAAATCTAAATATGGGAAACAACAATCTGTTTCTTTCATTCATTTCATTATTATTTTCAATTTTTGTCTTTGAAACATCTCTGGGTTTATAAACTTTGTATACTCTGGATGTTAGTATTACTTATTCCCTGTTGCTGTCAGGGAGTTCTGAGTCCTGAGTCCACCCATATAGGCCTTAATTGCCCTGACCAGCATCACTTGAAAATACCTTTTGCCCATGGGCCCAGGAGCTTCTTTTAAGCTAAGGGCCTGCACCTCTGTTAGTAAGATCATTGCTCTTGCCTGTGCTGTGGACAGTCTTAGTTCTGGCTCATCTCATGGAGCAGTCCTGCTATTGCTGTTCCCTCTCAGTTAAGTAGACCCTCAAAAAAGAGGACAATTAAGTTTTAAAAGATTTTAAAAGATGCAAAAACCAAGAATGGAGAACCTATCAAAGGTAAAAATGGACTCTTCATAGAAGATCTTGAGACCCACAAGTAGCAGACAGACCTGGGAGTTAGTTTTCATGGGCTTGAGGAACTTGTTTCAGTCATCCACACATAAGCGTCTAATGATACCTCAAATAATCCACACATCTAAAGCACAGCATAGGGATGAAAGATATGAACCAGGATCTATGATGGACTTTTACCTTCCTGGAGCAACAGCTGAACATAAAGCATTTCCTAGAACACATCGAGAACCTATGTTCACCCTAAGGGGAGACGTTATTGCAAGGGGAGAACTTATTACCAGGGGAGACCTTAGTGCTCTCTACAATTACCTGAAAGGAGGTTGCAGAGAGGTGGGTGTTGGTCTCTTCTCCCAAGTGATAAGTGATAGGACAAGAGACAATGGCCTCAAGTTGTGCCAGGGGAGGTTTAGACTGGATATTAGGAAAAATTTCTTTACTGAGAGAGTGGTGAAACACTAGAACAAGCTGCCCATGGAGGTGGTGGAGTCACCATCACTGGAGGTGTTCAAAAAATGTGTAGACGTGGCACTGCGGGACATGGTTTAGTGGTCATGGTGGTGTTGGTTGATGGTTGGACTTGATGTTCTTACAGGTCTTTTCCAACCTTAATGATTCTGTGATTCTGTGATTCTGTATAGACAACTGTATAGACTCAGTGTACATAGTGTAAGTGGCTTCAAGTGAGTTAGCTGTATAAAATCCCATGGAAATGGGCTTATCAATACACTCAATTGACTCATCTCACCCTAAAATAAACTGTTATTTTAAAAAAGATTAGTAGCTCTCCATTGACTGTACTGATTATGAGATTGATTTATTTGTCAAACATAGGTGTCTAGTGTAATTTGAAATTCCTTAGGTTATCAGAGAAATCTACATGAGGCTTGCAGTTATGACAGAGGACTTAATGAGACCCATGCCCATCTGAATCAGCAGCTGAAGGACAGGTGGGTAGGTACAGGAATTCTCAAATGGCAGTGTACACATATACTTAGGGAACGGAGTTGCCTTAGATCTCTACAGCCATAATGGTGACTTTGACACCTTTCAATGTGATGCAGTTTAGATCCCATTTTAATGACCCACCTGACATCCAATTTCCACTCTACAAAGTCACAAGCATCCCACAAGTCTTGTGTCATACCTGCAACTTCAGACAGAAATCTCAGTAGACCAGTGCCTCTCAAGGGATTTGTTTCAACAATTTGTTTACATGTAGGAAGAATCACGTAGATAGTGTGTACAGTTTGGAAATTAACCCCATCCCTATGTCTAGGTGATGTGAATCCCCGTACGTAGCATATTGAGTATGTTGAACATATAGGTAGTAACATGCTAATAGATCTGGTTTCTTTGCCTCCTGTACCAGCTGTTCCATGAAACATATGATACATAAGAGGCACAGTGTATTTCTCAGAGATGAACAGATGGGAAGTGGGAAGTCTGGGTGAATGAGATTCAATTCTGAACAATATCATACTGGGTATTCCCACATTCTTTAATTTTATTTTGATCTATGAAGCTGGAAAGCTCAGAAAGCAAGATTAAGAATCTGCATCTTTCTATACAGTGTATAATAAAGATAATAAACAAATATTGCAAAATTGGGATGTTACTTAGAAAAAAAAGTATGTTAATATTCTATTTATGCCTCAAAGTGTACTTCAGCTCTATCTAATATATCAGATTAGATCATTTAAGTCTAAGTGTTTTATTAAAAAATATACAGGTCATTACGTGATATTTTCAATACAGTAAGTTTCATGGGTGCAACTTAAAGTTATTACTGTTAATTAAGATTTAACTCTATTTTAACAGGGTTTTTTGGTGGTTTTGTGGTTTGTTTTTTTTTTTTTTTCTGCTGAAGACAAGCAAATGGGAGATATGGATTCCAAACAGGAAATATGAGTATATTTTTCAGAGTCCCTGAATTTTCCATATTTTATAAATAAAAATACCTTGGAAGTTGAACCAAGTCTGCTCCCAGATTATTCTCTTCACACTGAGCTATAGAGTAACTACAGGAGAATTTCACCTAACCTAAAATTACATGCCCAGAATTCAGATATCTTAGACTGAATTATTCACCCTGGGGTAATTTAACAGCCACTGTAGACGATTCTTCTTGTTGATTCATCTGACTTGTTCTAGAAAGCTGTTTTACAAGTGAGTAATTTTAGTCTCTTGATGTTCTTACTGACTATAAAATTGTTTTGTTTAAATTCTAATATGTTTGAATTGCACTGCATTTATGTAACTCAAAATAGTCCGTTAGTATCTAAATTTCCATTAAGATCAAAATAAATCTACTCACTGCAGTCAACGAGGTGTAGAAGGCAATCCAGATCACTTTGAAGTAGAAAGAAAGACAAGGTTGGATTCACTTGCCCACAGATAGTCATGAAATGCCTTTTGAGACATGTGGCTACTAAATCTGACATCGCACGTACAGTAGATTCATATGCTTCTGGAGAAGTAGGAAAAGGCCTGGTGAGGTATCCCAGATATTACAAGGTGAAGCCTACCCAAAACCACAGTTCAGTCTTGGTGAGAACTTGACTGTATCTACCCAGCTCTAAATCAGATGATCATGCTAAGTGTTAGGAAAATAAGAAAAGCACAGGTAATGGGTATGAGGTAGGCTTTCCCAAAAGCTTTGGACTTCATCTGTTCTGCTTTAATGGTTTAAGTATTCCCAGGAAAGAAACGAACAAGCATAGATGAACTGTTAATAACTTTGCATCCATGTAACACATCAGTGACCCAGGTAACAACTGCTGATTTGCTTCTGCTGTGGAGAAACTGGCCTGGAGTGACATGATCAATGAGACCATTGGCAGTTTATCCTGATAATCTAAGTTAGAAAGCAATGAACTGCGAAAATAATTGAAGGGAAAATTCTAATTGTAACTGCTCAACAGTGGTAATTCGTGACGGAAGAATGATCTGGCATGGAGGGCAAGAAAGCCCAGCTACAAGAAGGGGTTAAACTGGCTGGAAGCAGGAATGCCAGAGACACCATGACTCCTTGCAAGTTACCCTTGGTGATGAGATAAGAAAAAGCCTCAGCATTCTCTTGTACCCATCCTGGAATGGGAGCACTCAGGGTCCACCTTTGGGCAACAGAGCTGGGCTGGGGGATGGATGCGAGGCTGGGCTGAGGTGCCCCATGCAGCTGCCCTCAGGATTGGTGCTGGTGCAAGAGTATATAAGGAATTTGCTTGTGATGCATCTTTGCATACTCCGTGTAGAACCGCTTATTGTGATAAGACTCTGCCCAATGCATTGTTCATTAATTTGTTCTTTTCTATTTAAGCAGAAATGCGTGGTTAATTCACCTAGAGGGGTACCATAAAAATTCCTTAACACAACAGTTCTGTGGGGTGGAGGGAATACCTCCAGTGCTGAGCAACACTGTGCTGAAGGATGAGCTCAAGCTGGAACTGCTACTTGTAAATCCAGGACACGAGCCAGGTATCACACCTTGATCAGCTGGAGTGAGAGTCCTGTTCCCTCAAGCCAGAGCCCACGGCTTACCTGGACTTGGCATTGGGCAGTAAGCACATGTTCTGCACAGAGTGTGTGTGTGAGTGTGTCCATGTCTGTGTTTGTGTCATAGATTTGAAATTGCTTTCCAACCTCTGTACACATTCCACTTAGCAAATAAACCTTCCATGTTATGTCACTGAGGGATGTTCTTGTGGCTACCTCTCCCTAAATTCCCATAACACTCAGGATGTCTCTAATGGCCCCTGATACCTGTCTTGCAGACAACTAAATTAAACCTCTTGGTTGATAAGCTGACTTGCTCTGACTGTTTTAATTAAAGATAAGATTAAGTTCCTCACACGCAGGCTTCTTATATTATTTGAAATGTCCTGGGGTATCTTACCTGGTATCTGTTTGTCAGTCCAGAAGATGAAAATCTCTCTGAAGTCCAGTGTAATAGCTTATAGCCCTATGTAGATGATTTAAATCATTATGGGGTGGTGGAAGGCATTTCCTTTTGGTTAACTGAATCTGTGTCTTCATCTGCTGCAAGAGGAGTTTACAGGTAGCTTATTTGCATATACAAACATTGTTGACACCTAAATTTATGTGTCTGAATCTCAGATTTAATCCCATCCTTAAAGTTTAATTCCTTTTATTCCTGTTATTCCTTTTTTTTTCCTTTTTTTTTTTTCTTTTTTCCTGCTACTATTAAGGATTTTTCTTACACTTTTGGAGCTAGTTTTCTACAAGGAGAATAATACAAGTATTATGGACCTAAACCTTTTTAATGAACTAGCCCCTAGACTCCAAATTATTATTGTTTTTTTAAAAATACTTTTATACGATATAGGATATTTTAATGATACTTTGTATATATTAAAAATTATGATTTATATTCATAGTGTGCACAGTTTCTGTGTTGTGTCACAGTTGTTTCATTCTGGCATTAAGAGATGCAGAATGTTTCAGTGATGTTCTAATAGAGAAACATTTTCTCTTCTTGATCTCTTTTAGCTTCCTCTGGCATTTCTTTGCCTTGGGTACAACCTGCCAAAAGAAATTGCTCAACACACTTCTTATTAATAGCAGTAACAGTATGCCTAATGTGACTCAATTAGCACAATCTAGTAGACTCACCCTGTGGCTGCTTCAGGAAACTTTTCATTGAATTTTAGCTCATAACCTTAAAGACTGTGTGGAACTTATTCAAAAGGTCTAATTAGATTTTTTTTTTTTTTTTAGTATATTTAAATACATTCATTATTGGTCTATCATTTGTTTTTCTTTAACTCAGAAATTTTGAAAACAGAAGCCAAAACACAAAACAAAAGAAAGCAACTGATTCCCAGAAAAAGATAGCAATGAGTAAAAACATTTTTGAGATCTAAGTCTTATTTAATGACATTAGCTTTTACACACATTTTGAAACTTGTTTGCACTGAAAGAAGCAAAGAATAAGCAGCAGATATAGAAAAAAAATAGAAATAATGAGGCTTTCAGTAAAACTTTTGGCATTGCATTTCTTGCCAGTTACCACTTAGAGACAAACGCACATGATCTCAGATGATATTTGAAAATGGATTGTGGAATAGGAAAGACATTTTGTCAGAAATAAAGAAGGTGGCAAAGCTTTATAACATGTTTTCCTACGCAGGCAAGACGCTCATTGAAATTAACTGAAAATTAAAAAAAAATTGCTTCACTAAACAGGCACATAAGTTGAAAATAGGTAAGTGGTAAAAAAATGTTTATGCTTGTCCATGATGTGATAGGTTTTTATCAGACCAAGCTAGAAAATACCACTATAAAAGACTGTGTGGTCCAGGAGAAATCTCTGCTGTTTGAATCTGACATTTAAATGCCAGCTGTCCACACCTCCCTACTTACTACAAGTTGGTGGAGAGTGAGATCATGGAAAAAAATAGTGAAAGAAGGAGCTGTGCCAGGAATGAAATACTAGCTGTTCAGACATAATTTGCTCTGGAATCTGCCACTGCTTTGGTTTTATGAAGATGTATTTCTCCACTAAATTTAAGCACAGCTTGGAGAACTATAGAGCCTTTTTATATCATGTGCAAACTCAAATTATTTTACCACAGCTGATCACTACTGGGATAGAAAATATTAAAGTTCTTAAATGGATTAAGCTGTCTGTGAGTACTCAACTTATTTGCAACTACCAAAAATTCTTGACTTTTACTGAAATTTTCTGTCTGTCCAGCCTGCAGTAAAAAACACTTTCAGTGCTGCCCTCTTACATTCTTTCCCAGACCCTTCCCCCAAAACACTATGTTCCAGCACATCAGAACAAGTTTCTAAATGATTATCTAAGGCCTTGACAGCTACATGTGTCACTACCTACATGCTTTTATATTTTATATATGTTATTTCAGCCAACTCAGCATATTTATCAGCAGTGTCTGCTTTAGTAGTTCATTCACCCGCTGCTGCTTCTTTTATACGTGCACATCATTTGTTATTACTGAATACCTTCCCTAAGTGTCTGTAAAAACCTTATGGGCTAGGAGTGATGAGATCTCAAACCTGTGTCAGTAAAAGCAAATGATAAAATACAAATCTTTTCAGATTTCACTTTTTAAAGGCATAAATAGATAGAGGAAACCAAGGACCCTATCGGTAAGGTGTGGTGCATTCCTTCCCTCCCCCTTTCCTGGGCTGCTCCATGATCTCAGGAATTCCAGCCAGGCCTTGGCATTTGCACAGTGAGTTGGATGGTTAAGCGTCCCTTGACGGTACCAGGAACTCTTGCATGGCTAAGGTGGGGAGCAGCACTGGCCATATCAAGCACTCCTGTTACCCCAACTTGAGGTGGGTAACGAGAGCGGGAATAATCAGTCATCTCTCCTTGGAACGTCCCTTACCTGGACCACAGCCTGAGTGGAATAGTACCGGTGTTGCTGGAATTCCAGTAACTTTCCAGTAACTTGCTGATGACTAAAGCAAATCATCTTGCAAACCTATAAACAGCAGTCCCAGGTGAGACCCTCTGAGCTCTCCTGGACTGCAGCAGGCTGTGACCAGCATCTCTCTCTGAGTGGGAAGCCTGCCAGAGTTTCACAAACTCTCCAGTTAGTGAATTTTGGAGGACCACCGCTGAAAGCTGGTGACAGGACCTGGCCTAAAACCCTCTCCTCCTCGAGGCTCAACCTGGGCCCGTTGAGAAATGCTGAGACATTTAAAGTGAGTATTTTCACAGAACTCGAAGGGGATTTTTAACAGGTAACTTTGTACATGTATCTGTATCTTTATGTCTGTGTGCATGCATGTGCGAATCAATTTGAATACGCGATAGCAAGTAGAGTATTACCATTTTAAATAATTTCAAATTTAAGTCCCGGTTGTGATTGTAGTAAATTCTACCAACTCACTTTGCAAATCTTAAACTAATCAATGATTAAGTGTTGCCAAAATCGTATGATTTACCTTAAACTGTGAATGAAACTTAGATTGCTGCTAAATACATACAATCCTTTAGATATAAACCATTGACCAAGTCTGAGACTAGGATGAGACCTAGCCACACCTAGACTCCTCTCTGAGAAGGAGTTTAGAAAGCAAAGGGGTCTACTCTGAACCTCGTGACTCAACGGGAAGGTCTTCCTTACTCTTCGTATTTCTTCCACTAGACATAAAATGTTGCCCAAGTCTGGGACTAGGAGCAGACCTAGCCAGTCTCCTCCGAACCCCGTGACTTAACAGGAGGATTTTTTTCTTGCTTGTACCCTTTTCCTTTCCTTTATACATGAACTATTGACCAAGTCTGAGACTAAATCTGGATTCATCCGCACCTAAACTCCTCCCTGAGAAGTTTAGAAAGCAAGGGGGTGCATTCTGAACCTCATGGCTCAATGGGAGGGTCCTCTTTACCCTTTTCTTTCTCTGATCTCTCTCTGCATAAATCGTTCTGATTCGATTCTAATTTGATTTTCCTTTGTATGTTTTGGTAAGTAATCGATTAAACCTTGCCATTGAATTCTGTTCAGTCACATTTTTATAAACTTCTATTAAAATTGCTTTTGCCAATATCCTTGACGGTGATTCTTTAAGCGGCCTAAACCACTCATTCATGACATAAGGGGAAAAAAGAAAGAAAACCACATGAAAATTCAGTATCATAGATGTCATTGCACTTAAGAGTTAATATCCGGAAGTGTGGGAAAATGAAAATATGTCTAAACTTTTCACTTGTGAAAACAGAGAACAAGGTAACTTATCACCATTAGTATCCTGGGGATTTGGACCAGAAACACAAAGACCCACTTCAGAAGCTGCCAGAATTCCCTGAAAAATTTTATTCTGGAAGCATCTTCTCTCTTGAGATACCCTGAGTACTGAAGAAAATGAAGGTATTAATGTAGTAGTAATAGCCTTAAAATAGTACATGTTTTCAATATGCTTATCAGAATAGAGAAATGATTTCTAAGTGTTAAAAGTAGAGCAAACCTATAGTTTATTGATTGAGAAGAATTCATCCTACCCTCCACAGGTTTAACTGTTGGTGAGACTATGTTTCCTTTACATCCTAAGTGCTTCAAAAAAATTCATGCTGCTTCCTTTCAAGCTTCTGTCTGTGTTCTGCAGCCTTCGCAGAATTTTCCTCAAAGGACAGAAAACTGAATGCTACTCCTGATGGGCAGCTGCTGAACTCGCTCAGAATCAAACACTACTCCTGTGTCAGCGTTACAAATCCATGGCACTTCTGAGCATTACCAACCAGTTCAATCTTTCATCCCATTACACTACATTTTCTCGAAAACGTAACCTTTTTCTAAATCTATTTATTTTACCATCATTCTATCCAATGTAGAAAATACTGAATTGAACTCCAACATAGAATGGGAATTGCTTATGTTGACTGAGAAGGCAAAAGCTGTGATTGTCTATTGTTGGAAGAACACTACAGAAGTGAAAATAAGAACAGGTCAACTGTGTTTGGAATTTAGAATCAACATTTAGAAATCTTTTTTTCAGGTTGTATTTTCCAGTAATAACATATTTAATTGGGTCTCAGAAGTCATGGATTTCAATCACAGTTCTGTCAGTTGCTTGTTTGGGTGACTAGGCAATCAGGGTGATGAAATAAACTATATTTTAATAACATTAATATCTACAAAAAAAAGCACAAAATACAAGTTAGATAATTTTTGTTTGAATGATATTTTAATGCAACTAATATATTTTCATTACAGCTGGTAGAAATCATAATACTTGAGCAGTTATTTTCTCATAAATATCTAGAATTCCATTTTCCTCTTATAAAGATGGAAATCAATTCATAAGGAATTTAGTGTTTCATTAGCTGACAATAATTTTTCTCTAATGCAGTGGTCTTCCAGAAAAACTGTGGTTTTTTTTATTTTGTTTTCTCAGTGGTTGTTATGATAATTTCATTCTTTCTGCAACATTTCTGATTTCATCGGGAATCATTTCCAGTAAGTATGTCTTGAAATAGCTATAATAAGTAAAACTTCTTTTCACAACATCTCAAAAGGTTCAATGACTCTTCAAAAGAAAATTATGCTCTTCCGAATAGAAATTTCACATAGACTCAAAAGACCTCAAGGGGACAGAATGGATATTACTGGAGGAACTTTTACTGACTCAGTGGTGAATGAATCTTACAGACAGGCTTGCGTTAAATATTAGAAAATGTGCAAGCAAATCATCAATGACAAGAAAGAGCACATCAGATCTAATGAAAACAAGGAAAGGAAAATGTTTGACAGGAACTCGTAATATTTAGATCTCATGGGGAGAAAAAAAAAGATCTCCTCTAGGGATGACTGTGTTCTTTACTCAGAAAAATTTTCCACCTAACTTGATACAGATTTTGCCTGTAAATTTATTTTAGTTCATAACATAGAGCTCTGAATTAGTACATTTTATAATGTTACAACTTCCTCTAACATACTTTTTTACTTTCTTCATCTAATATAGAATTCTAACAACAGCTACTATCTCTTTTGCATTAGATAGAACACATAGATTTCTGCCTAAATTATATTTGCAGAAAGTATTAAAATATGCTTAATGATAGCTAATGAAGATAGTACACCTAGTTCTGAAAATCCCAGCATCCTCAAGTGGTATGAAATTGTTAAGTTGGGAAAAAGAAACACCTGAAAAAAAAAAAATCAGCATTATTTTGGGATTTTCTAATGGTATTCTGGAGGAAAATTTATAAATATACGGATAGTATAGAAATAGGTAGTGGAGCTAGGAAATGCTATAACTAAATGTTTTAGTGAAGACACAATTGCTTCATTCATGAACACTGTTTACAATAGATTTAGGTTTTATTTTGACTCATACCATCATTTCCAACACTGCATTGATCCATCTGGCACTGTTTTCCTTTTGATGGTGACATAATGTTGTTTACATAAATACATTTTCAAAAAAGATAACTGGGTTACTACCACTAATAACATTACTGAGGGATCTTTTGAGTGGGAACAAACTTAACCTTTAAAGAAACTGCAGAATGTGGAGATTTACTGTACATATATGTAAGTAAAGCCTACATAAACCAAAACAAACCCACCAAAAGCAAACAGGTGAAAACCTGTAGCATTGAGTTCTACAGACTTTCCTCTTGGCTGGTTCAGGACACAGATATCAATGAGGTGCAACCTGAAATTAGGCTACTATAGTGTTTCTTAAGCTTATGAACAAATACTGTGACTACAGAAGTTCCATACGCTTGCCAGCTCAGATGATTCCTACGCCCAAAAAAATTGGTGTTAAGAATTTTTCAAAAATAGCTCATTTTACTTAGGATATTCAAATGATTGATGACCAGAAGTATAGTCTATGGGAATGCTTAGAGTTAATACTAGTCTTTAAGTCTATTGGATCAAACTGATTTTGCACTTCTTCCATTCCAAATTCCTCCCCTTTAATGATATCAAAAGGTAAACAAACAAACAAGTGGTAAGTGTTATTTGCTTCATTGAAGTTTCTTTGTACCAAGTTTCTGGTACAAATATTCAATATTTCATCATTATAAACAAAAAGTTGACCAGGTTTATCAAATAAATTCTGAGGCTTAATTTATGCATGCAAGTTTGAAATTCAGCTGATTATTTTAAAGAGAAAATACCTCAGCTTCTGAACTATTTTAGTGCTATCTTTATAACAAAAAATGTTAATTTGATTACTGCTGTATGTAAGAAATCCTCCATGTCATGCTATACCTTGAAAACAAACCTAAACCCTGAAACTTACTGTATTCAACCTTCAGGTAATTTTTACTTTTTATTGATGTAAATGGCTCACTAAAGAGATCTATTCCATAACAACACACCAAATCATGATCTATGAACTGATCAACACCAATTTTTAGAACTTTCATGAACAGGTTGTTTTGGTGTTTTTATTTTGTCTTTATCTGTGTTCATTCTACCACGCTTCGTCAGCTGGTGTAACTCTCTTGGTAACATAATTTGGGTTAGGCTTTCTCACATGCATTGAAATTTTTCTCCCCTCACACAGCATTTATCAAAATATGTGTATAATGTACCTTAAACACCTTAGAAAATTTAACTTCAAGAAGTATCAATATTATGCCATTATTATTTCTGAGATTTTTCTTACCACCAGCTGATGGAAATGTTAAGAAAATCTAAATAAATCCAAGATCATACAAGCAACTCTGAAATCCCGAACTGTTTTTGTTAAAGAAATTAAAGTCAGGGCTGCATAAATATATGGTAACTTATGCGGTAAGAAGGTGAAACAATGGTGTAGATAGTATGAAAAGTAACCACAAGGTAGGTGGAAGAAGCAGTAAAAAGATTAAAAAAGAAAAGGAGTTTTATCATACCTGCTAACCGTCAGTCATCTGAAGTTAAAGTCACACAGTAATGACAGTCACTTATTTGTCCCTTCTATTATTCTCATTCATGTCAGCTCCAATGTCATTCACAAGAGACTGCAGGCAGACAGTTGTGTTTCCAATTCCTCCTCCTGGCATCGAAGGATTTTGAAAAGACAGTGAAGGTTTCCCTCTTTTCTCGTTGTCCGTGGTGCTGAAACTCTCACCTGCACAGTACCTGTCAGGGAAGGTCGTAGGTGACTTACACTGCATCCTAGCTCTTAACAGCAGTAGGTAGCAGAGGCCCGGAGACATAGTGACATGGAGAAGCCAAGATACTTCAGGGCTTACAAAGACATTTAGTAGAAGAAAAAATTGAATGGAAAAAAGGAAGATGGAAACATTGTGAGGAAATGGTATTTATAGAAGAAAGACAGGTACTAAATAAAAGGGGAAACTATTAGAAAAACAACATCCAAAACAGAAAAAGCAAGTCAGACTGGCTTGGGAGAGGGAATGAAAGGCTGCTAGAACAAGGGGAAAAGGAATTTTATCTGTCACACAGTAAAGAGACTAAGGATTCTTCTATTTTCCCCCCTCCCTGGTTCTATTACTGGCTGCAAAGCAAACTTCGAAAAATCACATTGACTACTTTTCTGCAAGGACAGTCTTTAGACTGGACACAAGCATAACGTTGTTGTTTTCCTGCCTACTGTTTGACCACATAACTGTCACTCTTACAGCCTGTTTTTCGCATCAGGGTAATCCCCTGGGTGTGCTGCAATGCACAAACTGTGCTCTGTGAGAGATAATACAGTTGGAAAACATGCTGTGTCTGTGCTTAAGCCTGCACTTCACAGAATCACAGAATGATTGAGGTTGGAAAGGACTTCTGAAGGTCATCTTGTCCACCCCTTCGGCCCCGTCCCCCCCGGTCGCTCAAGCACAGTCAGCTAAAGCAGGTTGCCCAGGACCTTGTCCAGTCGGGTACTGAGCATCTTCAGGGATGGAGATTCCACAAGCTCTCTGTGTGACCTGTTCCAGTGTTTGACCACCCTCACAGTAAGAAAGTGTTGTCTTGTGTTTAGATGGAATTTCACATGTTTTAGTTTGTGTCCATTGACTCTTGTCCTGTCACTGGGCACTACAGAGAAGAGTCTGACTCCCTTGTTTTTATTCCCTCTGTCGTGGTTTAAGCCCAGCCGGACTAATCACCACACAACCGCTCACTCACTCCCCTTCCTCAGCTGGGAAGGAGAGAGAAAATATGAGGAAAAGGCTCGTAGGTCGAGATAAGGACATAGGGAGATCACTCACCAATTACCATCATGGGCAAAATAGACTTGACTTGGGGAAATTAGTTTAATTTATTACCAATCAAAATCGGAGTAGGATAATGAGAAGTAAAACCAAATCTTAAAAAGCAACACCTTCCCCCCACCCCTCCCTTCTTCCCAGGCTCAACTTCACTCACAATTTTTTTTTCTACCTTTTCCCCCCCCGAGCGGTGCAGGGGGACAGGGAATGGGGGTTGCGGTCAGTTCATCACACGTTGTTTCTGCCGCTCCTTCCTCCTCACACTCTTCCCCTGCTCCAGTGTGGGTTACCTCCCACAGGAGACAGTTCTCCACGAACCTCTCCAACGTGGGTTCTTCCCACGGGCTGCAGTTCTTCATGAACTGCTCCAGCATGGGTCCGTTCCATGGGGTGCAGTCCTTCAGGAATGGACTGCTCCAGTGCGGGTCCCCTGTGGGATCGCAAGTCCTGCCAGCAAACCTGCTCCAGCGTGGGCTCCTCTCTCCACGGCTCCACAGGTCTTGCCAGGAGCCTGCTCCAGCATGGGTTTCCTACAGGATCACAGCCTCCTTCGGGCATCCACCTGCTCCAGTGTGGGGTCCTCCACGGGCTGCAGGTGGATATCTGCTCCACCGTGGACCTCCATGGGCTGCCGGGGGACAGCCTGCCTCACCATGGTCTTCACCACGGGCTGCAGGGGAATCTCTGCTCCGGCGCCTGGAGCCTCTCCTCCCCCTCCTTCTTCACTGACCTTGGTGTCTGCAGAGTTGTTTCTCTCACATAGTCTCACTCCTCTCTTCTCCGGCTGCCGTTTCCCGATTTTTCCCCCCCCTTCTTAAATATGTTATCACAGAGGCGCTACCACTGTTGCTGATTAGCTCAGCCTTAGCCAGTGGCAGATCCGTCTTGGAGTCGGCTGGCATTGGCTCTATCAGACATAGGGGAAGCTTCTAGCAGCTTCTCACAGAAGCCACCCCTGTAGCCCCCCCCCCTGCTACCAAAGCGCTGCCATGCAAACCCAATACACCCTCCCATCAAGTATTTATATACATTGATAAGATCCCCCTGCGCCTTCTCTTCTCCAGGCTGAAGAATCCCTTCTCTCTCAGCCTCTCATTTGAAAGATGCTCCAGACGCTCCAGATGAGCTGCTTGAATGCTCACTGCCTGAATATCATTTGATGTTGGTTTGGAGGATAGTTAGGACTGCCCAACCTCTTTTTTCTTTTTTTTTTTTTTCATTTTGTGTTTGTTGTTTGGTGGGTTTTTTTTTATAAGCAGGCTTATTCAGAGATGGATTGTTCAGTTCCCATACTTGAAATCCCAAAGACAGCACTTGAGACTCTAAAAAACTTTACAACTGGGATTCCTAGAGAGAACAAACTCCTGAAGTTTATCTTGTTACTGAAAGCAACCATAGCCTGAAATAAAGTGAGTAGTGAAAATAAATTGTAACTTTTCTCATCCTCACTATATAGGATTGCAGTTCCCAACATCATTTGGTTAGAGCTAACCGTGTAGGTTTTTAATAACAAATCTTCAGTTAAAAAACTGAAGCATTTAAACTGAAAGTGCAAGATACTGTTTTCCCTTTATCACATTTTGAATAGTTCCTTTATGCTATCAAATTCAGAGGTACTTCCTTTTCAAAAGAGCTGGAATCAGATATTTGAATACTCAGTATACTCATCTATGCTTATCCAACACTGCAAAATTAATATTCTTACATTTCTACAGCAGAACATTACTTTTTTCTAATGCTAAATTTAAGTACTCAGTAGAATTTTTCTGCATGGAAGTTTAGTCACATGTACAAAAAATTAAACAAAGTATAAGATGTAAAATGTAAAACCAGAAAAAAGTCATTAGGAGTGGAATGAAGAAGGACAAATGTAATAGTATAGGAAGTGCATAGTTCTATATACAAAACACCTCAAAAATTATATGGTCTGAGTTCATTTGAAAATCTTTTCAAAGCATTCCAGTGAAAATATTTTTTAAGAGCAAGATGTTACATAAAACTGAAAACTGGCATGGAAAAGCAATCACTACTTTAGCACAGACAGTATTTGGAAACGTACACTGCTGTGCTTCATTGCACAACTATGGAAAAGATATATGGGATCAGTGCTGATGTCCTTTTGCTGTAGTGAATGAATGATTTATTAGAGAATCACACCTATGAGAGAGTGAGAGTCTGAAAGATTACATGTGTCACATGTATCATGTTGTAGTTGCACTTCATCTACCTCATCCTACTGCATAGTTCATAACTGAAAAGTTGCCTGATGAATAAAGTTGTAAAGAGTTGAAGTAAAATAAAATTAAAATTGCCAAACTTTTGCTCTCAAACTAGTATAAAAATAAGGAAATAAATCACAGAATATATAATTCATGAAGTAAATGACAGTCCAAATGAGTCCATTCAGTTATATTTTGTGGAATCATAATAAATAAAAAATTAACAAAACAAATCTAAAAAAGTTTAAAACCAGAACCAACTAAAAGTATGTAGGTATTGTTTTCTGATACTGAAATGCAATTAGAGCTTTCTTTTCACAGAAGAGAGAAATGACATAAATAATTGTAAACCAAATTGTCACTTAACACACTTTTCAACTATCTTTTTATCCAAAAATTAATATGCATTTTCCTTGTGGTTCATGAACTGCAATTTATACTTTTGAAGTCTTTCAGTAGAATAATCACAAAGGTAATTTATAATCAACTATATCATTCTATCAAATGTGCTATTCAAACTCAGCATCTGTATGAAAGACTCTCATTCATCTTACTTAAGTTTTTTAATGCTTCTGAATACCAACAATAACAAAATTTATATTAAAGACAGTGCATGAACAGGTGTTTTTAGACCAACTTTATCACAAGCTAGAACATCCAGCCACAGAGCAACCTACCAAAATTTGTTTGTGCAAGTTGGAGAACATATATCGTGAAGTCTGACAAAGTTAAATATCAATAAGAAAGTTTAGAAAAAGCAAGTTTCCACTTGTATTATAGAATAATATTCTGTCTTGTTGGACTACCAATTTTTGCTCCCTTTTTGTGATTGTGGGTAAAAAGATACAACTGCCAGTATATACAGTTTTCAAAAACAGGTTAACAAATCAAAATATGTGAATCAATACTGTGATCAAGTAGCATGTCATTTTTCATTATGAGAAAAATCTCAAAGAATGAGCTTACTTTATGGATAATCTACAGTATAAATGACAGTATATACTTTCAAGATCCTTTTTAAATTGGTGGAGAGAATTAGGAATTTCAGTAGCATGATTCTGTGATCTATGTAGGTATTTTTCTAAAAGTAAATTTCACTTTAGAAGTGTAAATTTTTCTCTATTGACTGTAAAATTGAGTTCAAACAAATAGTTCAAATTTAGATTTTTCTTTGGTGCAATTTTGTCATGTTTTGTCATTCTACACTTCTTTTAGAGATTATAATTTCTCCCTGGTGCTATTTCCAAACTCAGTCAAATGTTCAAGAGTAGTTCAGCTTTGCCTTTCCTTTATTCATTTTGTCCCCTGTGAATTTTACTCCCACATCATCATTGCTAAAATAATTCAATACCCTCTTTCTTCTGTTTTACGTCTTCCATAGGAGCAAATTATATTCTGTTGTATTTTCACTTTTAAAAGTTCTTTTTTCTCTTTTTCCTGTTCAAGTTTAAAACTTGCTTTACTGGTTAGAAACCAATAACCACTAAAAACAATTAACATATATCTATATAAATATTTCAGCTTAAAGTCATTGCTCATTGAATATTAGTGTAATTTAAAACTAGATGGCATCTAAACATCTTGTGTGAAATACAGCCCTTGCTTGTCAGAGCATAAAGAATTTTCAGCATTATGTCTGATTCCTTATTTAACATTTATGACAAGAAAATATCAGTAGCTGACAGTCTTTCCACCTACACTTGCCAAGGAGCACAAGATCATTTTCCAGGCAAAGGGAGTTATTTTTCATTGTATCATATTAATTTTTCATCTTATGTTATTTTTGTTCAGGTAGGATCTTATTGATTTCCTTCCTCAGTGGCATGGAAATAAGAAGGGAAGAGGAAGCAGAGACAAAGAAAAAAGGTTATGTTTTCTACCCTTTCATTTTTTTGCTTTGTGTGCCAGACATTTTGGCCTGCATCCCTCAGAAATCATGATTTTTCTGCTATTTATTTATTTGTTTTTTTGTTTATTTAAATCTTTTGACTCCTTAGTAGACTTGCCTTATCTTTTGGTTTCTTTCAGTGTCTAGGTGTAAACTGGTAACAAAAGAGGTCCAAAACATGTTAGTTAGAACTGATTGCCTTGGAGCTATTGTACTTATGGATAGCATCCCTTGAATCAGATTGGAATTGTCTTAAACAGAGCCAGGGAATAAAAAAATACTAAACAGTATTCATGCTCAGTGATCTAGCAACTGAGCTTGTGCTTTTTTACTTAGCAGTAAAAGTACAGTATCTTCCTTCGTTTTTCATGTCAAGAGATACCATTTGTGGTATTCTGGCATAGGTATTTTTTGATGTGTATCTGCTTTTCCTGTCTTCCTCGTACTATCTTGCCTGTTGTTACTCAGCATTCAGCAACAAGGTTTTTCACGTTTTGCCTTGGTTATATTAGATGTTTATTTCAATGCTTTTCAGCATCACTTGCTTTATCAGAAAACAGAACAAAAAAAAAATCTGTTTTAATATCCAGATATTTTTCACATGCTTATATTGAACGTCTGCAGAAGCTTCTACATATAGATGAAACATAGTGTGGGTTTACTAAAGAATACAATGATTTGTTTTAATTTAACTAGAATTTACTTTTGAATTAATATTTGGATCCTGATGTGCTATAGTTATAAAGAGGCAGTATTTAAGTCATTATCTCGGTTCAGTTTGTTTCTGGGTATCACCTTTGTATGTGCAGGTTAATTTATCTCCTTTTCTTCTCTCTCACCCTCAATCTTTTTTTGTGAGTATTAGAGACAGTATACTAAAAGCTTATAATACTAGCTAGAAAATTACTTTAAATAATACATACTAGAGAAATATGGCTTTCAGAATGCTACTTTTTCTCCTCCCCTTTCACCATCCAGCTATGATATCAAATAAGCCTAAAGGTGTGTTACTTTGACAGGTTTTCTAACTCAAAAACTACTCTGGATTTTGTTGACATGATGTAGTATTACCCAAAGGGCTTTCTACAAACCCTTCATTTATGTACACTAGGCATTTTTGAATGTGTCTGTCAGCTAATCCTGCACGCATGAAAACAAAAAAGGCACTAAACTGAGTGAGTTAATACTAATTTTAGTTAGCATATTGGAAGGAATTAGTGTATTAAACATATAATACATTCTTTAAACCAAGAGATGATCTGACCTTCGTATTTTTAATATGCGTATTTCAGTTGCCAGATCCAGTTCTGAGATTAGTCAGTATTACCCACTCATTGATCTCTATGACCCTCAAGAAGTATTTTGCATTTTAATATCCAATTTAAATTTAGACATCAATTATTGTAAATTTATAGATTTCTACTTCCACTGTTAAGACGAGGAAGGAAAAAGCCAGTTTAACATCACGATACTGAGATAGATAACACAAAATTTGAAGTACCAATTAGACAAATTTAGAAAGAGAAGTGCTTCTATGTTGATAGTTTTTCTGGTTTGAGTTTAGTTACTCCCAAGCTATGTTAGATGAAATTGTATCAGCCTCAGGAGGTAATTTTGCTTTGAATAAACCAGTTAAATTGTTCCTCTAGGGAGTTACTAACAAAAATGGGACTTTATCAAGGATTTTTGGGCTTAGAGTCAGTCCATCAAAGTATTTTTTTCTAAAAGTAAATTCTTGCACTTTTAATCAGACCTTGACATCACAGCACTTAGAAAATTGCAACTCAGTCCAGACCTCATTGTTATTACTTTGGTAGAAGTGAATAGTAATCTCCTCCCACACTTAACTATGTATTTTTTAGGTTTTTCTGCAAGTTCTATAGATAGCTTTTGACCATATTTAAATTTTTAATTTTTTTAATTTTTAGTCTAAAGTAGCTTAAACCTTTTGTGTGGCTAAAGTCTAAGATGACTTACCAAGGTAGGTACACATCCAACATGTGGTTGCATTATTCCTTGAATTAATTTTCATGAGATGGACTCTACCACATGACAACTATTAAAGGAACCTCTGTGGCTATGAAGTGCCTAGGGTTTAGACAGATAACGTCAGCTCAGATGAATCCCACCCTGGTAGGTTTTGGTTAGGGACCAACCAATGTATATAAGTAAAATATTTGATTCCAGGATATATTGCTCATTATAATTCATCCTTACCTAAATAATATGATCAGATCAATGTTTTATTAGTATCTAAATACGAAAATATATTTTCACTTATAGAACTGAGAAAAAGTGATAGTTTTAAAGCAGTCAAAAATATGAAGTGTGTTCAAAATTAAGAGGGTTTTGAGTGGTTTTGTTTGTTTTTGTAATACGCTTTTCCCTGAAAAAATTACTTCCAGAACTCAATTATTTTGTAAGAAGTGAAGCAGCTTCAACAAGGTAGATATTATGTGTCCTAAAGTGTCATACCATCTCCTGGTTAGAGCCTTCAGGGTTTATGTACTCTTACTCTACTTAGATTCTTACTGGTCTTGAAATTACTATCATAGAGTCATAAAATTTCAATAACTGATTCTCATCAGCTCTTCAGTCACCTGTGTTAGGAAGTTGTCATCAATGCACTCCAGAAACCTGCTGGGTTGCTTGTGCCCTGGCTATGTTGCCCTTCCAGAAGATATGGCGGTGGTTCAAGCCTTTCATGAGGACTAGAATTATAGAATCATCATAGAACAGTTTGAGTTAGAAGGGACCTTTAACGGTCATCTAGCCCAATCCCCTGCAATGAGCAGGGACATCTTCAATTAGATCAGGTTGCTCAGAGCCCTGTCCAACCTGACCTTGAATGTTTCCAGGGATGTGGCATCTACCACCTCTGTGGGCAACCTGTTCCAGTGTTTCACTACCTTCATTGTAAAAATTTCTTCCTTATATCTAGCCTGAATCTACCCTCTTTTATTTTGAAACCATTACCCCTTGTCCTATTGCAACAGGCCCTAAAGTATCTGTGAACCTGATACTTATTCCAGTTACCTGAAGAAAGCTTCAGCTATTTCTTCTTCCTGATCATGTGGTCTGAGGCAGACACCTACCACAACATCACTCATGCTGATCTTCACACTAATCCTGACTCATAACCTCTGAGCTGGATTCTCATTTGTCTCTAGACAGAACTCCATGAATTCCCACTGTTCTCTCACGTAAAAGACAGCTCCCTCTCTTCACTGTCCCAGGCTGTACTTCCGAAAGAGTCTGTATCTGTCCACTGCAGCACTCCAACCATGTGAGCGATCCCATCACGCCTCTGTGATCCCAGTGAGATCATAACCCTGCAACTGCACACAGACCTCTACTTCTCTCCCCCCCCCACCCCCCCCCAAGTCTGCATGTGTTTCTGTGTTGGCACTTTAGAGGTACCATATCATGCTCATTTCCCAGAGAAGATATGAGAGCTTCCTCTGTTAAGCTGTCCTATAGATACTTCATTATTTGGGCACATACACTTGTGTTGAGTCCCCTTCAGCCCTCTTTTGTTGAATAGATCTCTCTTGTCCACATCACCTTGTACCCTTTGCTTGCCAACCTGGTCCACCACTTCCTCAGTTGATTTTGCGTCATCCTCCTCCACCTGCTTTGTTGCTGATTTAAAGTTGTCTCCTTACCAGCCTGCTGGCAATATTTTTGCCCTATTGAACAGATGGATCCTTCTGAGCAGTCCTTGGTCCTCAAATGATTTTCCGTGATTATAAAAAACAAGTGTCTTTCGTTGACACCAGCTGTGCCAACAGTTGTTGATCCTCAGGGTATGTCTACTCCTCCTCAAGCCCTTCACCTGCAGCATCAGGCTCAAGGGGAAAATCGCCTTTGATCCTTGCCTCTGGAGCCATGTAGCTTGATATTCTCCAAGTCTCTCTTAGTATTATTGTTGGTGCCCACATGGAAGAGTAGCAGTGTGTAACAGTCCAAGGGCCAGACAAGTTTCAGCAGCCTCCCCACAATGTCCTAGGATTAGGCCTCTGGCAAGCAGCAAACTTCCTGGACAGCAGGTCAGTTCAGCAGATATGGGCCTCCATCTCCTGCAGCAGGGAATCTCCCACTTCCTCCTAGTCCTGCTGTGTGGCTCAAGCTCAGCTGGCTAAAATGTTTTGCTGGACACAGTCCCCAGCCCCTCATGTGCAACCAGGGCACTGGACCTCACCTGTAGATGCAAATCTGCAGTTGATGCTTATTGCATTTTGGAGTGGGAAAAGAGATAGGGGTTTTTTCATAAATAATGATTTGTCTAACTTAAAAATCTCTCACCTATTCAGATTTAGGAAACAGCATATCACATGTGGTTGCAGCCTATGTCTTACACCTCTTGGTCCACTAATTTCCCTTTGGCCAGTTTAGACTCCCCCTGTTTTGCCCTTGAGCATCTCATTCATAGATGTACGTTTCTCTCAGCATGTAGATAAGTAATAAAGAAACCCAACATCAAGCTAAATAACCACTGAATAACAGGATATTTAGACATTTCAGTGTTGAACCTTAGAACTTCCTGCTTTCTGTTTTATGGCTTAATATGTAGTATTAATCAGACATGTTATTAAATTAATTTGCAATCATCAGTGATATCATTTTCAATCAACTATGTCTTTGTACTTAGCATAAACTGCAGGGTTTGAGTAGCAGAGGTCTACAGGGGTGACCTGTGTGGGAGGAGACTGTGAACTGCCAAATGACAGTCACATCCAGTTCCAGACAGCTCTGAAGCTGTTGTGAGTAGCCCATCATGCACTAAAACTTCAGAGCATCAGAGAAGCACGCAACGCCCCTATTCAGACACATCTGAGAAATAAATTGGAAACTGCCAGGGGCTGGAGACACAGTGCACATTTCTGGAGGTGCTGCTGAAGAGATACTCAGGGAGGAGACATCTGCAGCCAAAAGGGTCACATACATCCCTAAAGGGACTAAGTCTGTGGCTGACCATGCTGGGGCAATGACATCCCTGAGGGACGGTGGTCATGGGCAACCCACATCAGGGCAGAGATACTCCTGCGAGACCACAGCAGAGGAAAACTTGCAGATGTGAAGATCAGCAGAAAGAAGCAACTGGCAGAAGTCATTACACACGCAATCCCAGCCTTCAATGCCAGTCAATACCTCACTGAAGGAATTGGGACCTAGTGAGTATAACTCAGGGTGAAAATAAGAGAAGCTGACACTAGGAAGGCAGAGGATAGGTGTTTGGCTTAATCTGAGTCTGGAGAAGGAGAAGGAAAAGGGTTTTATGCAATTATTTAACTATCTTCTCTTTTTTCTCAGTAACAAAATCAGTGATCAGAAGCTTGTTTGAATTAGCAATAAATTAAGTAATAATTCCCCAAGTCAAGAACGTTTTGCCTACAACAAGATTATACACAAATCAAGATTTCACAGAACTTTCAGGGAGCACCTCTGTGATTTTTGGAACATTGTGATGAAATAATGATCTGTAACCTATCCCAGAACATTTTGCATTCTTTTGGTGCTCAGAGAAATGGGAGTCAGATTAATTCCAACTCTTTTGAGACAACAAAGCTCAAAACAACAAAACACCCCTTTCACCATAAGCAGCTGGCCTTAAAAAAACTTGAAAAAAGTAATCTCTTACTCTATTATCTCTTAGTCTTATCTCTGGGTGTCTGTAATATTGTTCAGATTCAAATACTGATAAATACAGTTGAAGTTTAATCTGTGTTATGCAACTCAAATTCCCCTACTACCTTCACGAGAAGAATAACTTTTTTGCACTGATTTGAGACAAGCTGCAAGACAAAAATATTTTGTTTCCCATTAGGTAATTGCTAGGTATTAAAAGACATTTTAGAAGTACATAGCAAAAGTAAAAAATCTTTTTGCCTTTTTTTCTTTTTTTTTATTCTCTTTTATTCCTCTATCAAAGATTCAAAACAGACGATGAATTGGCTTGCTCAAAAATAAATGTCATGGTACTTATTACAGTGCAAAAACTTCTAAATTCAATCCCAAGTACCCTCTCAGGCTACCTGTTTCTCAGATAACTAATTCTTC